>NW_027181701.1:0-432106 GCF_028537555.1 Battus philenor
CAAAAGTGCCGCGGCACATGGGTTGAGAATCACTGGTGTATGGTGATGTTCCGCGTTATTTCACATGGAACAAATCCAGTAAAAATGGGAGCCACGGAAACAAGGAAAACCACATCCTTCCATTACAGGCATATTCAAAGCTAAGACATTGGGGAGACTTTACACGGTACATCCAAAGCAACGTGAGTGCTTCTATTTACGTTTGTTATTGGTGAATGTTCCCGGACCAACGTCTTTTGAATTTTTACGAACAGTTAATGGTCGAGTATTCAATACATACCAGGATGCATGTCGTGAACTGCAATTGCTAGAAGACGATAACCATTGGGACTTAACGCTTGCTGATGCTGCGTTGACATCAACACCGAATAACATTCGTCAGTTGTTTGCTATTATTTTGACGACATGTTATCCCTCGCAAGCACAATCTTTATGGGAAAAATATAAAAATTGTATGACAGAAGACATCTTGCACCGAATTAGGCAAACAAATCAATCCCAAAACATAGATTATACACCAGAGATGTACAATGAAGCATTGGTCTTAATCGAGGATTTATGTGTTCTTATTTCAAATTTACCACTTAATCATTATGGTATGCCATCACCTAATCGTCCAGCCACCGACTTAGTCAATACCGATTTACAACGAGAAAATCAATATGACCATGGAAGTTTAGCAACAATTATCATGAACAGTGAACCGTTACTGACAGCAGAACAAAAAATTATTTATGATCGGATTATGCTGGCTGTTGCTGCTGAACAAGGCGGTTTTTTTTTCTTGGATGCACCCGGTGGAACCGGTAAGACATTTTTAATATCGTTGATTCTTGCCAAAATACGGTCGCAACAAAAAATCGCATTAGCAGTAGCATCGTCAGGCATTGCGGCTACTTTACTGGATGGTGGGCGAACAGCACATTCAACATTCAAGCTGCCATTGGACGTTCATAATAAACCAGATGCAATGTGTAACATCAAAAAGAATAGTGGAATAGCTGCAGTGTTGCGGAAGAGTTCTATAATAATTTGGGATGAGTGCACAATGGCACACAAATATTCACTTGAAGCATTAAACAGAACTATGCAAGATTTAAATAGCAATAATAAACTTTTCGGTGGTGCTATCTTACTTTTGTCTGGTGACTTCCGGCAGATCCTACCGGTTATACCTCGCTCTACTTTCGCGGATGAGATTAATGCATGTTTGAAACAATCATTCTTATGGCGAAGTGTTGAAACACTTCGATTGACCTTCGATTAAATATGCGAGTACAATTGCAAAATGATCCATCAGCACAAATATTTTCCGAACAACTACTAGATATTGGGAACGGTAAAATAGAACTGCAACTAAATACGCAATGCATTAAACTACCAAACAATTTTTGTACTGTTGTTCAGGATAAAAATGAATTGATTCAGAGTATTTTCCCGGATATACAGAATAATTATTTGAATCATGAATGGCTTAGTCAACGGACGATTTTGGCAGCCAAAAACGTTGATGTTGATGAAATTAACTTCCAGATACAACAGTTGTTACCAGGCGATCTGATGTTTTTTAAATCAATCGATACTGTTGTTGATGAAAATGAAAGTGTAAATTTTCCGATTGAATTTTTAAATTCATTAGATATCCCTGGAATGCCACCACATAATCTTCGATTAAAGATTGGTTCCCCTATTATTCTCCTCCGTAATTTGAATCCACCTCAATTATGTAACGGTACGCGTTTGGTCATCAAAAAGATCACCGGAAACATTCTTGAAGCAAACCATTTTGGCTGGGAAGTTTAAAGGAAAAGTGGTCCTGCTGCCACGTATTCCGATGATACCATCAGATTCTACCGTACCCTTCAAAAGGCTACAGTTTCCAATTCGTTTAGCTTTCGCCATGTCTATAAATAAATCTCAAGGTCAAACAATGTCCATTTGTGGTTTAGATTTGGAAAATCCATGTTTTTCTCATGGACAACTATATGTTGCGTGTTCACGTGTTGGGAAACCGTCGAATCTATTTGTGTTAGCTAAAGACAGGTTAACCAAAAACATTGTGCACCGATTGGTGTTAAATTAAATTGAAATTGAAAGTATTTATAATTCAAAAAAATAGATATTAATGTTTAAAAGTTTAAGACTGTCTGCCTTGCATACCTCATTTATGAGTTTAAGCGTCACATGTTATTTACTGTATTATACTGTATTATACTTATATTTGTTATAAAATAAATAGAAATAATAAATCTGATAAATTTTTATTTTGTACCTATTGATTTCTGCTTAATATCAAGTGTAAGAACATTTTAATTAATTGTGTTCAACGTACTTCCCCTTCAAATCTCAATCCAGTGAATTTGTATACCAACATCAACATTTTCGTCTTTGTTCATAAATAATTTCATTGTACTGAAGGGTTATAGTAGTAGAAAGTCAAATAAGGAGTCAAATTAGATTGTTTACTATAATGTAATATAACAAAAACTTTAGCCACAGCAACGCGTGGCCGGGTCAGCTAGTCCACATGTATATATATTTATATATATAAATTAACAAAGTAATAACATGCGAACTTCAAAAGTTAATTGTAAGAAAAAACAGGTAACAACAAATAAAATGGACAACCCACAAGGACATCATGCCCCGTGCGAGTTGTCTTTTCCTGTCATTATTGACTCATGTTTTGCACCTGTTTTACTACACGCGCACTCGCTGATCAACTAATAAAAAACACCGGCTGCCAATCTAAGAACGTTCCACATAACATGCAATAAAATAAGGATATTCGCAATTGCATTCAAATAAATAAACAATAATTTCGCAAATACACGTAGAGGTGTCCGCAAGTGCAGTCAAACAAAATTTCAATGTTTCGTCACCGCGCTGTGACATGACGCTCGTACTGCCGTTGTATTGTGCTGTAATGCCTTAATTAAAGTTCTCATTGTAAAAATTGACGATGCGCAGTTGCGACATACTTGCAAAATAACAAAAACCAAACTCATGTTATTTACTAACTAAAAGTGACAAATTTTTTTGCGAGCTTGGGATTCGCGAAAGCATTTTATTTTCAAACAATTCGTTAATTAGATTGCGAGTAGAGGGGTTTCAATTCACAAGCCGAACTGCTTATTATAACTTGGGCTGAACATAACAAACATCTCTAAAGGCAACAAAATATACCGATTAGTTCCATAATAATGCACAGTTGTATTGGGACATCTTGAATTTATGAGTTTTGAGGAGATTTAATGACTTATTATTTTAAAAAAAGACATATTACTCTTTACTGTACACGTTAGAAAATATATACATTGGCAGTCCTTATCATATGGGGCAAATTTTTTCAGACCATCATAGTATGGAAATAGACAAGTATCTGGTATTTAGGTGCGCACGCACGCACGCACACGCACACGCACACGCATACGTACACGCACACGCACACACACACACACACACGTATTATTCTGTTCAACTAATTATATTCGAAATCAGTCACATGCACTTTCAGCTTCTCCTACGGCTGATAGACACTCCCAGTGCAAGGCATTGTCTTCCCCCCAGTGACCGGTGCAGCGCTGTCCGCTATCAGGTCAATTTCGATTTTAACTTTCTCAAATAGCATACAAGTATTTATTGATCTTCTTTTTGAGTACGTAACAAAGACAATAAATAATAGGACAATTTAAATTGACCACTTATGTACGAAATCCAGTAAGGTTAGCCACAAAGGTTGCTAATATCAAAGTTTTTAATTTCTTTTTATCTCTAGTTCAACTGCATAATGTTTATGGCAGTGATAAGCGACGTGACAAGTGTTAACTGTAGTGGGCTGATGATCTGTGCCCGTGTAAGCTGCTGCGTTCCGAGCACCGGCTGCACCTGGACACACTGCGCTTGAACTGGAACTGTCTGAGCGGTCGCCCCGGCTGATTTCGCCTTGCCTCCGGACACCTTAGCGCCACTAATCATCTGCGGAGCGACAACTATGTTATTAACGCATTTGGATCGTAATAGAAATGGATTTAAATAACACACACGCACACACGCACGCACGATCTTTATCTTGTGTATTTACGTCCATTTCTGTTAAAATGTCAAATAATCACGAATAATATAAAATATAAATAATACCTGGTCTAGCATAAACTTACGTTACAAAAAAAATATCCGATAATAGCTAGAAAACAACTTTATGCTAAAGTTTTATATGTGATTATGTAGAGTGAAAAAGACATGTTAATATACTAAACTAGTTACTCAATGTGTCCACCCTTAGCTTTGACGCACGCTTTTAGACGATAGGGCCATTCGTCGATGGATTTACAAACGGTTTCCATTGGAAACTCGGTCACTGCTGCCTCCAAAGATTTCTTGAACGACTCAATATTTTGGGTGATGATTAGAGCAGGTTTTCAGTTTTGATTACTTTTAATAAAAAATTTTAAAAAGACTTCTTCATATTTCAAGCAGTGTAAAGGAAACTACTGATGTTGATCTTCGCTTCAAGATTTTCTAAAAATGTCTCATTTTCTTCTGAAATTGATATTAGAGACGTAACCTAACTTTTAAATTTTAAAATCTATGCCGTATCAATGTAACGCTAGGTGAAGATTTTTCCGCTGGTCGAATAATACATTCGTCTTAGTTTTCAGTTTTGATTGCTTTTAATAAAAAATATTATAAAAAGACAAATTCTATTTCAATCAGCATAAACGAAACACCTGATGTTGATTTTCGCTTCAAGATTTTCTGAGAAAGTCTCATTTTTCTTCCAAAATTGATACAAGAGACGTAACCTAACTTTTAAATTTTTAAATCTATGCAGTATTAATGTAACGCTGTGGGGAGATTCTTCCGCTGGTCGATTAATACATTCGTCTTAGTTTTTATTTTTGATTGCTTCTAATAAAAAAATATTAAAAAAAAATTTCAAAATTCATACAGTATAAACGAAAAACCTGTTGTTGATTTTCGCTTCAATATTTTCTAAGAAAGTCTTAATTTTCCCCTGAAATTGATATTAGAAACGTAACCTAACTCTTAAATTTTTAAATCTCTGCCGTATCAATGCAACGCTAGGTGGAGATTTTTCCGCTGGTCGATTAATACATTCGTCTTAGTTTTCATTTTTGATAGCTTTTAATAAAAATATATTAAAAAGACGACTTCAAATTTCGTGCAGTATATACGAAATACCTGATGTGGTTTTGTGCTTCAAGATTTTCTAAGAAAGTCTCATTTACTTCTGAAATTGATAGTAGAGACGTAACGTAACTTTTAAATTTTTAAATCTATGCCGTATCAATGTAACGCTAGGTGGAGTTTTTTCCGCTGGTCGATTAATACATTCGTCTTAGTTTTCATTTTTGATTGCTTTTAATAAAAAATATTAAAAAGACAACTTCTATTTCAAGCAGTATATACGAAACACCTAATGTTGATTTGCGCTTCAAGATATTCTAAGAAAGTCTCATTTTTCTTCTGAAATTGATATTAGAGACGTAACGTAACTTTTAAATTTATAAGTATATGCCGTATCAGTGTATCGCTAGGAGGAGATTTTTCCGCTGGCCGATTAATACATTCGTCTTAATTTCCATTTTTGATTGCTTTTAATAAAAAAATATTAAAATAACAACTTCAAATTTCAAGCAGTATAAACGAAACACCTGATGTTGATTTTTGCTTCAAGATTTCTTAAGAATGTCTCATTTTTCTTCGGAAATTGATATTAGAGACGTAACCCAACTAGTAAATTTTTAAATCTATGCCGTGTCAAGATAATGCAAGGTGGAGATTTTTCCGCTGGTCGAATAAAACATTCGTCTTAGTTTTCATTTTTAATTGCTATAAATAAAAAAATATTAAAAAGACAACTTCAAATTTCAAGCAGTATAAACGAATCACCTGTCGTTGTTTTGCGCTTCAAGATTTCGGAAGAGTGTTATTGTTTTCTGAAAAAAAAATATTAGATACGTAACCTTACTTTTTTTAATTTTTAAATCTATGCCGTATCAATGTAACGCTAGGTGGAGATTTTTTCGCTGGTCGATTAAAACATTCGTCTTAGTTTTCAGATTTGATTGCTTTTAATGTAAAAATATTAAAAACACAACTTCAAATTTCAAGCAGTATAAACGAAACACCTGATGTTGATTTGCGCTTCAAGATTTTCCAAGAAAGTCTCATTTTTCTTCCTAAATTGATATTAGAGACGTAACCTAACTCTTAAATTTGTAAATCTATGCAGTATCAATATAACGCTAGGTGGAAATTTTTCCGCTGGTCGATTAATACATTTGTCTTAGTTTTCAGTTTTGATTGCTTTTAATGTAAAAATATTAAAAACACAACTTCAAATTTCAAGCAGTATAAACGAAACACCTGATGTTGATTTTCGCTTCAAGATTTCCTAAGAATGTTTTATTTTTCTTCTGAAATTGATAGTAGAGACGTAACGTAACTTTCAAATTTTTAAATCTATGCCGTATCAATGTAACGCTAGGTGGAGATTTTTCGCTAATCGATTAGTACATTCGTCTTAAATTTCAGTTTTGATTGCTTTTAATAAAAAAATATTAAAAAGACAACTTCAAATTTCGTGCAGTATATACGAAACACTTGATGTTGATTTGCGCTTCAAGATTTTCCAAGAAAGTCTCATTTTTCTTCCTAAATTTATATTAGAGACGTAACCTAACTCTTAAAATTGCAAATCTATGCAGTATCAATATAACGCTAGGTGGAAATTTTTCCGCTGGTCGATTAATACATTCGTCTTAGTTTTTATTTTTGATTGCTTTTAATAAAAAATATTAAAAAGACAACTTCTATTTCAAGCAGTATAAACGAAACACCTTATGTTGGTTTGCGCTTCAAGATTTTGTAAGAAAGTCTCATTTTTCTTCTTAAAATGACATTAGAGACGTAACGTAACTCTTAAATTTTTAAATCTATGCCGTATCAATGTACCGCTAGGTGAAGATTTTTCCGCTGGTTGATTAATATGTGGCGTGCATATCGCGCGCCACTCAAACGCCAAGCTCTTACCCACGTGACCGTCAATCGCATGGCGGCGTCGGCAGTGAAACAGATACGTGACAGATGGCGCCACAGTAGACGCAACGAAAATCTGCATCGCGCTGTTGAGAGTCTCCGCGCTCATTATAAGGGCTAGCGGAGGTGCGGTCAACGCAGGAAGAAGCAACTGAAGATCAAGAAGCAACCGACGAACAAGATACAACCGACGAACTACCGAAGCACAAGAAGCTACCGAACAACAAGAAGCTACCGTACCACGACCACTCCTACACTGGTGACCCCGACGTGATGGACAACGAGAAGCACCTTCCGGACCCAGCTGATACCACACTCGGAAGACGCGCAGATAAACCACAATATGAGTCAGCCTAGTAACGACGACCGCAAAATCGCCGAAGTGTTACGCGTTGGCGTAAGAGTGCCCCCATTTTGGCCTGAAGAGCCGGCTCTATGGTTTTCACAGCTGGAGTGCCAATTCAGCCTGTCTGGCATCAGTGCCGACGAAACCAAATTTAATTACTTGGTAGCACAACTGGACCACCAAGTCGCCGTCGAAGTGAAAGACGTAATTATTCGTCCTCCAGACAGAGAAAAATATGAAAAACTGACAACGGAACTTATACGACGCCTGTCAGCTTCACAAGAGAAACGCGTGAAGCAATTACTAATGTTCGAAGAGCTCGGAGATAGGAAACCCTCACGATTCCTACGCTACTTGGAGGATTTAGCAGGCCCATCAGTACCTTCGCATATAGTAAAATCAATATGGTCTAACGGTCTACCTCAAAACATACAAACAGTGATTGCTTCACAGATAGACCTTACTTTAGAAAAGCTGGGGGAGCTGGCGGACAAAGTGTACGAAATCGCCCCTACCACAACGCAGAAACTATCGACGACATCTCTTCCGTCAAAGCCTTTAGCGGAGATAAAGAGTTCCACGAGATTCTACGCGAGTTCCCCGAAATTACGAGGCCTGCAGGCATGCGTGGTGCCTCGAAACATTCCACGATGCACTACATTAGAACCACTCCAGGTCAGCCGGTTTCTTGTAAGCCACGACGTCTAGATCCAGCTCGTTCTCAGGCAGCCAAGAAGGAGTTCGAGGACATGTTGGCAGCTGGTACAGCTCGACGCTCGGAGAGTCCATGGTCTTCTGCTCTTCACCTGGTAAAAAAGGAAGATGACAGCTGGAGACCTTGCGGTGACTACAGAGCATTTAACGCCAGGACTATACCTGATCGATACCCTATCCGACATATTCAAGATTTTGCCCACCAGCTGTCAGGATGCTCCATCTTCTCTACGGTTGATCTTGTGAAAGCGTACAATCAGATCGCTGTAAATCCCGAGGATATTCCAAAAATGGCGATCACGACGCCATTCGGAATGTTTGAGTTCCCGTTCATGACTTTCGGACTTCGAAACGCGGCTCAAACATTCCAACGCTTCATCGACGAAGTACTATCAGGCCTGGATTTCTGCTACGGATATGTTGATGACATTATCCTGTTCTCTCCTGACAGAGAAACACACAAACAGCACCTACGCCAGCTCTTCGAGCGACTTAAACAATATGGCGTACTCATCGACACATCAAAATGCGTATTTGGACAGGAGGTCGTCAAATTTTTGGGTTATGAGGTATCTGGTGCTGGAATTAAACCTTTGGATGAGAAAATACAAGCCATAAGAGAGTTCCCCGTTCCCCAAACTGTAAAAGAGCTGCGTCGTTTTCTAGGGATGCTAAATTTCTACCGCAGATTTATCCCTAAGGCTGCCCAACACCAAGCGCCTCTCAATTCGGTACTACAGGGACCTAAAATTAAAGGCTCTCATCCAGTAGACATGACACCGGAACTTCTAAAAGCTTTTGAAGACTGCAAAAATTCGCTTTCTAACGCTGCACTTCTTGCTCACCCAGATTACTTAGCAGAGTTAGCAATTGTCACTGACGCTTCAGACACGGCTATTGGAGCAGTGTTACAACAGCGAAAGAACAGCATCTGGCAGCCTCTAGCGTTCTTCTCCCGTAAACTATCGCCTACGCAGAAAAAGTACAGCCCTTACGACAGAGAACTTCTAGCGGTCTACGAGGCCATAAAATACTTCAGACACATGGTGGAAACCGCGTCATTCACCATCTATACGGATCATAAACCGCTAACTTTTGCCTTTACTACCAGCAAACAGCATTGTTCGCCAAGACAGTTTCGATACTTAGATTTTATATCCCAATTCACGACAGACATTAAGTACATACCCGGACCAGACAACGTAGTAGCGGACGCTCTTTCACGTGTGGAGGAACTCGCGGTGTCACTTGACTACGACAAACTTGCAATATCTCAGGACGATGATCTAGAACTGCAAAATCTGCTTCTGCGTGGCTCGGCCTTGCAACTCGAAAAAAGGTCTACAGTACACAGCAACTTACCTATCTTCTGCGATACTTCCGTCCATCCACCGCGACCATACATCACGCCAAACTTCAGACGCCAAGCCTTCGACATAGTCCACAACTGGAATCATCCTGGAATTTCAGCTACAGCACGGCTGGTCGTACAAAAATTTGTGTGGCCAGGGATACGCAAAGACTGTAGAGAGTGGTCTCGGCAATGCATGAAATGCCAAACAAGTAAAGTTACCCGTCACACCCGTGCTCCGCTCTCCTCCTTCCTTACCCCATCTGCGAGGTTCTCCCACATCCACATCGACCTCGTAGGACCCTTACCGCTATCTTCATCTTACAGATATTGCCTCACTGTCATTGACAGATTTACAAGATGGCCTGAAACAATTCCACTACAAGACATCACTGCAGAAACCTGCGCAGCTGCACTCGTGTCCGGATGGATAGCCCGATTTGGGTGTCCCGCGCGAGTGACTACCGACCGTGGTCGCCAATTTGAGGGCCACCTCTTCAAGGCTCTTACTACCATGATTGGCGCCCGACATCTTCACACCACTGCTTATCACCCAGCTGCTAACGGCATGGTGGAGCGCCTGCACCGCCAGCTGAAGGCAGCCATAATGTGCCACGACACATCGAGTTGGACTGAATCACTTCCACTCGTACTCATGGGGATCCGGAGTTCCTGGAAAGAAGATCTGCAAGCCAGCCCAGCAGAGCTCGTCTACGGCGAGCCACTTCAACTGCCTGGCCAGTTCCTCGCTCCGGTGGACGACTACACTACAGCTGACGTTACTCAGTACGCAACAAGACTTCGAGCACAAATGGCAAACGTGTCCCAGAAACCCTCGTCTTGGCACACCAAAGTGCCATTTTACATACCACGTGATCTTAATACAACTTCTCACGTCTTTCTCCGTCAAGATCATGTACGTGGTGCTCTCGAACCCCCATATGCCGGTCCTTTCAAGGTCTTAGAAAGACACCCAAAATTCTTCACAATAGAATTACGGGGCAAGGCCTCTACTGTCTCAGTCGACAGACTGAAACCTGCCTATCTGACTAGGGAAGATCAAGTCCCTAATCAGGTCATCCCTCTAATCCCCAAGTCGACTAATTTAACCACTACCAATACTTCAACCGCTACAGCCACTTCAACCACTTCAACTGCTACTACCTCAGACGGAGACAAGAGGACCCGGAGCGGCAGAAGAGTAAGGTTACCAAATTGTTATCGACCATAGTTACGGTCTGGGCGGGGGAGTGATGTGGCGTGCATATCGCGCGCCACTCAAACGCCAAGCTCTTACCCACGTGACCGTCAATCGCATGGCGGCGGCGGCAGTGAAACAGATACGTGACAGATGGCGCCACAGTAGACGCAACAAAAATCTGCATCGCGCTGTTGAGAGTCTCCGCGCTCATTATAAGGGCTAGCGGAGGTGCGGTCAACGCAGGAAGAAGCAACTGAAGATCAAGAAGCAACCGACGAACAAGATACAACCGACGAACTACCGAAGCACAAGAAGCTACCGAAGAACAAGAAGCTACCGTACCACGACTACTCCTACAAATACATGCGTCTTAAATTTCAGTTTTGATTGCTTTTAATAAAAAAATATTAAAAAGAAAACTTCTATTTCAAGCAGTATAAACGAAACACCTGATGTTCAATTTCGCTTCAAGATTTTCTAAGAAAGTTTTAATTTACTCCTGAAATTGATATTATTGACGTAACCTACCTTTTAAATATTTAAATCTATGCAGTATCAATGTAACGCCAGGTGAAGATTTTTCCGCTGGTCGATTAATACATTCGTCTTAGTTTGCATTTTTGATTGCGTTTAATAAAAAATTATTAAAATGACAACTTCAAATTTCATGCAGAATATACGAAACACCTGATGTTGGTTTTCGCCTCAAGATTTCCTAATTATGTCTTATTTTTCTTCTAAAATTGATATTAGAGACGAAATCTAAGTTTAAAATTTTTAAATCTGTGAGGGTTTCCTATCTCCGAGCTCTTCGAACATTAGTAATTGCTTCACGCGTTTCTCTTGTGAAGCTGACAGGCGTCGTATAAGTTCCGTTGTCAGTTTTTCATATTTTTCTCTGTCTGGAGGACGAATAATTACGTCTTTCACTTCGACGGCGACTTGGTGGTCCAGTTGTGCTACCAAGTAATTAAATTTGGTTTCGTCGGCACTGATGCCAGACAGGCTGAATTGGCACTCCAGCTGTGAAAACCATAGAGCCGGCTCTTCAGGCCAAAATGGGGGCACTCTTACGCCAACGCGTAACACTTCGGCGATTTTGCGGTCGTCGTTACTAGGCTGACTCATATTGTGGTTTATCTGCGCGTCTTCCGAGTGTGGTATCAGCTGGGTCCGGAAGGTGCTTCTCGTTGTCCATCACGTCGGGGTCACCAGTGTAGGAGTGATCGTGGTACGGTAGCTTCTTGTTGTTCGGTAGCTTCTTGTGCTTCGGTAGTTCGTCGGTTGTATCTTGTTCGTCGGTTGCTTCTTGATCTTCAGTTGCTTCTTCCTGCGTTGACCGCACCTCCGCTAGCCCTTATAATGAGCGCGGAGACTCTCAACAGCGCGATGCAGATTTTCGTTGCGTCTACTGTGGCGCCATCTGTCACGTATCTGTTTCACTGCCGACGCCGCCATGCGATTGACGGTCACGTGGGTAAGAGCTTGGCGTTTGAGTGGCGCGCGATATGCACGCCACATATTAATCAACCAGCGGAAAAATCTTCACCTAGCGGTACATTGATACGGCATAGATTTAAAAATTTAAGAGTTACGTTACGTCTCTAATGTCATTTTAAGAAGAAAAATGAGACTTTCTTACAAAATCTTGAAGCGCAAACCAACATAAGGTGTTTCGTTTATACTGCTTGAAATAGAAGTTGTCTTTTTAATATTTTTTATTAAAAGCAATCAAAAATAAAAACTAAGACGAATGTATTAATCGACCAGCGGAAAAATTTCCACCTAGCGTTATATTGATACTGCATAGATTTGCAATTTTAAGAGTTAGGTTACGTCTCTAATATAAATTTAGGAAGAAAAATGAGACTTTCTTGGAAAATCTTGAAGCGCAAATCAACATCAAGTGTTTCGTATATACTGCACGAAATTTGAAGTTGTCTTTTTAATATTTTTTTATTAAAAGCAATCAAAACTGAAATTTAAGACGAATGTACTAATCGATTAGCGAAAAATCTCCACCTAGCGTTACATTGATACGGCATAGATTTAAAAATTTGAAAGTTACGTTACGTCTCTACTATCAATTTCAGAAGAAAAATAAAACATTCTTAGGAAATCTTGAAGCGAAAATCAACATCAGGTGTTTCGTTTATACTGCTTGAAATTTGAAGTTGTGTTTTTAATATTTTTACATTAAAAGCAATCAAAACTGAAAACTAAGACAAATGTATTAATCGACCAGCGGAAAAATTTCCACCTAGCGTTATATTGATACTGCATAGATTTACAAATTTAAGAGTTAGGTTACGTCTCTAATATCAATTTAGGAAGAAAAATGAGACTTTCTTGGAAAATCTTGAAGCGCAAATCAACATCAGGTGTTTCGTTTATACTGCTTGAAATTTGAAGTTGTGTTTTTAATATTTTTACATTAAAAGCAATCAAATCTGAAAACTAAGACGAATGTTTTAATCGACCAGCGAAAAAATCTCCACCTAGCGTTACATTGATACGGCATAGATTTAAAAATTAAAAAAAGTAAGGTTACGTATCTAATATTTTTTTTTCAGAAAACAATAACACTCTTCCGAAATCTTGAAGCGCAAAACAACGACAGGTGATTCGTTTATACTGCTTGAAATTTGAAGTTGTCTTTTTAATATTTTTTTATTTATAGCAATTAAAAATGAAAACTAAGACGAATGTTTTATTCGACCAGCGGAAAAATCTCCACCTTGCATTATCTTGACACGGCATAGATTTAAAAATTTACTAGTTGGGTTACGTCTCTAATATCAATTTCCGAAGAAAAATGAGACATTCTTAAGAAATCTTGAAGCAAAAATCAACATCAGGTGTTTCGTTTATACTGCTTGAAATTTGAAGTTGTTATTTTAATATTTTTTTATTAAAAGCAATCAAAAATGGAAATTAAGACGAATGTATTAATCGGCCAGCGGAAAAATCTCCTCCTAGCGATACACTGATACGGCATATACTTATAAATTTAAAAGTTACGTTACGTCTCTAATATCAATTTCAGAAGAAAAATGAGACTTTCTTAGAATATCTTGAAGCGCAAATCAACATTAGGTGTTTCGTATATACTGCTTGAAATAGAAGTTGTCTTTTTAATATTTTTTATTAAAAGCAATCAAAAATGAAAACTAAGACGAATGTATTAATCGACCAGCGGAAAAAACTCCACCTAGCGTTACATTGATACGGCATAGATTTAAAAATTTAAAAGTTACGTTACGTCTCTACTATCAATTTCAGAAGTAAATGAGACTTTCTTAGAAAATCTTGAAGCACAAAACCACATCAGGTATTTCGTATATACTGCACGAAATTTGAAGTCGTCTTTTTAATATATTTTTATTAAAAGCTATCAAAAATGAAAACTAAGACGAATGTATTAATCGACCAGCGGAAAAATCTCCACCTAGCGTTGCATTGATACGGCAGAGATTTAAAAATTTAAGAGTTAGGTTACGTTTCTAATATCAATTTCAGGGGAAAATTAAGACTTTCTTAGAAAATATTGAAGCGAAAATCAACAACAGGTTTTTCGTTTATACTGTATGAATTTTGAAATATTTTTTTAATATTTTTTTATTAGAAGCAATCAAAAATAAAAACTAAGACGAATGTATTAATCGACCAGCGGAAGAATCTCCCCACAGCGTTACATTAATACTGCATAGATTTAAAAATTTAAAAGTTAGGTTACGTCTCTTGTATCAATTTTGGAAGAAAAATGAGACTTTCTCAGAAAATCTTGAAGCGAAAATCAACATCAGGTGTTTCGTTTATGCTGATTGAAATAGAATTTGTCTTTTTATAATATTTTTTATTAAAAGCAATCAAAACTGAAAACTAAGACGAATGTATTATTCGACCAGCGGAAAAATCTTCACCTAGCGTTACATTGATACGGCATAGATTTTAAAATTTAAAAGTTAGGTTACGTCTCTAATATCAATTTCAGAAGAAAATGAGACATTTTTAGAAAATCTTGAAGCGAAGATCAACATCAGTAGTTTCCTTTACACTGCTTGAAATATGAAGAAGTCTTTTTAAAATTTTTTATTAAAAGTAATCAAAACTGAAAACCTGCTCTAATCATCACCCAAAATATTGAGTCGTTCAAGAAATCTTTGGAGGCAGCAGTGACCGAGTTTCCAATGGAAACCGTTTGTAAATCCATCGACGAATGGCCCTATCGTCTAAAAGCGTGCGTCAAAGCTAAGGGTGGACACATTGAGTAACTAGTTTAGTATATTAACATGTCTTTTTCACTCTACATAATCACATATAAAACTTTAGCATAAAGTTGTTTTCTAGCTATTATCGGATATTTTTTTTGTAACGTAAGTTTATGCTAGACCAGGTATTATTTATATTTTATATTATTCGTGATTATTTGACATTTTAACAGAAATGGACGTAAATACACAAGATAAAGATCGTGCGTGCGTGTGTGCGTGTGTGTTATTTAAATCCATTTCTATTACGATCCAAATGCGTTAATAACATAGTTGTCGCTCCGCAGATGATTAGTGGCGCTAAGGTGTCCGGAGGCAAGGCGAAATCAGCCGGGGCGACCGCTCAGACAGTTCCAGTTCAAGCGCAGTGTGTCCAGGTGCAGCCGGTGCTCGGAACGCAGCAGCTTACACGGGCACAGATCATCAGCCCACTACAGTTAACACTTGTCACGTCGCTTATCACTGCCATAAACATTATGCAGTTGAACTAGAGATAAAAAGAAATTAAAAACTTTGATATTAGCAACCTTTGTGGCTAACCTTACTGGATTTCGTACATAAGTGGTCAATTTAAATTGTCCTATTATTTATTGTCTTTGTTACGTACTCAAAAAGAAGATCAATAAATACTTGTATGCTATTTGAGAAAGTTAAAATCGAAATTGACCTGATAGCGGACAGCGCTGCACCGGTCACTGGGGGGAAGACAATGCCTTGCACTGGGAGTGTCTATCAGCCGTAGGAGAAGCTGAAAGTGCATGTGACTGATTTCGAATATAATTAGTTGAACAGAATAATACGTGTGTGTGTGTGCGTGTGCGTGTGCGTGTGCGTGTGCGTGTGCGTGTGCGTGTGCGTGCGTGCGTGCGCACCTAAATACCAGATACTTGTCTATTTCCATACTATGATGGTCTGAAAAAATTTGCCCCATATGATAAGGACTGCCAATGTATATATTTTCTAACGTGTACAGTAAAGAGTAATATGTCTTTTTTTAAAATAATAAGTCATTAAATCTCCTCAAAACTCATAAATTCAAGATGTCCCAATACAACTGTGCATTATTATGGAACTAATCGGTATATTTTGTTGCCTTTAGAGATGTTTGTTATGTTCAGCCCAAGTTATAATAAGCAGTTCGGCTTGTGAATTGAAACCCCTCTTCTCGCAATCTAATTAACGAATTGTTTGAAAATAAAATGCTTTCGCGAATCCCAAGCTCGCAAAAAAATTTGTCACTTTTAGTTAGTAAATAACATGAGTTTGGTTTTTGTTATTTTGCAAGTATGTCGCAACTGCGCATCGTCAATTTTTACAATGAGAACTTTAATTAAGGCATTACAGCACAATACAACGGCAGTACGAGCGTCATGTCACAGCGCGGTGACGAAACATTGAAATTTTGTTTGACTGCACTTGCGGACACCTCTACGTGTATTTGCGAAATTATTGTTTATTTATTTGAATGCAATTGCGAATATCCTTATTTTATTGCATGTTATGTGGAACGTTCTTAGATTGGCAGCCGGTGTTTTTTATTAGTTGATCAGCGAGTGCGCGTGTAGTAAAACAGGTGCAAAACATGAGTCAATAATGACAGGAAAAGACAACTCGCACGGGGCATGATGTCCTTGTGGGTTGTCCATTTTATTTGTTGTTACCTGTTTTTTCTTACAATTAACTTTTGAAGTTCGCATGTTATTACTTTGTTAATTTATATATATAAATATATATACATGTGGACTAGCTGACCCGGCCACGCGTTGCTGTGGCTAAAGTTTTTGTTATATTACATTATAGTAAACAATCTAATTTGACTCCTTATTTGACTTTCTACTACTATAACCCTTCAGTACAATGAAATTATTTATGAACAAAGACGAAAATGTTGATGTTGGTATACAAATTCACTGGATTGAGATTTGAAGGGGAAGTACGTTGAACACAATTAATTAAAATGTTCTTACACTTGATATTAAGCAGAAATCAATAGGTACAAAATAAAAATTTATCAGATTTATTATTTCTATTTATTTTATAACAAATATAAGTATAATACAGTATAATACAGTAAATAACATGTGACGCTTAAACTCATAAATGAGGTATGCAAGGCAGACAGTCTTAAACTTTTAAACATTAATATCTATTTTTTTGAATTATAAATACTTTCAATTTCAATTTAATTTAACACCAATCGGTGCACAATGTTTTTGGTTAACCTGTCTTTAGCTAACACAAATAGATTCGACGGTTTCCCAACACGTGAACACGCAACATATAGTTGTCCATGAGAAAAACATGGATTTTCCAAATCTAAACCACAAATGGACATTGTTTGACCTTGAGATTTATTTATAGACATGGCGAAAGCTAAACGAATTGGAAACTGTAGCCTTTTGAAGGGTACGGTAGAATCTGATGGTATCATCGGAATACGTGGCAGCAGGACCACTTTTCCTTTAAACTTCCCAGCCAAAATGGTTTGCTTCAAGAATGTTTCCGGTGATCTTTTTGATGACCAAACGCGTACCGTTACATAATTGAGGTGGATTCAAATTACGGAGGAGAATAATAGGGGAACCAATCTTTAATCGAAGATTATGTGGTGGCATTCCAGGGATATCTAATGAATTTAAAAATTCAATCGGAAAATTTACACTTTCATTTTCATCAACAACAGTATCGATTGATTTAAAAAACATCAGATCGCCTGGTAACAACTGTTGTATCTGGAAGTTAATTTCATCAACATCAACGTTTTTGGCTGCCAAAATCGTCCGTTGACTAAGCCATTCATGATTCAAATAATTATTCTGTATATCCGGGAAAATACTCTGAATCAATTCATTTTTATCCTGAACAACAGTACAAAAATTGTTTGGTAGTTTAATGCATTGCGTATTTAGTTGCAGTTCTATTTTACCGTTCCCAATATCTAGTAGTTGTTCGGAAAATATTTGTGCTGATGGATCATTTTGCAATTGTACTCGCATATTTAATCGAAGGTCAATCGAAGTGTTTCAACACTTCGCCATAAGAATGATTGTTTCAAACATGCATTAATCTCATCCGCGAAAGTAGAGCGAGGTATAACCGGTAGGATCTGCCGGAAGTCACCAGACAAAAGTAAGATAGCACCACCGAAAAGTTTATTATTGCTATTTAAATCTTGCATAGTTCTGTTTAATGCTTCAAGTGAATATTTGTGTGCCATTGTGCACTCATCCCAAATTATTATAGAACTCTTCCGCAACACTGCAGCTATTCCACTATTCTTTTTGATGTTACACATTGCATCTGGTTTATTATGAACGTCCAATGGCAGCTTGAATGTTGAATGTGCTGTTCGCCCACCATCCAGTAAAGTAGCCGCAATGCCTGACGATGCTACTGCTAATGCGATTTTTTGTTGCGACCGTATTTTGGCAAGAATCAACGATATTAAAAATGTCTTACCGGTTCCACCGGGTGCATCCAAGAAAAAAAAACCGCCTTGTTCAGCAGCAACAGCCAGCATAATCCGATCATAAATAATTTTTTGTTCTGCTGTCAGTAACGGTTCACTGTTCATGATAATTGTTGCTAAACTTCCATGGTCATATTGATTTTCTCGTTGTAAATCGGTATTGACTAAGTCGGTGGCTGGACGATTAGGTGATGGCATACCATAATGATTAAGTGGTAAATTTGAAATAAGAACACATAAATCCTCGATTAAGACCAATGCTTCATTGTACATCTCTGGTGTATAATCTATGTTTTGGGATTGATTTGTTTGCCTAATTCGGTGCAAGATGTCTTCTGTCATACAATTTTTATATTTTTCCCATAAAGATTGTGCTTGCGAGGGATAACATGTCGTCAAAATAATAGCAAACAACTGACGAATGTTATTCGGTGTTGATGTCAACGCAGCATCAGCAAGCGTTAAGTCCCAATGGTTATCGTCTTCTAGCAATTGCAGTTCACGACATGCATCCTGGTATGTATTGAATACTCGACCATTAACTGTTCGTAAAAATTCAAAAGACGTTGGTCCGGGAACATTCACCAATAACAAACGTAAATAGAAGCACTCACGTTGCTTTGGATGTACCGTGTAAAGTCTCCCCAATGTCTTAGCTTTGAATATGCCTGTAATGGAAGGATGTGGTTTTCCTTGTTTCCGTGGCTCCCATTTTTACTGGATTTGTTCCATGTGAAATAACGCGGAACATCACCATACACCAGTGATTCTCAACCCATGTGCCGCGGCACTTTTGTGTGCCGCGAGATTTTAAAAATGTGCCGCGAAAAATTTAAAATATATATAACACATATACAAAAAAAAATATTCAACGTAAATATTTATATATTGAACCAGCTAATTATATTTAATTTACAAAACGCTTTTCTTAATCCCTAATTATGATAAAGTCATGTTTATGTATTAAAAATTGTCTCAAGTCTACCACACTTGTCTTTTTCCAAATGAGCATGTTGTTTGTGTGATATTTTAAATTTACATGATTTTCCATTGTAATACTAATCTACCCTTTGTAAAATTAGAAAAGTATTTGATTCGTATCCTTATTAATTTGTTGGCATGTAGTTTCGATAAAAAAATAGGAGGTATATTGACTTTGCAATGCACGTATTCTTTGATTTACAATATCTAAGACTTTTCAGATTTTATTCCATTCGATGAATATTTCTGTAATTAAAAAAGTTTGCTGTTTATATCTAAAAAAATCCCGAGGTTTGCTGCTAAATTGTTTCACGAATACAATGGCAGCAATTATTTAAATAAAATTCGATTTTATGCATTAAAAATTGTATTTGTGTGAAAGTTATATAACTTCATAAGGGTTATATTTTTCATTTTCATAAATTACAAATGGTTACAGAATTTGTATATTTATAAATTTAAATTTATATATTCTTCGATTTTTTTGACAGTATTTTTTTTGTTTTTTTCAGACCCCTTAAAAATGGACAAATGGATAAAGAAAAAAAAGAATAATGATGATGATGATGCAAGTAACAATAATGATGACATATACGACCAAAGTAATGAGTGTTCCTCTGTTTTAAGTGAAAATAGTTCTATTTTAAAAAAGTATATAATTCCTAGAAAATATAACGACAATTTTTTAAGATTTGGATTCACCTCATCGTTAGAAAATAACATAGTAGTCCCAGAATGTATTATATGCAATTTAAAATTATCAAATAGTGCTATGGTTCCTAGCAAACTTCTTCGTCACTTGGTTACCAATCATCCCTCTTTATCAACCAAAGATAAGAACTATTTTAAAACGTATCTTTCAACAAAAGTAAAACAAGGAAAAAATTTTAAAAAACAATTTTGTGTGTCCGAAAAAGCTCAGTTTGCTTCTTATGAAATCGCGGAATTGATCGCAGTAAAATTGAAGCCCCATAATTTAGCAGAAGAAATTATATTACCTGCTTGCCGTAAAATAGTCAAAACGATGATTGGTGAATCAGCCGATGTTGAAATTTCCAAAATACCCCTTTCTAATGACACTATACATCGCAGGATAAAAGATCTATCAGAAAATATCGAGCAGAATACTGCAAAAAATCTTCAAAATTCCTTTTTTGCAATACAAATAGATGAAACCACCGACATCACAGGAAATTCTCAGTTAATTGCATTTGTTAGATTTATCTATGAAGATGATATTATAAATCAATTTTTATGTTGTCGGGAGCTGTCAAATTTTACAATCGGGAAAAATATTTTTGAAGTAATTAATTCATATCTAGAAAAAACAAATGTCTCTTGGAATTTTTGTATTGGAATTTGCACAGATGGTGCACCCTCAATGACCGGGCATATTAAAGGATTTGTATCTTATGTAAAAGAATTGAATCAAAATATAATAGTTACACATTGTTTTTTGCATAGAGAAGCTCTTATAACAAAGTTCCTGTCACCAGATTTAAAGATAGTTTTGGAGCAATGTGTTAAAATGGTAAATTACATAAAATCAAGACCATTGAAAAACAGATTATTCAAGGAACTATGTAAAGCAATGGAGTCCAAGTATGAATCTTTGCTACTCCATACTGAAGTAAGATGGCTATCCAGAGGAAAAGTCTTATCTCGGGTTTTAAAATTAAAAAAGGAAATGAAAGCTTTTTTTGAACAAAATAATAATATTGAATTTGTTGAAATATTAGAAGATTTAACATGGACAACGAAACTTGCTTATTTGTCAGATATTTTTGTCATTTTTAACAGTATTAATTCAAGTATGCAAGGTTCAAATGAAAATATTTTAAATTCAACTGATAAGTTGGTGGGGTTAAAAAGACAAATTTCTTTATGGAAAAAGAAAGCCCAAGAAGGTAATTTAGAAAAGTTCGAATCAGTTCCTAAAGACGGGTATAAAATTATTAAACAAATTGTTCTTGATCATTTGACAACATTAGAGGAGAGAATTGTTTATTATTTCCCAGAATTGGATATTAATAAGTTTGATTGGGTTCGTAACCCATTTCTAATTACGGACACTGCTGTATTTGAGTTAACTTTAAATGAAGAAGAAGAGCTTATTTTGCTTTCAACTAATCGAGATTTAATTTTAAAACATTCTGAAGAATCACTTAATACATTTTGGATAAAAATCAGATGCATCTATCCACTTTTATCTAGAAAAGCTTTAAATATTCTATTACAATTTTCCACATCTTATTTGTGCGAATTCGGATTTTCAGCATTAGCCAATATTAAAACTAAAAAAAGATCAAGGTTGTTAAATGTAGAAGACGATATGAGAGTAGCATTGTCATTTTTACGACCAAATATAAATGAAATTATAGAAAAACATCAAGCTCAAATTTCTCATTAAAGTAGTTTAGTTAATTAGCTTTTAATTTTATATCGTTAAGAAAACTGGCCATTTTGTTGTATTTTTAGATTATTTACATATAATACAATTTTTATGGTTCTTTTTATTCAGTTTGTCATGCCAACAAAAAAACTTCTGTTGGTTTTTTTTCTTTATGTGCCGCCAGATTTCAGAATAGTTAAAAATGTGCCGCAGGTGAAAAAAGGTTGAGAACCACTGCCATACACCAATGTCTTCGCGAATTGGCCAAAAACATCAGGTTTTTGACACAATGTAAAAAATTCAGTTAGAGTCGTTTTCGGAGCTTCGAACGCTCTTTGGAGAACATTTTCTTCAGTGAAGTATACACGTTGACCGTTTTCAAGATGTATTGCCAGATGTTGGACAGCAGGATCTCTTTCGTGGATGGGAAAGCTGAGAATATGCCAAATAGCTTCATTGCTGCTAATGTATCTGCCCATTTGGTATCGTGCTATTTCGTCATTTTTATTAATGTTTTGTACTTCAAATATGGCCAAATCACTGCCTTTGTTTACATAATTACAAATATACTTAATTGATTTAACAGAAAAGCTCAACATTGATATGAGCTTTGTAAGTTTTTGAAAGTAGTGGTGAGTATGGTACCACCCACTCATTATCAAACTCAACTTGATTTGGAAAGTTCGGCAGTCGCATTGTAAATGTGTGGCCACCATTCTCAGTACTTCTGCGGCGATACTTTGGATAACCATCAATATCCGTGATCGTGTCATTCGTATGCGGCTTTGGGAAGTTTTTTTTACATTTTCCATTTTCCATGCACGGTGACGTCATGTTGAAAGCACCGCATGGCCCATGGATCATGTGTTTGGTGACAATATCAAATAATTCTTGATCAATTAATGGGTCTGGAATTTCGGCTGAAATTATTTGATCGATTTCTTCAGGACGGATTCTATCTTTAAGCCAAACCAAAATGTGGGCATGAGGCAAACCTCGCTTTTGCCACTCTATCGTATACAGCCAACAACGTGTGATACCAAAAATTGAATATTTAACAATAAAATCAATTAAGGATTTCAATTTTTTTTAAACACACGTGCAGTTAAATCATGACGATGAATGGCTTGTTGTCCTGGCAATAGTAAAGTTTGTATCTCTTCCCAATTCGGATTACATGTGAATGTAATAAATAAATCCGGTCGGCCGTAATGACGTACGTAAGTCATCGCATCTTGCATGTATTCCTGCATGTTCCGTGGACTGCCGATGTAGCTTGAAGGTAAAATGAAAGCATTACCGATGTCATTGGGATTTAAATTTCCATCGATGTTTCCAGCAACAGCATCTCGTAAGTGAATATATTCTTCCGATCGTAGTTTTGCCTGATTAAATCGAAGGAATCGCAAGCGTTCGCTTTCGACCTTAGCATACATATCAACAATGTATTGATGGAACAGCTGACGATATCGAAGGATATAATTGTCTTGATGTTGTCTAACCATTATTCGGTGTGCGTAGTGGTTCATTGAGCTAACTTTATTATTTCTGTAATCACCTAAAAAAATAAAAAATAAAATGCAATACGAAATTAAATCAATACATATAGTAAGAAAGTAAACGGATAATTGTCAAATTTACCGGTATTTGGATCATACTGTTTGATATTAAGGTGATATTAATTATATTAATTATATAAAAATATTAATGGATATTGTAGTGCGTCATATGAACGGTGTAGATCCGAAATCGTACTGATAGTGTTGTCTCGCCGTGTAATTTTTATAGATCTTTTGTCAACTGGATCACCAACCATGATAACAACAAGCAACCTCATCAACAGTTGGAGCGTTGAATCTACCAGCATGTTCACCTAATGGTACTTTGTCGGCTTTTATGACGATTTGATAATTGTCATTTTGCAGTCGTGGCGAAACTCTTTTGATCAATTGAATTAGTTGATTGTGATCTTCTAAAAAATTTTCCAATAATATCACAATTGCTCTTTCCTCTGCTTGTTCAATAAAATTATACAGGCACCGAGTCGTCACGCGCTCTTCACAATCGCCCATAAAATAAATTTGAAGAAATTTCGGAATGTTATCAGGCATTGGCATCAGTGATCCGATTTTATGGTACACCTGGCCTTGAATTTTGAATGTAGTTTCAAAATTACGTCCATCGGATGCACGATCGCATATTTTAGTTGCCCCAAATGACGTCATTTGGAAGCAAGAATTAAATTTGCGTATCTTACGCAAAAATAATTTGGAATCATCTGAATTGCCAGTAAGAAGGGATAATAAAGGCTCCGGCGGAGCGGGTAGAGGTGACAGCACAACTTTTCCTGATGCGCAGCACATGCCGGCTGCTTCATTCCGAAATTTCAATGCATGACAATATTGACATACTTTATCCATTCCACCGATAGCAATTTTTGAATGCGCTGAGTAGTTAATATCTGGTGCATATTCAAAGGCAAGCCGAACGAATGATGCACGTGTTAATGAGCGGCTGATCCGTTGCCTTTGTCGATCTAGTGCTGGTACTGTAGCTATGTTTCGTTCTCGTGCCACTCTTGTTCTCGTAATATTCTGTTGCAGACGTTCGTCACGCTGTTCTTGAGATTCTCGTGCACGACTTTCTGCAGTCCTGATTCTTTGAGCTGCATTTCTTGTTTCGATTTGTTCTGGTAATTGCTGAGCTCTTTCAACACGTTTGCGTCGCGACCCTTTGCTGCTCGCGTTGTTGAGGTTAGATTTTTTCGGTGGCATTTGACTGAAAATAATAATTTAATCGTTTAAATATTAGAAAGAGGAACTGAAAAACATGTTATCATAGCACATTGAAATAATAAGTGCAAAATAATTTTCAATAGAGATTAAATAAAAATAATATAAAAAAATTTGTACAATTATTGAAAAAGTGTGGGGAGTTTTGTGCCATTTTCTCATTGATATATTAATTAACTTTTATAAAACTATGTGATATTACTTACATGTGTAAATTGAAATTATTGTTCCTGTGCTCCTACTGTGGCTATGTCTCGTTCTCCTGCTGCTCTTGTTCTTATGATATTCTCTTGAAGACGTTCGTTACACTGTTCTTGAGATTCTTGTGCATGACCTTCTGCTGTACTGATTCTTTGTGCTAGATTTCTTGATTCAATTTGTTCTGCCAACTGATGGGCTCTTTTAATACGTTTGCGTCGTGTCTCTCTGGTGCTCGCGTTGTTGAGGTTAGATTTTTTCCGTGGCATTTGACTGAAAATAATAAATTATCGTTTAAATATGAGAAAAAAAAAATTGAAAATCATTCTAATTAGCTTTTATAATTATGTGATAATACTGACATGTACATATTTAAATTATAGAGTTTAAATAATAATTTCAATAAGAATTGAAATACTAATTTAATCGTTTAAATATAAGAAAAAAATCTGAAAAACTTGTTATCATAGCACATTGAAATAATAAGCGCTAAATATTTTTTAATAGCGGTTAAATGAAAACACTAAAAAAAAATATTTGTACAACTATTGAAAAAGTGTAGGAAATTGTGTATCATTTTTGCATTGACATTTTAATTAAATTTTATAATTATTTGATAATACTTACATCAGTCTAAGTAACACGTGGCCGGCTATGCTAACACCAAAAATTTAAAAAGTGGAAATAATTGAATTATACGGTATTTCGTTCACTACAAAATAAATTTTATTAATTTTATAGCGTCAACAACACGTGGTAATTATGCTGTTAAAATGTAGCTTATATGACACGTTCGTAGATTTACCATAGCAGCGCCATCTATTGATTACTTACTCAACCCAGTCGAAAGGTATCGACATCTGTTAGAATCATTTGGAGTTAACAGATAATTGTGACTGTCAAATAATAACAGACAATAATTAGCAATAAAATAAAATTGCGACTATATTTGGGATTTAAACTATCCTATCTCTCAAATTAGATCGAACTGCACATGGTGTGTGAATTTTATTATAATCGGTTAAGTGGTTTAGAAGTCCATTGAGGACAAACATTGTGAGACGAGATTTATATATATTAAGATATATATTACTTTTATACTTCGCGCATTGGACAAGTCGCATTGAATTTCCCGCGTTTGACAGTTTGTTTTTTTTTTAACATGTAATTATTTTTGAACTTCGAGTCAGACGATTCGCCTTAAATTTCCGGGATGGTCAGATTTTTTTCATAATTTTTTTAACTTCCAGTTACTTTAAATTTCCCGAGATTGACGCTATTTAGATCAGTTAGAAATATAAAAATGTCATCAATAAATAAAGTGACCTTTTTGAAATACGTTGTATCATTTTTTTTAATTCGGAAGCGACGGACCAATACTTTTTACTAGCCCTTACGTTATATCGTGTAATAAATATTTTGTTCATTATGCTGTATGAAGCGCTCTATATACATATATGAATAACAAAATGGAAAAATTAAATTACAGTTACAAGTAAACAAGATAATTGCTATTCTTTTTATCTTATTAAGAGCCCATTACAAAGTTAAGACAATGTAACGCTATCTGACAGCTAAAGTATCCGATGACATTTTTCTTCGATTCGACCCCCCACGACACTGCGTGTTTCTAAGGCTCCGAATCCGTTTCATTTATTATCAAAAATTCCTAATAGGCTATCAGAGATTTTATTATCCACTAGTAAGCTGGCCCTATGTTTTCTCTTAATTTTTTTTTCCACATTTCTTTTCAGTGAAGTGATGGTCGCTTTTGACCTATTGACATTTAAAAGCTGCAAGCCGTCGGAGTACCTGTGACCGATCAAGTAAATTAGCTTAACTTACTTGATCTGTCGAACAAATTATAAGAATGAAAATCCATATGAAACAATGACTTAAAAATAAAGATAAAGTTAATTTACTCAATATTGGAACTTTTATCAGGTCTCTTATTGATGATCAATTATTTTTTTATATATTTGGCTCTACTCTGATTTGCAAGGTGTCATGTCATTGTCGAGATGAACAGGAAACTCAACAACACTTTTTTTTTAAATAATAATTGTGACTTATGTATGTACACTCTGTCAGATATAGACTAAATGTACTTACAGGATTCTTGTAATTTAAATATTCATTGAGTTAATAATAGAGGGCAAAGATGTAACACATCACCAGCTGACCAAGTTAAGGCTTCCTAAGGAGCCCTCGAGCTTCTCCACCTTAAAAAAGGTCTTAGACAAAGTGCCCTCTAATCTAATCTGCAAATATCTCTCGGACAACAGTGTAAGCGATATAAAAAATTATTAAAAGATTATATTTATGTGATATATATTTATTTTGAAAATAATCAGCAATACTGTATTGTTTTTCGAATTCCAGGGCAAGCACCGCAGGAAGGAAGGCGTCACGTCTCCAGCACCTGGATCCAAGCAGGACGCTGCCAACCAGACCAATAAGACGCAGCACCAAATTTTTAAGCGCAAAACCTGATTTTAAAATATATTCAAATCTATGCAGTATCAACGGGACGCTGAATGTAGATGTTCACGTTAGTTGGTTAATAAATTCGTCATATTTTTCTTTTTTAATTGATTTTAGCCAAAACTCTTTTAATAACATCTTCATAACTTATTCAGTCTAAACCAAACACCTGATATAGATTTTCGCTCTAATTTTTAATAATGCCTCATTTTTCTGTTTAATTTGATTTCAGAAACAAAACCTGCTTTTAAAAAATATTCAAATCTATGCATTGTCAATGGGACGCTGAATGTAGATGTTCACGCTAGTCGGTTAATAAATTCGTCATATTTTTCTTCTTTAATTGATTCTAGCCAAAACTCTTTTAATAACATCATCATAACTTATTCAGTCTAAACCAAACATCTGATATAGATTTTCGCTCTAATTTTTAATAATGCCTCATTTTTCTGTTTAATTTGATTTCAGAAACAAAACCTGATTTTTTTTAGATTTAATAAATTCAAATCTATGCACAGAGTGCACCACGAGATTATCTGCCATAGCACTCCAGACTGTTTGCACTTATTCAACAAACTTGGGCTGATGAGCTTGTTCCACAAAACTGGAAGGATGCTAATATTGTTAAACTATACAAAGGCAAAGGAGACCTCTCAGATTGCAGCTCATTTTAAGGAATTGCCCTGCTTTCAGTAGCTGGCAAGATCCTGGCGCATACCATCAACAAGCGCCTATATACGTTAGCTGAAAGCTTCCTTCCCGATAACCAGTGTGGTCTCAGACCGAATCGAGGGACGGTTGATGCCATCTTTGTTGTCAAACAATTACAAGAAGAAAGCCTCGAGCAACACTGTGACCTCTACATGTGTTTTGTGGACCCGGAAAAGGCCTTTGATCGCGTACCAAGATCTGCCTTTTGGACAGTATTCGATAAATATGGATGTCCTCTGAAGTTCGTAAATTTAATGCGTCAATTTCATGAAGGCATGATGGTCCGTGTATGCCACGAAAATGACTTGACAGAAGAGTTTAATGTAACAAGCGGAGTGAAATAAGGTTGTGTAATGGCTCCAACCCTATTTGCTACATACTTTGCTGCGGTTATGAAGGATGCCCTTAGGAACTGCTGTTTCATTAAATGTTCGCACGGACAAGAGTGTACAGGACCTTACCCATTTCAGAGTAAAACATAAAGTCCATCAGACCTCTGTGCTGTAAATTCTTTATGCAGACGATGTTTGCCTTATGGCTGACAGTATGGAGAATCTGCAAAGATATCTGCGCGAATCGCAAAAGCCGCTGCTGCTTTTGATAAACTGAACCAAAGAGTATAAAAGTCTCACGACCTAAAGCTCCACACAAAACTTGCCGTCTATAGAGCAATCACACTATCTCTGCTCCGAGGCTCCGCACGGTACTCGACAGCTAAAAGTGGTTTTAGGCAAAGTTCCCGCCCTCTGCGCCCTGCCTCATTAGACCCGCAATTTTTTTTGCAAATGTTACTTGGGCAGCTGTCTAAGCCAAGTAAAAAAATCTCTTATACGTAATTATACATTTTTAATCATGTACAAATTAGAATTAAACGAGAGACACCTGATACTTGATTTTTATACCAAAAATGACAATCAATACAATAACTTTACTAATGTATGCTTTTTTATTATTTTTTTTTATTTGATGCTGTATAACGACAGATTTACATTTATTTAAGTGAAAGCACAATCGGACCTAATCATCCTTTGCGCGGAACAGTAATTATTTTTACTAGGAACACACAGCTTGAAAATGAAGCTAACTTCTTATGGTTATACTTCGTGTTACTGCTATTTTAACTTTTCGACATATACGTACTTATAAACAAGTTTCCACCGAGCGAGCATAGAAAATATTTTTTATGCATTTTACTACTAGTGTATACGGGAAGCAAGAGTGAGCTAGTAAGCGTCATTATTATTTCAAAGAAATGTATTCTTTTCTCCATTCATTGTTTTCTCTAGTTTTTGTCGTGTACCACCTCACAGGAATCGTCATAATGTATTTAAGTAAATGAACTATCGTCCTTTCCATTTTACAGCTTAGTGAAATATAAACAAAAAACCTGGGTTATTTCTTGGGATTCCAACTTTCGACAATAACAAATGTTTTACGAACGTTCCGGGTAGAAGTGCACTCATAAAAAACTTCAACTTTTGTAATTATTCTTTATAAATGTAATGTTAAAGTTTCTAGACATTCAAATGTAATATGGACTTATAAAATTTGTATGGAAATGTAATAAAAACAATCAATTCACAGATATATTTTCTTATTTTTCTTGCAGTAATAAACCGCTGTTAATTTTATATACATTTTATATACAATATTAATAATGAATAAAATTATCGTATATTGCATAACTAATACAATGTATAATAATAATAGAGACTTGTGTAATAGACGACGTTCCTTCCGTACGCAGATTAAGAATGCAACTATTTTTTCAAAATATCTTAGATGTCGCTAAAAAGTGTAACGAAAACATCTGTACGACCTGTTACGAGACGAGTCAATAACAGATGGCGCTTTCGCAGTATAGCATTTTTGAAAGTGGAACCCTATTAAATAATTCAAAAAGGAAGATGTATTTAATTTTTGTCACAAAGCAAATGAATTGGCTTTTTATTTATGTTAACAAAATGACCATGAATATTAAATTTTTAAAAATCTGCGTTAATTTTAGTTCATCGTTATATGAAAAGTTGTAGTGTGTACTCATTTTCGCGGCAATCGATGGCAAATGTTTTTGCGATATTAATCCTTTGCGGTCGACGACATTTTCGGTCGGGTAAGGTCGATGATTTTCACTAATGCGTCGGATACGTTACAGGTACAATGAAATTACGAAAGGACATCAACAGTGTAGGAACCTTCTGAAGTACTTCTTAAGTTGAAGCTAACGTAATGTAACATAAACCCATAAACTAATGGTAGATTCAAGTATCGTCGCACTTTGTATACTTGGTTACCCAGATCACCAGAGACCTGCAACGGAGATTTTGAGGCAATATGTGGTTCAATCATCACAATCATAGCTGTAAGACATCCACTGCTTAATGTATGCCACTGACATAGATTTCCAACTGGACTGGTTGGAAGTAGCTTGTCAGCATCTTCCAAGGATCTTACTAAACCTGTTGTGTGTCCACCTAGTGGGTGCACATCCTTCCATACGCTTGTTGGTTCGTGGTCTCCACTCTAGAAAAAGCCTTAGCGCACTATGGTGCATCGAGGTTAACATCATCTCATAATTCATTTTCGTCTGATATGTCGTACGATATATATAATCTATGGTATACAGAGGTAAAACTATGTAGTTTTTTTTTATTTACAAGGTATTTTTCTGTAATTATTTTTATTTATTAATAATGAAACTTCAAAGTTGCGGAATTTTCAAACAGAAGTTTTTTGAAAAAATCTAGGACAGCTTCAAACCATCGTTACTTTTACGTAAAATATTTACAATATTATATTTTTATATGCATAAGAAACTATTTGGTGTATAAAATATCAATAATAAATATTAAAAAAAAATGGAGAAATAAAATACACTGCAACCGAAAAAAATAAAAATTGTCGTTAAAGTTTTAGTAGTTACTTGCGCTGATTGCCGCTGATTAGAATTTTGGTTTTTCTATTTGCTAAACTATCTACTTTCAGAATCGGCAATAAAATCTTGCCTATATTTGCCCCATTTTTTGTAATTCACTTTCAAAGAGAGCGCGACGGAGACTAAAAATTACTTAATTAATCAAGCTGCCTACAGTTTTATTTTTTATTTATATGCTTATTATTATGTAACAATGGTTTTCAAAGTATAAATATAGGCATAAGAGTATATAACATTTTATGTACATTTTATGTATATATATAGGTATGTACTTGCACTATAGGTACCTATCAAGTCGTACTCATTATATAATAAAACCACGATAATATTTTTCCGGTTACATAACCAGTAGAGACATACTTAACCACAATTGTAATAGTTAAAATATATTATCAATTTTTATCACTTTTACCACATTTACCTCATTTCTATTCATTTATATATCAGATCGGGGACAAAATTGCACACGTTACAATAAATTATGCCGTGTGACTTTATTCGTATAAATAGCTGTAAAATGATTGTTTCAATATTAGTGCCCTTGAAGTGTACACTAAATATACTTAGCTATATTGTGACAGTTTTCTTCGTGCAATTGAATTTAAAGGCAATTGTTATGTCTATACTAAAGATCAAAATTAAAGACCTGTGTATCGCTTTCATTGAACATGGAAAACATATTTCTACAGCAGAGTCTTATTTAAACGACAATTTTAACCTAACCGAAACGCAATTTACTTGTGCCAAAGCTAATATTCAAAAATCTTTGTTGCTCAAATTCAAATCTAAATGGAAAAATGTAGCAAGAACTAGGGATCGATTTATGACTAATAACGAAGAATGGTTAAATTCTGAGTATCTCATCGAATTTGACAATCCAGAAGCCTCCACGTCAGAGACTACTACACTTTAAAAAATTTTTCAACGGACGAGGCCTTAGCATTTTCATAGATTTAAATATATCCAGAGATAATTATCAATTAATGAAAAATACACTTGACGAGAATAAGTGCAAAATACTTCCGGCTTACAGAAAAATATTGACAGCAAAATTTGAATGTTATCCTAACGGGGTATCTGTAACGGCTACTAAGTCAAATGTTGGACTTCAAAATCTTCTTAATCATACGGTACAAAGAATTTTAAAAATCGATTCTGTTAGTGTTTTAAATACTCTTGATTTGATATTATATGTGAAATGGGGATGCGATGGATCATCCGGCCAGGCAGAATATAAACAAATTTTGTCTGGAGAAAGTAACTCATATCGGATGCCAATCTTTTTATTGCTTCCTTGGTTCCTATTAAGTTGATGGATCCTCTAAATAATAAAATAGTGTGGGAATATCCATCACCATCTTCTAATAGGTATTGCCGTCCTATATCAATAGAATTCACTAAAGAAACTCCGGAAAAAATCAGAAAGGTTATTTCAGGAATCGAAAATGAAATTTCTTTACTTGAGTAGGTTGAACCTACTCAAGTAATAATTTCTGAACATACGACAGTTTCTGTAAGATACAACATGTTTTTGACTATGATTGACGGGAAAGTAACGCAAGTATTGACAGAGACTCCATCTTCTTCAACGTGCTCCATTTGTTTATCAAAGCCTAAAGAAATGAATAATCTACAATAGGTTCAAGCTAAACAAGACTATCAACACTTCATTGCTGGATTCGATTTATGGAATGTATATTACATATCTACTTCTCTATAATATAAAAATAAATCGCAAAATGCGTTGGTAAGCGCATAACTCAACAACGCCTGGACCAATTTGGCCAATTCTTTTTTTTAAATGTTCGTTGAAGTTCAAGGATGGATTTCACAGCGAGAAAAATTCGAATAATTGCCGCAGAAACCCTAAAAACAGCCTTTTCCTTTTTTCCATACAAACGTTTTATAACTATAACGTAGAGTCGTCAATTTGAGGTTTATTGTTATGAAATAAAGTTCAATGTTGTCTAAGCAATGTAGGTGTGTTCCTATCGAGTCAATTTGCACTTTATTATAGCTTCACGAAGTTCGAATTCAATCATATCTATCAAAACAATGTGCGTGTGTGCGTTGGAACACAGAATACATCGTTGGAGGATTTAATGCCGCGTTCTGAAACTCAACAAAAGTGATGTCGCGGACCCGACCAAATTGAATAGTCACAAAATGTACACAAATTGAAAATCAGTACTAATGATAGTACTGATTTTCAATTTGGTTGGCTTCGCGATAATATTTCTTTTGTTTTAATTTAAGCTTCGCGATAATATTACTTTTGTTTTGTTTTAATTTAATTAATTAATATCCCTATTTTACGTACATAAAACGTTGTGGGTACGGCTTGATGGATTTGACTCCAAGTCATATAAAATTGTCAATGTCAATTGTAGTTTATCCTGGATTTTCTGTTAACCACTGAGTTTGTTTTCGTGTTTTGTGCAGTGTTTAGTTACCAATGATATTATTGATATGCCTCCTATAAGACGAAGAAATTTAGGTAGAAAAACCCGAAATGCTACAAACCAAGCTAATTACCTATCTTGTCTTAGCGCACAAGAACGTAACGACCGAAATGAACGTGAAAAAATTCGGTTATCACAAACGCGTGAAGCGCGAACGCGACATTCAACTAATAATCGCGCAAGTTTGAATCGAGCTGTATTTAGTTACGATGTGTCAGTTGACTACAGTAACTACCAATGTGTTGTTATTGGTTCTATGAACTCGGTTTGCTCACATTGTAAGGCATTGAAATACAAAAACGAAGCCAATGGATTGTGTTGCGCAAATGTAAAAGTGAAATCGATACCATTGCATCCACCACCAGAGCCATTGTACTCATTAGTTTCGGGAATAGGACCAGATTCCATACACTTTTTGACAAATATCCAACAATATTACAATTGCTTTCAAATGACTTCATTTGGGGCAACAAATGTAGTTCGAGAAAATTTTATGTCAACTTTTAAGGTATGTATTATAGCAGTTCTTCTTCTTCCTTCCCTTTTCCCTTTATTTGGGGTCGGGTCTCCTTATCAATTTGCGCCAGGCCACTCTATCCTGGGTTGTCCCTGCATCAAGTTGAAGGGTTTCCAGTTCCTTTCTGATATTAGACCACCACGTAGCTTTTGGACGCCCTCTCCCTCTTGGGAATTCTGGGAGGCTTAAGGCAGTTTTTACTACGTGGTCATCTGGTTTTCGTTGAATGTGGCCATACCATCGTGATCTTTTTTCCTGTAATTTGCTGGGGATCGGAGCTACCTTAAACGAACCTCTGATATATTAGTTCCGTATTTTGTCCATTCTAGTGACGCCACCCGACCATCTAAGCCTCTTCATCTCATTGACATGAAGTGTTTGCTCGTGTCTCTGACTTACAGTCCAGCATTCCGAGCCGTAGAGCATAGCTGGTCTGACAACTGCTTTGTAGACTTTACCCTTGGTCTTAATGGGCATACGGTTATCACATAGAACGCCTGACACTTCCCTCCACTTCATCCATGCAGTTTGTACCCTGTTCTTGACATCAGCGGTTGAGTCTGCATCGGTACTTAAGGTCGACCCTAGGTACTTGAACTTAGTGACGGATGGTATTGGAATGCCACTGATGTTCAGATTGCTATGGCCTTGTGTTGGTGTTGGTGCAAATGCACAGTGCATGTGTTTCTAGGTTAGGTTACGACTCTAATATCAATTTAGTAAGAAAAATGAGACTTTCTCAGAAAATATTGAAGCGAAAATCAATATCAGGTATTGCGTTTATACTGCTTGAATTTTGAAGTTGTCTTTATAATATCTTTTTTATAAAAGCAATCAAAAATGAAAACTAAGACGAATGTATTAACCGACCAGCGGAAATATCTCCACCTGGCGTTACATTGATACAGCATAGATTTAAAAATTTAAGAGTTTGGTTACGTCTCTAATATCAATTTCAAGAGTAAATTAAGACATTCTTAGAAAATCTTGAAGCGCAAATCAACATCAGGTGTTTCGTTTATACTGCTTGAAATAGGAGTTTCCTTTTTAATATTTTATTATTAAAAGCAATCAAAACTGAAATTTGAGACTAATGTATTAATCGACCAGCGGAAAAATCTCCTCCTAGCGTTAAATTGATACTGCATATATTTAAAAATTTAAGATTTAGGTTATGTCTCTAATATCAATTTCAAGAGTAAATTAAGACTTTCTTAGAAAATCTTGAAGCGAAATTCAACATCAGGTGTTTCGTTTATACTGCTTGAAAATTGAAGTTGACTTTTTAATATTTTTTTATTAAAAGCAATCAAAATTGGAAACTAAGACGAATGTATTAACCGACCAGCGGAAATATCTCCACCTAGCCTTACATTGATACTGCATAGATTTAAAAATTTAAGAGTTAGGTTACGACTCTAATATCAATTTAAGAAAAAAATTTAGACTTTCTTAGAAAATCTTGAAGCGAAAATCAACATCAGGTGTTTCGTATGTACTGCACGAAATTTGAAGTAGTCTTTTTTATATTTTTTTATTACAAGCAATCAAAAATGAAAACTAAGACGAATGTATTAATCTACAAGGGGAAAAATCTCCTCCTAGCGTTACATTGATACTGCATAGATTTAAAAATTTAAAAGTTAGGTTATGTCTCTAATATCAATTTCAGGAGTAAATTAAGACTTTCTTAGAAAATCTTGAAGCGCAAAACAACATCAGGTGTTTCGTACATACTGGTTGAAATTTGAAGTTGTCTTTTTAATTATTTTTTTATTAAAAGCAATCAAAACTGAAAACTAAGACGAATGTTTTAATCGACCAGCGGAAAAATTTCCACCTAGCGTTACTTTGATACTGCATAGATTTAAAAATTTAAAAGTTACGTTACGTCTATAATATCAATTTCAAGAGTAAATTAAAACTTTCTTAGAAAATCTTGAAGCGAAAAACAACATCAGGTGTTTTGTATATCCTGCTTGATATAGAAGTTGTCTTTTTAATATTTTTTTACTAAAAGCAATCAAAAATGAAAACTAAGACAAATCTATTAATCGACCAGCGGAAAAATATCCATCTAGCGTTACATTGATATGGCATAGATTTAAAAATTTAAAAAGAAGTTACGTCTCTAATATCAATTTCAGAAGAAAATGAGACTTTCTTAGAAAATCTTGAAGCGCAAAACAACATCAGGTGTTTCGTATATACTGCTTGAAATTTGAAGTTGTCTTTTTAATATTTTTTTACTAAAACCAATCAAAAATAAAAACTAATATGAATGTATTAATCGACAAGAGGAAAATCTCCACCTAGCGTTACATTGATACGGCATAGATTTAAAAATTTAAAAGTTAGATTACGTCTCTCGTATCAATTTAGGAGGAAAATGAGAATTTCTTAGAAAATCTTGAAGCGCAAATCAACATCAGGTGTTTCGTTTATACTGAACGAAATTTGATGTTGTCTCTTTAATATCTTTTATTAAAAACAATCAAAACTGAGAACTAAGACGAATGTATTAATCGACCAGCGGAAAAATCTCCAACTAGCGTTACATTGAGAAAGCATAGATTTAAAAATTTAACAGTTAGATTACGTCTCTAATATCAATTTTAGAAGAAAAATGAGACATTCATAAGAATTCTTGAAGCTCAAAAACACATCAGGTGTTTCGTATATACTGCTTGAAAGTTGAAGTTGTCTTTTTAATATTTTTTTTATTAAAAGCATTTAAAAATGGAAATTAAGACAAATCTATTAATCGACCAGCGGAAAAATCTCCACCTAGCGTTACATAATTACGGCATTGATTTAAAAATTTAAAAGTTAGGTTACGTCTCTAATATCAATTTCAGAAGAAAAATGAGACATACTTAGGAAATCTTGAAGCGAAAATCAACATCAGGTGTTTCGTTTATACTGCTTGAAATTTGAAGTTGTCTTTTTAATATTTTTTTTATTAAAAGCAATCAAAAATCGAAATAAAGACGAATGTATTAATCGGCCAGCGGAAAAATCTCCACCAAGCGTTACATTGATACGGCATAGATTAAAAAATTTGAAAGTTAGATTACGTCTCTGATATCAATTTTAGAAGAAAAATGAAACATAATTAGGAAATCTTGAAGCGAAAATCAACATCAGGTGTTTCGTATATACTGCATGAAATTTTAAGTTGTCTTTTTAATAATTTTTATTAAAAGCAATTAAAACTGAAATTTAAGACGAGTGTATTAACCGACCAGCGGGAAAATCTCCACCTAGCGTTACATTGATACGGCATAGATTTAAAAATTAAAAAGTTAGATTACGTCTCTAATATCAATTTTAGAAGAAAAATGAGACATAATTAGGAAATCTTGAAGCGAAAATCAACATCAGGTGTTTCGTATATTCTGCATGAAATTTGAAGTTGTCTTTTTAATATTTTTTTTATTAAAAGCAATCAAAAATGAAAACTAATACGAATGTATTAATCGGCCAACGGAAATATTTCCACCTAGCGATACACTGATACGGCATAAATTTAAAAATTTAAAAGTTAGATTACGTCTCTAATATCAATTTTAGAAGAAAAATGAGACATTCTTTTGAAATCTTGATGCGAAAATCAATATCAGGTGTTTCGTTTATACTGTTTGAAATTTGAAGTTGTCTTTTTAATATTTTTTTATTAAAAGCAATCAAAAATGAAAACTAAGACGGATGTATTAATCTACCAGCGGAAAAATCTCCACCCAGCGCTACATTGATACTGCATAGATTTAAAAATTTAAAAGTTAGGTTACGTCTCTAATATCAATTTTAGAAGAAAAATGAGACATTCTTACGAAATCTTGAAGGGAAAATCAACATCAGGTGTTTCGCTTATGCTGTATGAGGTAAGATTTTTAATTAAATAATTTTGGAGTAAAAAAGTCATAAAAGAAAATTATGACGAATTTATTATCGGACTAGCGGAAACTTCTCCACCAAGCGTTACATTGATACTGCATAGATTATAAAATTCAAAAGTTAGGTTACGTCTCTCATATCAATTTAGGAAGAAAAATGAGACTTTCTCAGAAAATCTTGAAGCGCAAATCAACATCAGGTGTTTCGTATATACTGCATGAAATTTGAAGTTGTCTTTTTAATAATTTTTATTAAAAGCAATAAAAACTAAAATTTAAGACGAGTGTATTAACCGACCAGCGGGAAAATCTCCACCTAGCGTTACATTGATACGGCACAGATTTCAAAATTAAAAAGTTAGATTACGTCTCTAATATCAATTTAAGAAGAAAAATGAGACATAATTAGGAATTCTTGAAGCTCAAAAACACATTAGGTGTTTCGTATATACTGCTTGAAATTTGCAGTTGTCTTTTTAATTTTTTTTTTATTAATAGCATTCAAAAATGGAAATTAAGACAAATCTATTAATCGACCAGCGGAGAAATCTCTACCTAGCGTTACATTGGTACGGCATAGATTTAAAAATTTAAAAGTTAGGTTACGTCTCTAATATCAATTTTAGAAGAAAAATGAGACATTCTTAGGAAATCTTGAAGCGCAAACCAACATCAGGTTTTTCGTATATACTGATTGAAATTTGCAGTTGTCTTTTTAAATTTTTTTTTATTAAAAGCATTCAAAAATGGAAATTAAGACAAATCTATTAATCGACCAGCGGAAAAATCTCCACCTAGCGTTACATTGATACGACATAGATTTTAAAATTTAAAAGTTAGGTTACGTCTCTAATATCAATTTTAGAAGAAAAATGAGACATTCTTAGGAAATCTTGAAGCGCAAACCAACATCAGGTTTTTCGTATATACTGATTGAAATTTGCAGTTGTCTTTTTAAATTTTTTTTTATTAAAAGCATTCAAAAATGGAAATTAAGACAAATCTATTAATCGACCAGCGGAAAAATCTCCACCTAGCGTTACATTAGTACGGCATAGATTTTAAAATTTAAAAGTTAGGTTACGTCTCTAATATCAATTTCAGAAGAAAAATGAGACATTCTTAGGAAATCTTGAAGCGCAAATCAACATCAGGTGTTTCGTATATACTGCATGAAATTTTAAGTTGTCTTTTTAATAATTTTTTATTAAAAGCAATCAAAAATCGAAATAAAGACGAATGTATTAATCGGCCAGCGGAAAAATCTCCACCAAGCGTTACATTGATACGGCATAGATTAAAAAATTTAAAAGTTAGATTACGTCTCTAATATCAATTTTTGGAAGAAAAATGAGACATTCTTAGGAAATCTTGAAGCGAAAATCAACATCAGGTGTTTCGTTTATACTGCTTGAAATTTGATGTTGTCTTTTGAATAATTTTTTATTAAACGCTATCAAAAATGCTAACTAATACGAATGTATTAATCGACTAGCGGAAAAATCTCCACCTAGCGTTACATTGATACGACATAGATTTTAAAATTTAAAAGTTAGGTTACGTCTCTAATATCAATTTTAGAAGAAAAATGAGACATTCTTAGGAAATCTTGAAGCGAAAATCAACATCAGGTGTTTCGTTTATACTGCTTGAAATTTGAAGTTGTCTTTTTAATAATTTTTTATTAAACGCTATCAAAAATGCTAACTAATACGAATGTATTAATCGACTAGCGGAAAAATCTCCACCTAGCGTTACATTGATACGACATAGATTTAAAAATATAAAAATTAGGTTACGTCTCTAATATCAATTTCAGAAGAAAAATGAGACATTCTTAGGAAATCTTGAAGCGCAAATCAACATCAGGTGTTTCGTATACACTGCATGAAATTTTAAGTTGTCTTTTTAATAATTTTTTATTAAAAGCAATCAAAAATCGAAATAAAGACGAATGTATTAATCGGCCAGCGGAAAAATCTCCACCAAGCGTTACATTGATACGGCATAGATTAAAAAATTTAAAAGTTAGATTACGTCTCCAATATCAATTTTAGAAGAAAAATGAGACATTCTCACGAAATCTTGAAGTGAAAATCAACATCAGGTGTTTCGTTTATGCTGTATGAGGTAAGATTTTTAATTAAATAATTTTGGAGTAAAAAAGTCATAAAAGAAAATTATGACGAATTTATTATCGGACTAGCGGAAACTTCTCCACCTAGCGTTACATTGATACTGCATAGATTATAAAATTCAAAAGTTAGGTTACGTCTCTCATATCAATTTAGGAAGAAAAATGAGACTTTCTTAGAAAATCTTGAAGCGCAAATCAACATCAGGTGTTTCGTATATTCTGCATGAAATTTGAAGTTGTCTTTTTAATAATTTTTTATTAAAAGCAATCAAAAATGAAAACTAATACGAATGTATTAATCGACCTGCGGAGAAATCTCCACCTAGCGTTACATTGATACGGCATAGATTTTAAAATTTAAAAGTTAGGTTACGTCTCTCATATCAATTTAGGAAGAAAAATGAGACATTCTTAGGAAATCTTGAAGCGAAAATCAACGTCAGGTGTTTCGTTTATACTGCTTGAAATTTGAAATTGTCTTTTTAATAATTTTTAATTAAACGCTATCAAAAATGCAAACTAATACGAATGTATTAGTCGACTAGAGGAAAAATCTCCACCTAGCGTTATATTGATACGACATAGATTTAAAAATTTTAAAATTAGGTTACGTCTCTAATATCAATTTTAGAAGAAAAATGAGACATTCTTAAGAAATCTTGGAGCGAAAATCAACATCAAGTGTTTCGTATATGCTGTATGAGGTTAGATTTTTTATTAAAATAATTTTGGAGTAAAAAAGTCATAAAATAAAATTATGACGAATTTATTATCGGACTAGCGGAAACTTCTCCACACAGCGTTACATTCATACGGCACAGATTTAAAAATTTAAAAGTTAGATTACGTCTCTAATATCAATTTTAGAAGAAAAATGAGACATTCTTAAGAAATCTTGAAGTGGAAATCAACATCAGGTGTTTCGTTTATACTGCTTGAAATAGAAGTTGTCTTTTTATTATTTTTTTAATTAAAAGCAATCAAAACTGAAAACTAAGACGAATGTTTTAATCGACCAGCGGAAAAATCTCCACCTAGCGTTACACTGATACGGCACAGATTTAAAAATTTAAAAGTTAGATTACGTATCTAATATCAATTTTAGAAGAAAAATGAGACATTCATAGGAATTCTTGAAGCTCAAAAACACATCAGGTGTTTCGTTTATAGTGCTTGAAATAGGAGTTGCCTTTTTAATATTTTTTTATTAAAAGCAATCAAAACTGAAATTTAAGACGAATGTATTAATCGACCAGCGGGAAAATCTCAACCTAGCGTTACCTTGATACGGCATAGATTTAAAAATTTAAAAGTTAGATTACGTCTCTGATATCAATTTCAAAAGAAAATGAGACTTTCTTAAAAAATCTTGAAGTGCAAAACAACATCAGTTGTTTCGTATATACTGCTTGAAATTTGAAGTTGTCTTTTTAAAATTTTTTTATTAAAAGCATTCAAAAATGAAAACTAAGACGGATGTTTTAATCGACCAGCGGAATAATCTCCACCTAGCGTTACACTGATACGGCATAAATTTAAAGAGTTCAAAGTTACGTTACGTCTCTAATATCAATTTCAAGAGTAAATTAAGACATTCTTAGAAAAGCTTGAAGCGCAAATCAACATCAGGTGTTTCGTTTATACTGCTTGAAATAGGAGTCGCCTTTTTAATATTTTTTTATTAAAAGCAATCAAAACTGAAATTTGAGACTAATGTATTAATCGACCAGCGGGAAAATCTCAACCTAGCGTTACCTTGATACGGCATAGATTTAAAAATTTAAAAGTTAGGTTACGTCTCTAATATCAATTTCAAGAGTAAATTAAGACTTTCTTAGAAAATCTTGAAGCGAAAATCAACATCAGGTGTTTCGTTTATACTGCTTGAAATGGAAGTTGTCTTTTTAATATTTTTTTATTAAAAGCAATCAAAACTGAAAACTAAGACGAATGTTTTAATCGACCAGCGGAAAAATCTCCTCCTAGCTTTACATTGATACGGCATAGATTTAAAAATTTAAGAGTGCAGTTACGTCTCTAATATCAATTTCAAGAGTAAATTAAGACTTTCTTAGAATATCTTGAAGCGAAAATCAGCATCAGGTGTTTCATTTATACTGCTTAAAATTTGAAGTAGTCTCTTTAATATTTTTTATTAAAAGCAATCAAAACTGAAAACTAAGACGAATGTATTAATCGAACAGCGCAAATATCTCCACCTAGCGTTACATTGATACGGCATAGATTTAAAAATTTGAAAGTTAAGTTACATGTCTAATATCAATTTCAGGAGTAAATAAAGACTTTCTTAGAAAATCTTGAAGCGAAAATAACCATCAGGTGTTTCGTTTATACTGCTTAAAATTTGAAGTAGTCTCTTTAATATCTTTTATTAAAAGCAATCAAAACTGAAAACTAAGACGAATGTATTAATCGACCAGCGGATTAAGAGTTAGGTTACGTCTCACATATCAATTTAGAAAGAAAAATGAGTCTTTCTTAGGAAATCTTGAAGTGCAAACCAACATCAGGTGTTTCGTATATACTGCACGAAATTTGAGGTTGTCTTTTTAATATTTTTTTATTAAAAGCAATCAAAACTGAAATTTAAGACGAATGTACTAATTGATTAGCGAGAAATCTCCACCTAGCGTTACATTGATACGGCATAGATTTAAAAATTTAAAAGTTATGTTACGTCTCTAATATCCATTTTAGAAGAAAAATAAAACATTCTTAGGAAATCTTGAAGCGAAAATCAACATCAGGTGTTTCGTTTATACTGCTTGAAATTTGAAGTTGCCTTTTTAATATTTTTATATTAAAAGCAATCAAAACTGAAAACTAAGACGAATGTATTAATCGACCAGCGCAAATATCTTCACCTCGCGTTACATTGATACGGCATAGATTTAAAAATTTAAAAGTTAGGTTACATGTCTAATATCAATTTCAGGAGTAAATAAAGACTTTCTTAGAAAATCTTGACGCGAAAATAACCATCAGGTGTTTCGTATATACTGCTTGAAATTTGAAGTTGTCTTCTTAATATTTTGTTATTAAAAGCAATCAAAATTGGAAACTAAGACGAATGTATTAATCGACCAGCGGAAAAATCTCCACCTAGTGTTACATTGATACTGCATAGATTTAAAAAATTTAAGAGTGCGGTTATGTCTCTAATATCAATTTCAGGAGAAAATGAGACTATCTTAGAAAATCTTGAAGCGAAAATCAGCATCAGGTGTTTCGTTTATACTGCTTGAAATATGAAATTGTCTTTTTAATATTTATTATTAAAAGCAATCAAAACTGAAAACTAAGACGAATGTATTAATCGACCAGCGGAAAAATCTCCACCCAGCGCTACATTGATACGGCATAGTTTTAAAAATTTAAAAGTTAGGTTACGTCTCTAATATCTATTTCAGAAGAAAATGAGACTTTCTTAGAAAATCTTGAAGTTCAAAACAACACCAGGTGTTTCGTATACACTGCATGAAGTTTGAAGTTGTCTTTTTAATATTTTTATTAAAAGCAATCAAAAATGAAAACTAATACGAATGTATTAATCGGCCAGCGGAAATATTTCCACCTAGCGATACACTGATACGGCATAAATATAAAAATTTAAAAGTTAGGTTACGTCTCTAATATCAATTTTAGAAGAAAAATGAGACATTCTTTTGAAATCTTGATGCGAAAATCAATATCAGGTGTTTCGTTTATACTGTTTGAAATTTGAAGTTGTCTTTTTAATATTTTTTTATTAAAAGCGATAAAAACTGAAAACTAAGACGATTGTATTAATCGACCAGCGGAAAAATCTCCACCTAGCGTTACATTGGTACGGCATAGATTTAAAAATTTAAAAGTTAGGTTACATCACTAATATCAATTTCAGAAGAAAAATGAGACGTTCTTAGGAAATCTTGAAGCGAAAATCAACATCATATATTTTAAAATCAGGTTTTGCGCTTAAAAATTTGTTGCTGCGTCTTATTGGTCTGGTTGCTGGAGTCGTGACGCCTTCCTTTCTGCGGTGCTTGCCCTGGAATTCGAAAAACAATACAGCATTGCTGATTATTTTCAAAATAAATATATATCACATAAATATAATCTTTTAATATTTTTTTATATGGCTTACACTGTTGTCCAAGAGATATTTGCAGATTAGATTAGAGGGCACTTTGTCTAAGACCTTTTTTAAGGTGGAGAAGCTCGAGGGCTCCTTAGGAAGCCTCAACTTGGTCAGCTTGTGATGTGTTACACCTTTGCCCTCTATTATTAACTCAATGAATATTTAAATTACAAGAATCCTGTAAGTACATTTAGTCTATATCTGACAGAGTGTACATACATAAGTCACAATTATTATTTAAAAAAAAAGTGTTGTTGAGTTTCCTGTTCATCTCGACAATGACATGACACCTTGCAAATCAGAGTAGAGCCAAATATATAAAAAAATAATTGATCATCAATAAGAGACCTGATAAAAGTTCCAATATTGAGTAAATTAACTTTATCTTTATTTTTAAGTCATTGTTTCACATGGATTTTCATTCTTATAATATGTTCGACAGATCAAGTAAGTTAAGCTAATTTACTTGATCGGTCACAGGTACTCCGACGGCTTGCAGCTTTTAAATGTCAATAGGTCAAAAGCGACCATCACTTCACTGAAAAGAAATGTGGAAAAAAAAAATTAAGAGAAAACATAGGGCCAGCTTATTAGTGGATAATAAAATCTCTGATAGCCTATTAGGAATTTATGATAATAAATGAAACGGATTCGGAGCCTTAGAAGCACGCAGTGTCGTGGGGGGTCGAATCGAAGAAAAATGTCATCGGATACTTTAGCTGTCAGATAGCGTTACATTGTCTTAACTTTGTAATGGGCTCTTAATAAGATAAAAAGAATAGCAATTATCTTGTTTACTTGTAACTGTAATTTAATTTTTCCATTTTGTTATTCATATATGTATATAGAGCGCTTCATACAGCATAATGAACAAAATATTTATTACACGATATAACGTAAGGGCTAGTAAAAAGTATTGGTCCGTCGTTTCCGAATTAAAAAAAATGATACAACGTATTTCAAAGAGGTCACTTTATTTATTGATGACATTTTTATATTTCTAACTGATCTAAATAGCGTCAAACTCGGGAAATTTAAAGTAACTGGAAGTTAAAAAAATTATGAAAAAAATCTGACCATCCCGGAAATTTAAGGCGAATCGTCTGACTCGAAGTTCAAAAATAATTACAAGTTAAAAAAAAAAACAAACTGTCAAACGCGGTAAATTCAATGCGACTTGTCCAATGCGCGAAGTATAAAAGTAATATATATCCACATATGTTATATATATTTATATATATAAATTAACAAAGTAATAACATGCGAACTTCAAAAGTTAATTGTAAGAAAAAACAGGTAACAACAAATAAAATGGACAACCCACAAGGACATCATGCCCCGTGCGAGTTGTCTTTTCCTGTCATTATTGACTCATGTTTTGCACCTGTTTTACTACACGCGCACTCGCTGATCAACTAATAAAAAACACCGGCTGCCAATCTAAGAACGTTCCACATAACATGCAATAAAATAAGGATATTCGCAATTGCATTCAAATAAATAAACAATAATTTCGCAAATATATGTAGAGGTGTCCGCAAGTGCAGTCAAACAAAATTTCAATGTTTCGTCACCGCGCTGTGACATGACGCTCGTACTGCCGTTGTATTGTGCTGTAATGCCTTAATTAAAGTTCTCATTGTAAAAATTGACGATGCGCAGTTGCGACATACTTGCAAAATAACAAAAACCAAACTCATGTTATTTACTAACTAAAAGTGACAAATTTTTTTGCGAGCTTGGGATTCGCGAAAGCATTTTATTTTCAAACAATTCGTTAATTAGATTGCGAGAAGAGGGGTTTCAATTCACAAGCCGAACTGCTTATTATAACTTGGGCTGAACATAACAAACATCTCTAAAGGCAACAAAATATACCGATTAGTTCCATATTAATGCACAGTTGTATTGGGACATCTTGAATTTATGAGTTTTGAGGAGATTTAATGACTTATTATTTTAAAAAAAGACATATTACTCTTTACTGTACACGTTAGAAAATATATACATTGGCAGTCCTTATCATATGGGGCAAATTTTTTCAGACCATCATAGTATGGAAATAGACAAGTATCTGGTATTTAGGTGCGCACGCACGCACGCACACGCACACGCACACGCACACGCACACGTACACGCACACGCACACACACACACACACACGTATTATTCTGTTCAACTAATTATATTCGAAATCAGTCACATGCACTTTCAGCTTCTCCTACGGCTGATAGACACTCCCAGTGCAAGGCATTGTCTTCCCCCCAGTGACCGGTGCAGCGCTGTCCGCTATCAGGTCAATTTCGATTTTAACTTTCTCAAATAGCATACAAGTATTTATTGATCTTCTTTTTGAGTACGTAACAAAGACAATAAATAATAGGACAATTTAAATTGACCACTTACGAAACTGTACGAAATCCAGTAAGGTTAGCCACAAAGGTTGCTAATATCAAAGTTTTTAATTTCTTTTTATCTCTAGTTCAACTGCATAATGTTTATGGCAGTGATAAGCGACGTGACAAGTGTTACCTGTAGTGGGCTGATGATCTGTGCCCGTGTAAGCTGCTGCGTTCCGAGCACCGGCTGCACCTGGACACACTGCGCTTGAACTGGAACTGTCTGAGCGGTCGCCCCGGCTGATTTCGCCTTGCCTCCGGACACCTTAGCGCCACTAATCATCTGCGGAGCGACAACTATGTTATTAACGAATTTGGATCGTAATAGAAATGGATTTAAATAACACACACGCACACACGCACGCACGATCTTTATCTTGTGTATTTTTTACTTTATCTATCTATTTATTACTTTATCTTCTGTTAAAATGTCAAATAATCACGAATAATATAAAATATAAATAATACCTGGTCTAGCATAAACTTACGTTACAAAAAAAATATCCGATAATAGCTAAAAAACAACTTTATGCTAAAGTTTTTTATGTGATTATGTAGAGTGAAAAGGATATGTTAATATACTAAACTAGTTATTCAATGTGTCCACCCTTAGCTTTGACGCACGCTTTTAGATGATAGGGCCATTCGTCGATGGATTTACAAACGGTTTCCATTGGAAACTCGGTCACTGCTGCCTCCAAAGATTTCTTGAACGACTCAATATTTTGGGTGATGATTAGAGCAGGTTTTCAGTTTTGATTGCTTTTAATAAAAAATATTAAAAAGACTACTTCATATTTCAAGCAGTATAAAGGAAAATACTGATGTTGATCTTCGCTTCAAGATTTTCTAAGAATGTCTCATTTTCTTCTGAAATTGATATTAGAGACGTAACCTAACTTTTAAATTTTAAAATCCATGCCGTATCAATGTAACGCTAGGTGAAGATTCTTCCGCTGGTCGATTAATACATTCGTCATAGTTTTTATTTTTGATTGCTTCTAATAAAAAAATATGAAAAAAAAAACTTCAAATTTCATGCAGTATAAACGAAACACCTGATGATGATTTTCGCTTCAAGATTTTCTAAGAAAGTCTTAATTTTCCCCTGAAATTGATATTAGAAAGGTAACCTAACTCTTAAATTTTTAAATCTATGCAGTATCAATGTAACGCTAGGTGGAGATTTTTCCGCTGGTCGATTAATACATTCGTCTTAGTTGTTTTTATTTTTTATTGCTTTTAATAAAAAAATATTTAAAAGACAACTTCGAATTTCATGCAGTATATACGAAACACCTGATGTTGTTTTGCACTTCAAGATTTCCTAAGAATGTCTCATTTTTCTTCTGAAATTGATATTAGAGACATAACCTAACTTTTAAATTTTTAAATCTATGCCGAATCAATGTTACGCTAGGTGGAGATTTTTCCGCTGGTCGATTAATACTTTCGTCTTAACTTCGATTTTTGATTGCTTTTAATAAAAAAATATTTTTTTTTTTTTTTTTTTTTTTTATTAATTCTAATTTGTATCGCTGGTGTTTTTTTTTTTTTTTTACAGTATTTATCTTTCGCTTTAACTAAACGCAGACAGTTGGGAGAGGGTTGCCGCTATTTGATACGGATCTTTCTTCTCCCAGCTGCGAGGCACGACAGCGTTTTATATTATTATTACAATTTTTTTTTTTTTTTACACAATTTTCACTTATGGGTAAATACAGCTAAAATTTATACATATTAACAATACAATTTGGAATACACAATTATATATTAGTTGCTACATTATTTTATTTAAGTCGCTGCCCAAGCGCTACAGACCGTTAAATGCCTTGAGATTTAGGACAATGTGCCGGGCCAACTCATCAAAAGATTCTGCTGTAGATTTTTTCTTGAGAAGGTCCGGTAAGCTGAACGGAGATATATTAAGGTTTTCACATAAGGTCACGTGGATATGTCTTTTGGATGCGAATCGGGAGCAGTGTCTGAGTAAGTGATCAAAAGTCTGTACTGTGGAGTCGTCACATGGGCAAGTCTCATTATCGATTATTTTAAAACGGTGCAGGTACTGCTTGCAGTACCCGTGCCCGCTTAGTAGTTGTGTCAGATGGAAGGATGTCTTGATGAGTTTTCGCAGTTTGTTTATGTCGGTGAGTTTCGAAAGGAGTCCTATGGTATGTCGACCCTGTGCCGAGCTCTCGTATCTAGCCTGCCAAATGCGGTTGTGTTCCGCACGGATTGCGCTCTTCACGAAACTCATTGGGAAGTAGACATAAGCCGGTGGAGAGTGCATTGCGGCAGCACTCTTTGCTGCCAAGTCGGCTTCCTCGTTACCGACGACGCCTGTGTGGCTTTTGACCCATGTAAAGTGTAATGTAGCTGGCGCGCGTGCGTGTATCTGATTGTGAATTTGTGTGACGATGGGGTGGGTGTTGCTTCTATTCTGCAGCGCGGCGATGGAAGATTGTGAGTCCGTGTGAATAATTGTGTATGTGTTCGGGTATGTTGAACAGGCCCACGAGCAGGCTTTCGAAATGGCGAGAAGCTCAGCTTGAAAGACCGAGCAAAACGAGTGAAGTTTGTATTTTTTGGAAGCAGTCTGGCGGCCTTCCATGAAAGCAACGAATGCCGCTCCTACGGAGGAGTCCTCCAGCTTGCTCCCATCAGTGTAAATATTCAAAGCATGGGGATAGGGTGCTGTGTAATTACGACCTCTAGAGGGGGAAAGGACAGAAATGGATACTCTGGTAGCGGGGTGCAATAATTTGTGTGGTGGTGTAGGGCGTTCTAGAGCTGTATCAGAAGGTAAAAGATGAGAGGCGCCGGTGAGTTTTGTGAGTTCCAGTGCCTGTACCTCCCGAACTTTGAGGTCGAGTGGGGTGAGTTCTGCAAGTGCTAGAGCGGCTGTGGTGGATATGGTCTTGAACGCCCGTGTGATCCTGATGGCAAAGCCTCGTTGCATACTTAACAACCGCCTTATTATCCCTTTTTTTAGAGCCGCTTGCCCCCATATACCAGCAGCATATGTCATAATTGGCTCAATGATACTGATGTAGATTGTCCGGATGTTCTCGGGATGTGCCCCCCATGTTGGTCTACAGAAAAGACTAAGTCTATTAAATATGCGCGAGGCTTTTTTGATAGTGTGCTGAACATGTTTATTAAAGAGTAATTTCTCGTCAATGATGACTCCCAGAAGTTTGAACTCGTGTATAAACGGAAGGCAGTATTGGCCCATTCTTATTGAGCATTTTTTGGCTGTGGGTGTGAATGCAATAACTTGTGTTTTTTCGGGGCCGAAGGTCAGTTTAACACTTTCACCCCACTCAATAATTTTACCAAGCGCGGAGTTGGTTAAATCTTGGAGGTCTTCAGCGCGAATGTGGTGTGTAATGAGCAAGACGTCGTCGGCAAACGCTTGTAAATGGCACCCATCAGGCAGGTCTATTTCGAGAAGCTCGTCTAGGATAATGTTCCACATAATTGGGCCACATGCCGAACCCTGAACGCAGCCCTTAGTTAGCTTCTTAGTGACTCGTTCTCCGGCGTAATCTAAAACCACTTCTCTGTCTTGAACATAGTTTTCAAAAATTGAAAAAATGTTTCGAGGGCAACCGATCCGCCTGAGGCCCTCGAATAGAGCTGGCCACCAGGCGTTGTTAAATGCTGCCTTGATGTCAAGGGAGACGGCGATGACGGCCTCTCTAGCTCGTTTGGCCGAGCGAACGACATTGAGAGCCGAGGAGATCGCCATGGTTGTGTTGGTTTGCTCCTTGAAACCAAATTGGTGACCGTTGAGCTTGCCTGCGACCGTGGCTACAAAAGTCACCCTTTTGATCAGGAGCTTTTCTAACAGCTTCCCGAAAACAGGGATGAGGCCAATTGGTCTGTGAGAATCGAGGGTACTGTAATCAGATTTACCAGGCTTCGGTATGATCTTGACATATGCCTGCTTCCACTGTCGGGGAAAGTGATGCAATTTTAAACATCTATTTAATAAATCTGTTATTAGCTGTGGGTAAGCCTGTGTAAATTGTGTGCATATGTCTGAAGTGAGGCCATCCATACCTGGTGCCTTTTTTGCATTCATAAGTTTTAGTAGCTCCAGTACCTCTTCCACTGCGAAAGGAGGTTCGTCAGGGGCCTCAGAGGTATCCTGTCTGTGACGGCGAAGATGCCTGTGTCGGGCTGAAAAGTCTGGAGAATCGTCGGGATAGAAATGATTTAAGAGAGCTGTAGCGCTTTGTTGGGCGTCATGTGTGTGCCCTGTGTCTATCTTTAAAGTGGTAGGAGGTTGTCGCCGAGTCGAGTGTTTAAGGAGGCGATTAGTCACTGACCATACATTCTCCTTATCTTGTCGGTTGCAGAATGTGCGGAAATCGGCCGTCGAAGTCTCTCTAAGCTTTCGAGCGTATTCAGTACGCTTAAAGATTAGATCCTCGCATAATCGGTCGAATATCGTGTCTGAAGGCGCGTGGTGTCGTTTAGCGGCATGTAATCGGCGGTGTAGATGAACTACTTCAGATTTAAGTCGCTCCAGGTCTGTTGTCCACCAAGGAGGTTTGGAGCGCGTCCCAGCACCCCTGGATGGCATAGAAACTTTACACGCCGCGTGTATGGTGTCAGTGATTTGGTCTATAAAGACGTCTAAGTCGCCCGCGTTCAAATCGACTATTTTTGTGTCTAGTAAGTTAGAGTTCGTCATGATAGTGTGGAGTTCAGTCTTGAAACTTGCCCAGTTAGCTTTTTCGCTTTTATATTTGAATGTGGACGTGATGTTTCCCGTTTGGGAGGTTATGTCGTGGCGTGTACTAATCGAGAAGTCTATAGCGTTATGTTGTGAGATTGGGCATGCTTCTAGATTGACTCTCCAGTCACTAATATCGTCTATGGTCGATGCCGAAGCCAATGTTAAGTCGATTATAGAGGACCGCGGCCGTCCGTGAGCGGTGCTTTCAAACGTTGGGATATCGTTTACGTTGCAAAAGAAGAAGTCGTGTCCGTGTGCAATGTCAGTAATCATGTGTCCGCGAGCGTTCGCTCTCGCGCTGCCCCATATGGGATGCCATCCATTAAAGTCGCCCCCAATGACGCAACGAGATTCTCCGATACTGCCGAGAAAGAAGTCTAAGCGGTCCAGTGTCCCTAAGTCGTCTTGGCCTGGTTCGACGTAAGCTGACGCGACGTAGAGTTTTGTTGGTCCGCAATCGAGTCTCACGACCGCTAAGTTGCCTGTCGAGTACTGTGTCAGTCCTAAAGGATTAGGACACCGCGTTCCGTCCTTTATGAATATGCATGCTTTGACTCTGCCTGTAGGAGTGGGGAATTGGAAGATTTTTATGCCTGGAATGTTATTAACAAAGTTAGCTGAGCCTACATATGGCTCGGACACTAAAGCAATGGAATACTCGCCGGCCACAAAGTAGCGAGTGAATTCCAGGAGCGCTCCTTTACAGCGGTCTAAGTTGCATTGGATTACTTTGATAGAGGTGCGTTTATCCATAATCGATCCTGGAAGTCACTCGTCTCTTCACGATAGTAACTATTGGACAGGATGGGGAAGTAGCCTTATGTGCAATGCAGTCCGCGGTGTTAAACTTAATTTTACGAGCGGCACAGTTGTAACACTTGGGTGCGCTTTCCTTATGCGGACACTCTGTCTCAATATGCGAGCAGTCCGAGCAATGCGCACAGCGCTTTGCTCCACCTGTACATTGAGCCTTAAGGTGCCCGAACTGTAAGCACGCGTGGCACTGGATAAATGGAGAGAAGTCGTCGCAGTGGACCCTCTGGTGATCCACTCGGACTCTCCCCATTGCCTTAAAAATTTGCCACAGCCCGGGACTGAGAACGAATACTGCGTTATACAGTTTACAGTTACGGTTGTTGCGCTTAAATTTAAAACTAATGTCGGCATCCGTATAAGCCTTCATTTCTGGGTTTTGATGCAACAATATGGACGTTAATTCACCACTTGGAGTGTCTATAGATATGCCTTTAAGGATGCACATGGGTCTGAGTTTCTGTGCCTTCTCCGCTGTCACTTGCGACACGCCAGATTTTGTAAGACGCTGTAAGGCGTCTTCGCAGTCTCGGGCAGTGTCGAACTCTACACGCAGTTTATTGTTCGATAGTGGAACAACCTTGGTAGGAGCATAGTTCGATTGTCGAAAAGAAATACTTTTTCGGAAAGCCTCGACTGCCGCCTGCTTGGTGCTGGCTGGCGTCTTCGAAGCCACGATGATTGCTGGGCGCGGTGTCGGTGGAGGTGCGGTTTTGTTGGATGCGGGCGTCATACCTGTATTCGCCGGAAGCCTGGCCATTGCCGCGTAGGATGGCGCGGTAGAAACCGGGGCAATGACCGCGGCTGAGGTCGAGGTTGTGTGCACGGCGCGAGTAAGGTCTTTTTTTATTTTCGTCATTTCTTCCCGCACGCAGGCGAGAAGCTCCTGCCGCAAACTATCGCCTCCGTTGCCTGAGTGCATATCAGCAGAGGCGGCGCGGCTCACGGACGCCTCAGCCACGCGGCCGTAGGCGGCCATAGCTCGGCGACTCTCCTCAGCGGCGCGAACAATGAGCCTTTTGTTCGCTGCCGTTACATGTTTTCCCTCGCTGACGGCTACTACGATAGTTGTAGACAGCGTGTTTATTACCGCGGTCAGGGAAGCTAGGTCGGAGACTTGATCCGCTGTAGCCTGCAGCACGTGCGCCGTTGGAGGCGCACACGCAGTGGTTGGCGTCTCCGGAGCGGTACGCTCTGCGGGCGATGCCGCTGGCGCACCGGCGGCCGGGCTTGCCTGGCTCATGTCGCACTATATAAATGGCCTGGTGAATTTTTAATATCCACCGGGGTTTCGGCTATAGTAGCTACCTTACGTTTTCATATTGAACAGATGAGGCAATTACAGAAAAGGAAAAAAAAAAAAAATAAAAAAAAAAAAATTTGGGTCGCGACGCAAACCACTTGACAAATACAATCCACACTGTCGCCAAGCGGGCGCCGTCGTCCGCAGAGTCCCGCCGAAATATATAACAAAACACTTGTAACTTCAGTTTAAATGAACTAAAAAAAAAAAAAAAAAAAAAAAAAAAAAAAAAAAAAAAAAAAAAAAAAAAAAAAAAAAAAAAAAAAATATTAAAGAGACAACTTCAAATTGCAAGCAGTATAAACGAAACACCTGATGTTGATTTTCGCTTCAAGATTTTTTAATTGTCTAATTTTTCTTATAAAATTGATATTAGAGACGTAACCTAACTTTTTAATTTTTAAATCTATGCCGTACCAATGTAACGCTAGGTGGAGATTTTTCCGCTGGTCGATTAATACATTCGTCTTAGTTGTTTTTATTTTTTATTGCTTTTAATAAAAAAATCCTAAAAAGACAACTTCAGATTTCAAGCAGTATAAACGAAACACCTGATGTTTTTTAGCGCTTCAAGATTTTTAAAGAAAGTGTTTTTTTCTTCTGAAATTGATATTACAGACGTAACCTAACTTTTAAATTTTTAAATCTATTCAGTATCAATGTAAAGCTAGGTGGAGATTTTTCCGCTGGTCGATTAATACATTCGTCCTAATTTCGATTTTTGATTGCTTTTAATAAAAAATTTTAAAAAAGACAATTTCAAATTTCAAGCAGTATAAACGAAACACCTGATGTTGTTTTGCGCTTCAAGATTTTGGAAGAGTCTTATAGTTTTCTGAAATTGATATTAGTGACGTAACCTAACTTTTAAATTTTTTAATCTACGCCGTATCAATGTAACGAGGAATAAAAGAATATTACTTTAGTAATAATATAAATTTGACATATTTATGTTATAAATTTAACTAATTCTTTCATTAGAAATAATTGCTAATTTACTATTAAGTGGTTTAAGAGACCAATACTTGCTTTCAGTCATCTAATGAAGAATAATTATTAATTCAATTAATAAAATTTTTAATAGAAATTCTTTCAATTACAATAGGTATAAATCTGTGATTTGACCCACAAATTTCAGAACATTGACCATAAAAAAATCCTGGGCGATTAATATAAAGATTTCCTTGATTGAGTCGACCAGGATTAGCATCAATTTTAACTCCTAGAGAAGGAATAGTTCATGAATGAATTACATCTGTTGCTGTAATTATAATACGAATTTGGTTATTTATAGGTAAAACAATACGATTATCAACATCTAATAAACGGAAATTTTTTATTTCTGAATTATTATATTGAATTATATAAGAATCAAATTCAATATTGTTAAAGTCAGAATATTCATAGCTTCAATATCATTGATGGCCAATAGATTTTAGAGTGATTAATGGATTATTAAGTTCATCTAATAAATATAAAAGACGAAGAGAAGGTAAAGCTACAAAAATTAGGGTAATAGCTGCAATAATTGTTCAAATTAATTCAATTATTTGACCTTCTAGTAAAAATCGATTAATATAATTATTGAAAAATAAGTTAATCATTAAATATCTAACTAAAATAGTAATTATAATTAAAATAACTAAGGTATGATCATGAAAAAAAATAATTTGTTCTATTAGGGGAGATGCTCCATTTTAGAGATTAAAATTAGATCAGGTTGCCATTTCTAAAAAAAGGATAATCCTTTATAAATGGGGTTTAAATCCATTACATATAATCTGCCATATTAGAAATTTCTTAAAATAGGAAGTTCATTATAAGAATGTTCTGCTGGGGGTAAATTTTGTAGTCAGTTCATAATAGAAGATGATATATTAAGGGAGAATAAAATTATTCGTTTATTAATTATTGATTCTCAAATAATTAATATTATTATTATTATAGATAATAAAGAAATATAAGAACCAAAAGAGGAAATGATATTTCAAGAAATGAAACTGTCAGGATAATCAGAATATCGACGAGGTATTCCTGCTAATCCTAAAAAATGTTGGGGAAAAAAGGTTAAATTTACTCCAATAAATATTGTAAAAAATTGAATTTTTAAAAGAAAAGGATTAAGGGAAAGGCCGGAAAATAAAAGATATCAGTGAATAAATCCTCCCATATTTGCAAATACAGCTCCTATAGATAAAACATAATGAAAATGAGCTACTACATAATAAGTATCATGAAGAGAAACATCAATAGATGAATTAGCTAAAATTACACCAGTTAATCCTCCAACAGTGAAAAGAAAAATAAATCCTAAACTTCATAAAATAGAAGGACTGTAATTAATTTGTGTTCCATGTAAAGTGGCAAGTCAACTGAAAATTTTAATTCCTGTAGGTACAGCAATAATTATTGTGGCTGAGGTAAAATAAGCTCGAGTATCAATATCTATTCCTACTGTAAATATATGATGAGCTCAAACAATAAATCCTAAAAGGCCAATTGCTATTATAGCATAAATTATTCCTAAACAACCAAAAGTTTCCTTTTTACCTCTTTCTTGAGAAATAATATGAGAGATTATTCCAAATCCAGGTAAAATTAAAATATAAACTTCAGGATGGCCAAAAAATCAAAATAAATGTTGATATAAGATAGGATCTCCTCCTCCAGCAGGATCAAAGAAAGAAGTATTAAGATTACGATCTGTAAGAAGTATAGTAATAGCTCCAGCTAAAACAGGAAGAGATAGAAGTAATAATAAAGCTGTAATACCTACTGCTCATACAAATAAAGGTATTTGATCGAAAGATATATTATTAACTCGTATATTAATAATCGTTGTAATAAAATTAATTGCCCCTAGAATAGAAGAAATTCCTGCTAAGTGTAAGAAAAAAATAGCTAGATCAACTGATCTGCCTCTATGTGCAATATTAGAAGAAAGAGGGGGGTAAACTGTTCATCCTGTACCTGCTCCATTTTCAACAATTCTTCTAGAAATTAATAAAGTTAAAGAAGGAGGTAAAAGTCAAAATCTTATATTATTTATTCGAGGGAAAGCTATATCAGGAGCTCCTAATATTAAAGGGACTAATCAATTACCAAATCCTCCGATTATAATTGGTATAACTATAAAAAAAATTATAATAAAAGCATGAGCTGTAACAATAGTTATAAATTTGATCATCTCCAATTAAAGAGCCAGGATTTCCTAATTCAATTCGAATTAATAAACTTAGGGAAGTGCCTAAAATTCCAGCTCAAATTCCAAAAATAAAATATAATGTTCCAATATCTTTATGATTAGTAGAATATAGTCATTTTCGCTAATAAAATGGCTGAAGTATAAGCGATAAATTGTAAATTTATTTATGACAAATAATCTCTTTTATTAATTAGGTCTTATAGTCAATAATGATGTAAAATTGCAAATTTTAAGGAGTAATTTTTTTTTACTAAGGCTTAAAGAATTTCTTTTTTTATAATTTTGAAGATTATTAGTTTATATAACTTAAAACCTTATATAAAAAAAAAGTTCTTAAGAGTATTCCTAGTAAAGAAATTATACTTAATAAATTAATAATAAATATTGAGTTAATTTTAGAAAAAAATTTAAATCATTTTGTTTTTAGATAATTAAATATTAATGATGAATAAACAATTCGAATATAATAAAATAATAAAATTAAACTTATTATGATAAAAATAAAAGTAATAAAAAAAGTTGACTATTTAATAAAAAATTAATAATAATTCATTTAGGAAAAAATCCTAAAAATGGCGGTAATCCTCCTAATGATAAAAAATTAATTAAAAAAGAAATTTTAATTAAAGAATTTATATTAATTATAAATAATTGATTAATAAAATAAAAATTTAAAAAATTAAATAAAAAGCATATAATTCTAATTAAAAATGAATAAAAAATTAAATAAAATATTCATAAGTTTTCTCTAATTATTAAAGCTGCTAATATTCATCCTAAATTATTAATTGAGGAAAAAGATATAAGTTTTCGTAAAGATGTTTGGTTAAATCCTCCTAAAGCACCAATAATAGCATTAAGAATTATAATTATAATTAAAAAGTTATAATTTATATAATAAGACAATAAAATTATGGGGGAAATTTTTTGTCAAGTTATAATAATATAACAATTAAATCATGATAATCCTTCAATAATATTGGGAAATCAAAAATGGAAAGGGGCTGATCCTATTTTTATTAATATAGAAGAATTAATTATAATAGATAAAAAATAATTAATTTCAAATCTTTTAATTATAATTATTTTAATTAAAATTGAAAATAAAAAATTAATAGAAGCAATTGCGTGAGTAAGGAAATATTTTAAAGCTGCTTCAGAAGATAAAAGATTTTTAGAATTAGAAATAAGGGGAATAAATCTAAGTAAATTAATTTCTAATCCAAGTCAAGAATTAGAAGAAATGGAAATTAAAGTTCTAACAAATAGAATAAAATAAAAAAATATTTTATTTGAATTAATATTTAGAAAAATTTATAATAGGGGGATTATAAAGAACTAAAAATTCAATTTATTAATATTTATATTTTAGTGTAAGAAGCACAATAATTTTTGATATTATTAGATATAGTTTGATTCAATAAATAATATAATAAAGGAAGAATTCTACATTATTTATCCTATCAGAATAATTTTAATTTTTAAATTTATAAAAAATTAATGAGCAATGGTTAATAAATTATATTAAATAAGAAAAACAAATTAAATTTATTTATAAATTTTATTTATATGCGTATACATATATATATATATATATATATATATATATATATATATATATATATATATATATATATATATATATATATATATATATATATATATATGTATATATTAAATATTTAATTAATTATTAATTTAAATGTTATAATAAATATTTAAATATATTAATAAATTAATAATATAAATAAGAAATTGTATTTTATAAATAATATAATATTAATTTTATATTATTTAATTAATATAGAAAAAAAAAGAAAAGAATAATAAATAAAATTTAATAATTTCTAATAAATATTTTAATATAAAAAAAACTGTGTCAAAATTAAATATATAAATAAATTTTTTATGGTTCAAATATTTTAATTTAAATTTGTTTTACATATAAATTTTAGTGTTAATTTTTAATTATTTTAATAATTTTAAAATTAAAATATAGTAGTAATTAAAATTAAAAATTTAAGAAATTATGATTTAGTATTATTTAATAATTATTAACAAATTTTGTGCCAGCAGTTGCGGTTATACAAAAAATAATTTAAATTTTATCAGTATATAATTAATATTATTTTAAAGAAAATAGATAATTAATTGTTAAGTGAAATTTTAATAAATTAAAATTTTCATTATAAAATATGAATTATTAATTTTTTTCAAAAACTAGGATTAGATACCCTATTATTAAAAATTAAATTTAAAATACTAAAATAGTATATAATTATTTATAAAAACTTAAATAATTTGGCGGTATTTTAGTTCATTTAGAGTAATCTGTTTATTAATTGATAATCCACGAATAAATTTACTTAATTATTTAATTTTGTATATCGTTGTTAAAAAAATATTTTTTTATAAAAATAATATTTTAAAATTTAAATAAAAAATTAATTCAGATCAAGATGCAGATTATAATTAAGAATATAATGGATTACAATAAGAAATAATTAAATGGATAATATTTTTTAAAAAATATTGGAAGGTGGATTTAAATGTAATTTTATTTAGTTTAATAAAATGATAGATTTAAAAGTTTAAGAGTTAGGTTATGTCCATTATATAAATTTTAGAACAAAAATTAGACATTATAAGGAAATCTTGAAGCGAAAATCAACATCAGGTGTTTCGTTTAAATTGCTTGAAATTTGAAGGTGTCTTTTTAATATTTTTTTATTAAAAGCTAACAATAATTAAAACTGAGACGATTGTGTTAATCGACCAGTGGAAAAATCTTCATCAAACGGTATCTTAATACTGCATAGATTTAAAAATTTAAAAGTTAGGTTTCGTCTCTAAAATCATTTTCAGAATAAAAATGAGACTTTATTACAAAATCTTTTAGCGCAATACAACATCAGGTGTTTCGTTTATACAGCTTGGAATTTGAAGATGAAGATCATTTTTAATAGCTTTTAATTAAAAAATATTAAAAAGGCTATTTCAAATTTCAAGCAGGATAAACGAAACATCAGATGTTGATTTTGGCTTCAAGATTTTCTAAGAAACTCTCATTTTCTTCGTAAATTGATATTAGAGACGTAACCTGACTTTTAAATTTTTAAATCTATGCCGTATCAATGTAGCGCTGGGTGGAGATTTTTCCGCAGGTCGTATAATACATTCGTCTTAGTTTTCATTTTTGTTTGCTATTAATAAAAAAATATTAAAAAGACAAATTCAAATTTCAAGCAGTGTAAACGAAATACCTGATGTTGATTTTCGCTTCAAGATTTTCTAAGAAAGTCTCATTTTTCTTCCTAAATTGATATGAGATACGTAACCTATTTTTTTATTTTTTAAATCTATGCAGTATCAATGTAAAGCTAGGTGGAGATTTTTCCGCTGGTCGATTAATACATTCGTCTTAGTTTTCAGTTTTGATTGCTTTTAATAAAAAAATATAAAAAAGACAACTTCATATTTCAAGCAGTATAAACGAAACACCTGATGTTGATTTGCTCTTCAAGATTTTCTAAGAAAGTCTCATTTTCCTTCGAAATTGATAGTAGAGACTTAACCTAACGTTTAAATTTTTAAGTCTATGCAGTATCAATGTAACGCTAGTTGGAGGTTTTTCCGCTGGTCGGTTAATACATTCGTCTTTAATTTCAGTTTTTATTGGTTTTAATAAAAAAATATTAAAAAGACAACTTCAAATTTCTAGCAGTATAAACGAAATACCTTATGTTAATTTTCGCTTCAAGATTTTCTAAGAAAGTCTCATTTTCTTCTGAAATTGATATTGGAGACATAACCTAACTTTTAAATTTTTAAATCTATTCCGTATCAATGTAACGCTAGGTGGAGATTTTTCCGTTGGTCGTTTAATACATTCGTCTTAGTATTCAGTTTTGATTGCTTTTAATAAAATAATATTAAAAAGACAACTTTAAATTTCAAGCAGTATATACGAAACAACTGATGGTTATTTTCGCTTCAAGATTTTTAAAGAAAGTCTTAATTTACTCCTAAAATTGATATTAGAGACGTAACCTTACTTTTAATTTTTTAAATCTATGCCGTACCAATGTAACGCTAGGTGGAGATTTTTCCGCTGGTCGATTAATACATTCGTCTTAGTTTTCAGTTTTGATTTATTTTAATAAAACAATATTAAAAAGACAACTTCAGATTTCAAGCAGTATAAACGAAACACCTGATGTTTTTTAGCGCTTCAAGATTTTTAAAGAAAGTGTTTTTTTCTTCTGAAATTGATATTACAGACGTAACCTAACTTTTAAATTTTTAAATCTATGCCGTATCAATGTAACGCTAGGTGGAGGTTTTTCCGCTGGTCGATTAATACATTCGTCTTAGTTTTCATTTTTGATTGCTTTTAATAAAAGAATATTAAAAAGACAACTTCAAATTTCAAGCAGTATAAACGAAACACCTGATGTTGTTTTGCGCTTCAAGATTTTCTAAGAAAGTCTTAATTTACTCCTGAAATTGATATAAGAGACGTAACAAAACTTTTAAATTTTTAAATCTATGCCATATCAGTGTAACGCTAGGTGGAGATTTTTCCGCTGGTCGGTTAATACATTCGTCTTAGTTTTTATTTTTTATTGCTTTTAATAAAAAATATTAAAAAGACAACTTCAAATTTCGTGCAGGATATACGAAACTCCTGATGTTGATATTCGCTTCAAGATTTCGTGCAGGATATACGAAACTCCTGATGTTGATATTCGCTTCAAGATTTCGTGAGAATGTCTCATTTTTCTTCTAAAATTGATATTAGAGACGTAATCTAACTTTTAAATTTTTTAATCTTTGCAGTATCAATGTAACGCTAGGTGGAGATTTTTCCGCTGGTCGATTAATACATTCGTCTTTGATTTCATTTTTGATTGCTTTTAATTAAAAAATTTTAAAAAGACAACTTCAAATTTCGTGCAGTATATACGAAACACCTGATGTTGATATTCGCTTCAAGATTTCGTAAGAATGTATCATTTTTCTTCTAAAATTGATATTAGAGACTTTATCTAACTTTTAAATTTTTAAATCTTTGCAGTATCAATGTAACGCTGTGTGGAGATTTTTCCGTTAGTCCGATAATAAATTCGTCATAATTTTCTTTTATGACTTTTTTAAACCAAAATTATTTCAATAAAATATCTAACCTCATACAGCATAAACGAAACACTTGATGTTGATTTTCGCTTCAAGATTTCGTGAGAATGTCTCATTTTTCTTCTAAAATTAATATTAGAGACGTAATCTAACTTTTAAATTTTTAAATCTATGCCGTACCAATGTAACGCTAGGTGGAGATTTTTCCGCTGGTCGATTAATACATTCGTCTTAGTTTTTATTTTTGGTTGCTTTGAATAAAAAATATTAAAAGACATCTTCAAATTTCGTGCAGTATATACGAAACACCTGATGTTGATATTCGCTTCAAAATTTCGTGAGAATGTCTCATTTTTCGTATATACTGCACGAAATTTGAAGTTGTCTTTTTAATATTTTTTATTAAAAGCAATAAAAACTGAAAACTAAGACGAATGTATTAATCGACCAGCGGTAAAATCTCCACCTAGCGTTACACTGATACGGCATAGATTTAAAAATTTAAAAGTTAGATTACGTCTCTCGTACAATTTAGGAGGAAAATGAGAATTTCTTAGAAAATCTTGAAGCGCAAATCAATATCAGGTGTTTCGTATATACTGCACGAAATTTGAAGTTGTCTTTTTAATATTTTTTATTAAAAGCAATCAAAAATGAAAACTAAGACGAATGTATTAACCGACCAGCGGAAAAATCTCCACCTAGCGTTACACTGATACGGCATAGATTTAAAAATTTAAAAGTTTTGTTACGTCTCTTATATCAATTTCAGGAGTAAATTAAGACTTTCTTAGAAAATCTTGAAGCGCAAAACAACATCAGGTGTTTCGTATATACTGCTTGAAATTTGAAGTTGTCTTTTTAATATTTTTTTACTAAAACCAATCAAAAATAAAAACTAAGATGAATGTATTAATCGACAAGAGGAAAATCTCCACCTAGCGTTACATTGATACGGCATAGATTTAAAAATTTAAAAGTTAGATTACGTCTCTCGTATCAATTTAGGAGGAAAATGAGAATTTCTTAGAAAATCTTGAAGCGCAAATCAACATCAGGTGTTTCGTATATACTGCACGAAATTTGAAGTTGTCTTTTTAATATTTTTTATTAAAAGCAATAAAAAATAAAAACTAAGACGAATGTATTAACCGACCAGCGGAAAAATCTCCACCTAGCGTTACACTGATATGGCATAGATTTAAAAATTTAAAAGTTTTGTTACGTCTCTTATATCAATTTCAGGAGTAAATTAAGACTTTCTTAGAAAATCTTGAAGCGCAAAACAACATCAGGTGTTTCGTTTATACTGCTTGAAATAGAAGTTGTCTTTATAATATTTTTTATTAAAAGCAATTAAAACTGAAAACTAAGACGAATGTATTAATCGACCAGCGGAAAAATCTCCACCTAGCGTTACATTGATACGGCATAGATTTAAAAATTTAAGAGTTAGGTTACTTCTCTAATATCAATTTCAGGAGTAAATTAAGACTTTCTTAGAAAATCTTGAAGCGCAAATCAACATCGGGTGTTTCGTATATACTGCACGAAATTTTAAGTTGTCTTTTTAATATTTTTTATTAAAAGCAATCAAAAATAAAAACTAAGACGAATGTATTAACCGACCAGCGGAAAAATCTCACCCTAGCGTTACATTGATACGGCATAGATTTTAAAATTTAAAAGGTAGGTTACGTCTTTAATATCAATTTCAGCAGTAAATTAATACTTTCTTAGAAAATCTGGAAGCGATAATAACCATCAGGTGTTTCGTTTATACTGCTTAAAATATGCAGTTGTCTTTTTAATATTTTTTTATTAAAAGCAAACAAAAAAAAAACTAAGACGAATGTATTAATCGACAAGAGGAAAATCTCAACCTAGCGTTACATTGATACGGCATAGATTTAAAAATTTAAAAATTAGATTACATCTCTCGTATTAATTTAGGAGGAAAATGAGAATTTCTTAGAAAATCTTGAAGCGCAAATCAACATCAGGTGTTTCGTATATACTGCTTGAAATATGAAGTTGTCTTTTAAATATTTTTTATTAAAAGAAATCAAAACTGAAAACTAAGACGAATGTATTAATCGACCAGCGGAAAAATCTCCACCTAGCGTTACATTGATACGGCATAGATTTAAAAATTTAAAAGATTGGTTACGTCTTTAATATCAATTTCAGGAGTAAATTAAGACTTTCTTAGAAAATCTTGAAGCGCAAAACAACATCAGGTGTTTCGTTTATACTGCTTGAAATAGAAGTTGTCTTTATAATATTTTTTTATTAAAAGCAATTAAAACTGAAAACTAAGACGAATGTATTAATCGACCAGCGGAAAAATCTCCACCTAGCGTTACATTGATACGGCATAGATTTAAAAATTTAAGAGTTAGGTTACGTCTCTAATATCAATTTCAGGAGTAAATTAAGACTTTCTTAGAAAATCTTGAAGCGCAAATCAACATCGGGTGTTTCGTATATACTGCACGAAATTTGAAGTTGTCTTTTTAATATTTTTTATTAAAAGCAATAAAAACTGAAAACTAAGACGAATGTATTAATCGACCAGCGGTAAAATCTCCACCTAGCGTTACACTGATACGGCATAGATTTAAAAATTTAAAAGTTAGGATACGTCTCTAATATCAATTTAGGAAGATAAATGAGAATTTCTTAGAAAATCTTGAAGCGAAAAACAACATCAGATGTTTCGTTTATACTGCTTGAAATAGAAGTTGTCTTTATAATATTTTTTTATTAAAAGCAATTAAAACTGAAAACTAAGACGAATGTATTATTCGACCAGCGGAAAAATCTTCACCTAGCGTTACATTGATACGGCATAGATTTTAATATTTAAAAGTTAGGTTACGTCTCTAATATCAATTTCAGAAGAAAATGAGACATTCTTAGAAAATCTTGAAGCGAAGATCAACATCAGTAGTTTCCTTTATACTGCTTGAAATATGAAGTAGTCTTTTTAATATTTTTTATTTAAAGCAATCAAAACTGAAAACCTGCTCTAATCATCACCCAAAATATTGAGTCGTTCAAGAAATCTTTGGAGGCAGCAGTGACCGAGTTTCCAATGGAAACCGTTTGTAAATCCATCGACGAATGGCCCTATCGTCTAAAAGCGTGCGTCAAAGCTAAGGATGGACACATTGAATAACTAGTTTAGTATATTAACATATCCTTTTCACTCTACATAATCACATATAAAACTTTAGCATAAAGTTGTTTTTTAGCTATTATCGGATATTTTTTTTGTAACGTAAGTTTATGCTAGACCAGGTATTATTTATATTTTATATTATTCGTGATTATTTGACATTTTAACAGAAATGGACGTAAATACACAAGATAAAGATCGTGCGTGCGTGTGTGCGTGTGTGTTATTTAAATCCATTTCTATTACGATCCAAATGCGTTAATAACATAGTTGTCGCTCCGCAGATGATTAGTGGCGCTAAGGTGTCCGGAGGCAAGGCGAAATCAGCCGGGGAGACCGCTCAGACAGTTCCAGTTCAAGCGCAGTGTGTCCAGGTGCAGCCGGTGCTCGGAACGCAGCAGCTTACACGGGCACAGATCATCAGCCCACTACAGGTAACACTTGTCACGTCGCTTATCACTGCCATAAACATTATGCAGTTGAACTAGAGATAAAAAAATTAAAAACTTTGATATTAGCAACCTTTGTGGCTAACCTTACTGGATTTCGTACATATGTGGTCAATTTAAATTGTCCTATTATTAATTGTCTTTGTTACGTACTCAAAAAGAAGATCAATAAATACTTGTATGCTATTTGAGAAAGTTAAAATCGAAATTGACCTGATAGCGGACAGCGCTGCACCGGTCACTGGGGGGAAGACAATGCCTTGCACTGGGAGTGTCTATCAGCCGTAGGAGAAGCTGAAAGTGCATGTGACTGATTTCGAATATAATTAGTTGAACAGAATAATACGTGTGTGTGTGTGTGTGTGCGTGTGCGTGTTTTTTTTTTTTTTTTTTATAGAGGTTTAAAAATACCTTTACGTATCATAGGGCCTGATGTTGGTGCCCCGTATGTCGGACTCGATCTAGATCAATACCGACTAAAAACAATCCTCTCTCTTCGGTATCCCTGGTCCCCACGGCATGGCCGTTAGGCATTACTTCGCGGGGGGGATTTAGCCGCAGCTTTCTCTGATAGAGTGGCTGTTCAGGCCAACTTCCTCCGCTCTTGCTCTATTTTACGCAACTCCTTTAGCACCGTCGTACAGTACGCGCTCGTAAGTTCCCAGGCCGAAGGCGAGGATAGCATTGTAGCTATCAGGGTTTCAGGATAGATTTTGCATCCTACACCTTCTTCCCAAGACCTCCTGGCTTCGTTAAATCGGGGGCAGACGAAAAAGACATGCTCTGCATCTTCAATCATTCCGACACAATTAGGACAGTCAGGGGAATCTTCGTATTTGAACCTATGGAGATACGCTCGGTAACAGCCGTGGCCGGATATCATCTGAGTCAGGTAGTAGTTCAACTCTCCATGATCTCGGTTCACCCATGACTCTAGGTTTGGTATAAGCTTACGCGTCCATTTTCCTTTCGTCGACTTATCCCAGGACGATTGCCACTGTTGCAAGCTTTTCAGTCTTCCCCGAATTCTAAGTTCAGCTGAAGTTGGGTCTGATTTGCTTTTTTTGCTACGGTACAGATCAGTTCTTTCGTCTGCAAGAAGCGCAACAGGAACCATACCTGCTATCACGCATGCTGCATCCTCCGATACTGTACGAAAGGCGCTAGCTACCCGTAGAGTGCTGACTCTATAAACAGAGGCGATTTTCCGTCGGGACTCCTGTTTGCTCAGTGCGTCGGACCATATGGGTACTCCGTACATAAGCACTGACGTAGTCACCGACGCTAATAACTTCCTTCTGTTTTGCTTGGGACCTCCGACATTAGGCATGAGTCGGCAGAGTTTAGCTGTCACCAGAGACGCCTTCGCTGCTGCTCTCTCAGCCTGATCTTTAAAGTTTAGCCTATGGTCGATCATTACTCCTAGGTACCGTATAGCTGGTTGAGTTGCGATTTCACAGCTGCCGACATTGAGTGTGATGGTCTCCGCAACTCTCCTGCCAGTAATGAGCACTGCTTCCGTCTTCTGCTCAGCCAGTTCTAGTCCGACTGACCTCATCCACAGGGTGATTACTTGGAAGGATCTTTCAAATGCCCACTTCACTTCCTCCACGTGTTTCGCTACTATAACGACTGCTAGATCATCAGCGAATGCGACGAGTTTAGTTTCGCTGGGTAGATGTTTCTTTAGGAGTCCATCGTACATAGCGTTCCACAAAAGTGGCCCTAGTACTGACCCCTGTGGGACGCCTCCGGTGACTTTGTACTCCTCCGTCCCGATTTCCGTAGTGTATATGAGGACCCTATCAGAGAAGTAACTAGCGACTATTTTACGTAGGTATAGAGGTACATTCAGTGAGCTAAGTGCCCCCATGATGACCTCCCATTTTGCTGAGTTAAAGGCGTTTTTAATGTCCAAGGTGGCAACCAGGCAGTATTTTATCGAGCCTCTCTTCCATCTTTTCCCAGACACTGCTAGTTTTGCTATATTGACTACTTGCTCTATAGCGTCTAGCGTAGACCGGCCTTTTCTGAACCCATACTGTGAGTTAGCTAGGTGGGGTTCAACTGCTGCTTCGATCCTGCTGTGGATAATACGTTCTAGTATTTTCCCCGCAGTATCCAGCATACAGAGGGGCCGGTATGACGATGGCTCGTCTGGTGGCTTCTTACCTTTAGGGAGAAGTACCAGTCTCTGTCGTTTCCACGCGGTAGGAAAGGTGCCTTCCAGTAAGCAGCTATTGTAGGCCTCCAAGAAGACTCCTGGTGTTGCTACAACAGCTTGCTTAAGAGCTACGTTGGGGATCCCATCCGGTCCCGGAGCTTTGTTGTTTCCAACCCTACCGCATGCTACCATTAGCTCCTTCTCGGTAATAGGGGGGATTTCATTCGGATCCACAATCCCTAGTTGAAATGAGGATTTTGGTTGCGTGGGGAACAGAGCTCTGACAATTCTTCCTAGTAGAATAGGACAAGTGGGCGTTGTATTCTCATGTCTCAGTTGTTTAACTACAACCTGGTACGGCTTGCCCCATGGATTCTTTCCACCTCTTCCAACAATATTTTCCACGCGTTTCTCTTGCTCTCTTTAATGGATTTATTTAATTTTAATCGCGCTTCCTTATATTTGTCGTAGAGCTGCTCGAATTGTGGTGTTTTCCGAGCCCGTTGGGAGGTTCTACGCGCCTTAACACATATTTTCCTAAGCTCAGCAATGTTATCATTCCACCAGTACACCGGTGGGGTTCGGTTGTTGTTGCGTCGCCTTGGCATTGTTGCATCGCAGGCCTCGGTCAGCCTCCTTATGATTTCAGCCGCCTTTTCACTGGCACTTTTGGAAAGCAGTGGTCGATCCTCGAGTGCTATCTTGAACAGGCCGGGATCATACATGCTAGTCCTCCAACCCACTGAGCCAGTTCTTGTGTGTGGTACTCTATTTGTATTTGGCTTACATGATACCTCCCAGTATATGGCACAGTGGTCGCTAGCGGTGTAAGTATCCGAGATCTCCCAACTGTTATTTCCTCTTGCCAGTGTACTGCTGACGAAAGTGAGATCCACAATTGAGCTCGCCTCGCCTCTTGTGAACGTGGGTTTATCGCCTGTATTAAGTAAGGCGACGTCCAACAGTGACATCGCTTCCAGAAGCTGGCAACCTCTAGTGTTAGTAGCTTTACTACCCCAGTCCACTGCCCAAGCGTTAAAATCTCCAGCTATAGCTACCGGGGAGTACATTCGGGCATCCTCCACTAATTTGGCCAGGAACCGGACGAACTCATCGTGTGTTAGGCTAGGTGGTGCATAGCAACTGTAGAAATGTACTCCATTAAATTTGGCTCTTACAAATCCAGAACAATTATTTTGATTACCCTGGAGAGGTTTAGTGCCACATGCCCAGATGACAGCTTTTCCTTCCTTATCGGTGATCCAGTTTAGGCCACTGATGTGCTTATAGGGTTCCGAAATTAGTACTATGTCTAATTTTAGCTCCCGTACAGTCTGCATGAGTAGGTCTTGGGCAACCTCACAATGATTAAGATTAATTTGTAGTACCTTGATCATTTTTGAGGCTGTCTTAACATCTGAAGTGCTTTTTTAAATACAGGGCAATGACCACATCCTGCAATGTGAGCACAGTCTTCGGAATTCCCAATGTCAACACAGAGGACACATCGGGCTTCCTTACCGCACTCTTTGGCTTTGTGGCCTATTTCCCCACATTTGATGCAGCTCTTCGATCTGTCATGTTTGTTGCTGCATTTGTTTGCAACGTGACCATAGTGCCAGCACCTGAAGCATTTTATAGGCCTTTGAGTAGCTCTTATTCTACAATTGACCCAACCTATCTTGATGTTTTGCCGCTCTGTTAAGGTTCTGGCCAATTCTGCTGCTACTCTAATAGAAGCCGTAAGTGTTCCTCCGTATGCTTTGCGAAGGGACTTGACGCAGTGTTCAGAAATATGGCTTCCTCCGCCAGTTATTTTCTGTAGGGCTTCTACGATTTCAGGCACCGTCGTGGTTTCGTCTAGGTCCTTAATCTCTAATTCCTGTTCAGGTACTTTGCATACTACCGTAGCATCTTTTCCAAGAACTGTGGAAATGGTGTTTCTTATCTCCTGCGTTTTATCTTTTTGATTTTTCGCTAGGATAAGAAGCATATCGCCCGTAGCCGTCCTTCTAATTTTATCAACACATTTGCCTATATGATCCGCGGAAGCATCTTTTTTGACCCGCTTAAGGATCTCGGCGTACTGATCCTTCTGGCTTGGGCGAATGATAAGAGCACTCGGACGCGTTGCTACTTTTTTCTTGGGTTGCTTTTTCTTTTTTACCTCTTTCCACTCCGAGTGATCGTGTGGAAGTGGCGGCTTTGGCTTCAGCTCTGGCCTTACCGTAACTGCTAAGTCCGTTGTATTAGCTTTTCGCAGTTTCGGTGCCTGGCTGATCTCCAAGGGTGAAGAGCGTTCCGTCCTTTTGACTTTTCGCGTTTTTCGGCTCTTCGGTGTTGCCGATTTGCTTTCTTCTTCGGTTTCTTTTACAGTCGTGTCCGAATACAATCTGTATAGAGACGGTGACGTTTGCACTTCTCCTACAGAAGTGGTGGCGTTTGATTTTCCGACGCTTCCAATTTCCCTGGTGATCTTTGCAAACGATGTACCTAGCGCGGCCACATGTTTGCGGATCTCTCCATGAACGTTTAATTTGCCCTTTATGTACTCCGCCAGGGCAGTGATTGTATTTTCGTGGAGCTGTAATGCCTTCTTCAGCTCCATATTACTTTCATTTTCGTTTGTTTTTTTATTAATTTATCCATGCTGTTCCCACGAGAACCTAGGGAAATATACAGTCCGCTTCGGCAGAGCCCCGGTTACCGAAGTAAGGCCACTTAAGTACGCCTGAGGTGGGACCTGGTACCCTCAGGGGAGCGCTTGCGACGACCATTCCCTGTCGCCTTCCAGTCCTGGGCACGCTAGACCACTGACATCGGGTTGTGTTTTGTCCGCGAGGGCTATTTTATTTCACCCCTACCCTGTTTCGCAAATTGCGACTCTCGGGCTTTCCCCTATCCGCAACCTTGGGGACGCGCCACGTAGCAGTACACCTCAGCCCGTGTGCGTGTGCGTGTGCGTGTGCGTGTACGTGTGCGTGTGCGTGTGCGTGTGCGTGTGCGTGTGCGTGTGCGTGTGCGTGTGCGTGTGCGTGTGCGTGTGCGTGTGCGAGTGCGTGCGTGCGTGCGCACCTAAATACCAGATACTTGTCTATTTCCATACTATGATGGTCTGAAAAAATTTGCCCCATATGATAAAGACTGCCAATGTATATATTTTCTAACGTGTACAGTAAAGAGTAATATGTCTTTTTTTAAAATAATAAGTCATTAAATCTCCTCAAAACTCATAAATTCAAGATGTCCCAATACAACTGTGCATTATTATGGAACTAATCGGTATATTGTGTTGCCTTTAGAGATGTTTGTTATGTTCAGCCCAAGTTATAATAAGCAGTTCGGCTTGTGAATTGAAACCCCTCTTCTCGCAATCTAATTAACGAATTGTTTGAAAATAAAATGCTTTCGCGAATCCCAAGCTCGCAAAAAATTTGTCACTTTTAGTTAGTAAATAACATGAGTTTGGTTTTTGTTATTTTGCAAGTATGTCGCAACTGCGCATCGTCAATTTTTACAATGAGAACTTTAATTAAGGCATTACAGCACAATACAACGGCAGTACGAGCGCCATGTCACAGCGCGGTGACGAAACATTGAAATTTTGTTTGACTGCACTTGCGGACACCTGTACATATATTTGCGAAATTATTGTTTATTTATTTGAATGCAATTGCGAATATCCTTATTTTATTGCATGTTATGTGGAACGTTCTTAGATTGGCAGCCAGTGTTTTTTATTAGTTGATCAGCGAGTGCGCGTGTAGTAAAACAGGTGCAAAACATGAGTCAATAATGACAGGAAAAGACAACTCGCACGGGGCATGATGTCCTTGTGGGTTGTCCATTTTATTTGTTGTTACCTGTTTTTTCTTACAATTAACTTTTGAAGTTCGCATGTTATTACTTTGTTAATTTATATATATAAATATATATATGTGGATATATATTACTTTTATACTTCGCGCATTGGACAAGTCGCATTGAATTTCCCGCGTTTGACAGTTTGTTTTTTTTTTAACTTGTAATTATTTTTGAACTTCGAGTCAGACGATTCGTCTTAAATTTCCGGGATGGTCAGATTTTTTTCATAATTTTTTTAACTTCCAGTTACTTTAAATTTCCCGAGTTTGACGCTATTTAGATCAGTTAGAAATATAAAAATGTCATCAATAAATAAAGTGACCTCTTTGAAATACGTTGTATCATTTTTTTAAATTCGGAAACGACGGACCAATACTTTTTACTAGCCCTTACGTTATATCGTGTAATAAATATTTTGTTCATTATGCTGTATTAAGCGCTCTATATACATATATGAATAACAAAATGGAAAAATTAAATTACAGTTACAAGTAAACAAGATAATTGCTATTCTTTTTATCTTATTAAGAGCCCATTACAAAGTTAAGACAATGTAACGCTATCTGACAGCTAAAGTATCCGATGACATTTTTCTTCGATTCGACCCCCCACGACACTGCGTGCTTCTAAGGCTCCGAATCCGTTTCATTTATTATCATAAATTCCTAATAGGCTATCAGAGATTTTATTATCCACTAGTAAGCTGGCCCTATGTTTTCTCTTAATTTTTTTTTCCACATTTCTTTTCAGTGAAGTGATGGTCGCTTTTGACCTATTGACATTTAAAAGCTGCAAGCCGTCGGAGTACCTGTGACCGATCAAGTAAATTAGCTTAACTTACTTGATCTGTCGAACATATTATAAGAATGAAAATCCACGTGAAACAATGACTTAAAAATAAAGATAAAGTTAATTTACTCAATATTGGAACTTTTATCAGGTCTCTTATTGATGATCAATTATTTTTTTATATATTTGGCTCTACTCTGATTTGCAAGGTGTCATTGTCGAGATGAACAGGAAACTCAACAACACTTTTTTTTTTAAATAATAATTGTGACTTATGTATGTACACTCTGTCAGATATAGACTAAATGTACTTACAGGATTCTTGTAATTTAAATATTCATTGAGTTAATAATAGAGGGCAAAGATGTAACACATCACAAGCTGACCAAGTTAAGGCTTCCTAAGGAGCCCTCGAGCTTCTCCACCTTAAAAAAGGTCTTAGACAAAGTGCCCTCTAATCTAATCTGCAAATATCTCTTGGACAACAGTGTAAGCGATATAAAAAAATATTAAAAGATTATATTTATGTGATATATATTTATTTTGAAAATAATCAGCAATGCTGTATTGTTTTTCGAATTCCAGGGCAAGTACCGCAGGAAGGAAGGCGTCACGTCTCCAGCACCTGGATCCAAGCAGGACGCTGCCAACCAGACCAATAAGACGCAGCACCAAATTTTTAAGCCCAAAACCTGATTTTAAAATATATTCAAATCTATGCAGTGTCAACGGGACGCTGAATGTAGATGTTCACGTTAGTTGGTTAATAAATTCGTCATATTTTTCTTATTTAATTGATTTTAGCCAAAACTCTTTTAATAACATCATCATAACTTATTCAGTCTAAACCAAACACCTGATATAGATTTTCGCTCTAATTTTTAATAATGCCTCATTTTTATGTTAAATTTGATTTCAGAAACAAAACCAGATTTTATAATAAATTCAAATCTATGCACAGAGTGCACCACGAGATTATCTGCCATAGCACTCCAGACTGTTTGCACTTATTCAACAAACTTGGGCTGATGAGCTTGTTCCACAAAACTGGAAGGATGCTGATATTGTTAAACTATACAAAGGCAAAGGAGACCTCTCAGATTGCAGCTCATTTTAAGGAATTGCCCTGCTTTCAGTAGCTGGCAAGATCCTGGCGCATACCATCAACAAGCGCCTATGTACGTTAGCTGAAAGCTTCCTTCCCGATACCCAGTGTGGTTTCAGACCGAACCGAGGGACGGTTGGTGCCATCTTTGTTGTCCAACAATTACAAGAAGAAAGCCTTGAGCAACACTGTGACCTCTACATGTGTTTTGTGGACCCGGAAAAGGCCTTTGATCGCGTATCAAGATCTGCCTTTTGGACAGTATTCGAGAAATATGGATGTCCTCTGAAGTTCGTAAATTTAATGCGTCAATTTCATGAAGGCATGATGGTCCGTGTATGCCACGAAAATGACTTGACAGAAGAGTTTAATGTAACAAGCGGAGTGAAATAAGGTTGTGTAATGGCTCCAACCCTATTTGCTACATACTTTGCTGCGGTTATGAAGGATGCCCTTAGGAACTGCAATGATAGTGTTTCATTAAATGTTCGCACGGACAAGAGTGTACAGGACCTTACCCATTTCAGAGTAAAACATAAAGTCCATCAGACCTCTGTGCTGTAAATTCTTTATGCAGACGATGTTTGCCTTATGGCTGACAGTATGGAGAATCTGCAAAGATATCTGCGCGAATCGCAAAAGCCGCTGCTGCTTTTAATAAACTGAACCAAAGAGTATGAAAGTCTCACGACCTAAAGCTCCACACAAAACTTGCCGTCTATAGAGCAATCACACTACCTCTGCTCCGAGGCTCCGCACGGTACTCGACAGCTAAAAGTGGTTTTAGGCAAAGTTCCCGCCCTCTGCGCCCTGCCTCATTAGACCCGCAATTTTTTTTGCAAATGTTACTTGGGCAGCTGTCTAAGCCAAGTAAAAAAATCTCTTATACGTAATTATACATTTTTATACTTGATTTTTATACCAAAAATGACAATCAATACAATAACTTTACTACTGTATGCTTTTTTATTGTTTTTTTTTATTTAATGCTGTATAACGATAGATTTACATTTATTTAAGTGAAAGCACAATCGGACATAATCATCCTTTGCGCGGAACAGTAATTATTTTCACTAGGAACACACAGCTTGAAAATGAAGCTAACTTCTTATGGTTATACTTCGTGTTACTGCTATTTTAACTTTTCGACATATACGTACTTATAAACAAGTTTCCACCGAGCGAGCATAGAAAATATTTTTTATGCATTTTACTACTAGTGTATACGGGAAGCAAGAGTGAGCTAGTAAGCGTCATTATTATTTCAAAGAAATGTATTCTTTTCTCCATTCATTGTTTTCTCTAGTTTTTGTCGTGTACCACCTCACAGGAATCGTCATAATGTATTTAAGTAAATGAACTATCGTCCTTTCCATTTTATAGCTTAGTGAAATATAAACAAAAAACCTGGGTTATTTCTTGGGATTCCAACTTTCGACAATAACAAATGTTTTACCAACGTTCCGGGTAGAAGTGTACTCATAAAAAACTTCAACTTTTGTAATTATTCTTTATAAATGTAATGTTAAAGTTTCTAGACATTCAAATGTAATATGGACTTATAAAATTTGTATGGAAATGTAATAAAAACAATCTATTCACAGATATATTTTCTTATTTTTCTTGCAGTAATAAACCGCTGTTAATTTTATATACATTTTATATACAATATTAATAATGAATAAAATTATCGTATATTGCATAACTAATACAATGTATAATAATAATAGAGACTTGTGTAATAGACGACGTTCCTTCCGTACGCAGATTAAGAATGCAACTATTTTTTCAAAATATCCTAGATGTCGCTAAAAAGTGTAACGAAAACATCTGTACGACCTGTTACGAGACGAGTCAATAACAGATGGCGCTTTCGCAGTATAGCATTTTTGAAAGTGGAACCCTATTAAATAATTCAAAAAGGAAGATGTATTTAATTTTTGTCACAAAGCAAATGAATTGGCTTTTTATTTATGTTAACAAAATGACCATGAATAATAAATTATACATACGGAGTCTGCCAAAAATACGGTTACAATTTTTAAAAATCTGCGTTAATTTTAGTTCATCGTTATATGAAAAGTTGTAGTGTGTACTCATTTTCGCGGCAATCGATGGCAAATGTTTTTGCGATATTAATCCTTTGCGGTCGACGACATTTTCGGTCGGGTAAGGTCGATGATTTTCACTAATGCGTCGGATACGTTACAGGTACAATGAAATTACGAAAGGACATCAACAGTGTAGGAACCTTCTGAAATACTTCTTAAGTTGAAGCTAACGTAATGTAACATAAACCCATAAACTGATGGTAGATTCAAGTATCGTCGCACTTTGTATACTTGGTTACCCAGATCACCAGAGACCTGCAACGGAGATTTTGAGGCAATATGTGGTTCAATCATCACAATCATAGCTGTAAGACATCCACTGCTTAATGTATGCCACTGACATAGATTTCCAACTGGACTGGTTGGAAGTAGCTTGTCAGCATCTTCCAAGGATCTTACTAAACCTGTTGTGTGTCCACCTAGTGGGTGCACATCCTTCCATACGCTTGTTGGTTCGTGGTCTCCACTCTAGAAAAAGCCTTAGCGCACTATGGTGCATCGAGGTTAATATCATCTCATAATTCATTTTCGTCTGATATGTCGTACGATATATATAATCTATGGTATACAGAGGTAAGACTATGTAGTTTTTTTATATAGACTATGTATTTTTCTGTAATTATTTTTATTTATTAATAACGAAACTTCAAAGTTGCGGAATTTTCAAACAGAAGTTTTTTGAAAAAATCTAGGACAGCTTCAAACCATCGTTAACATATCTTTTACGTAAAATATTTACAATATTATATTTTTATATGCATAAGAAACTATTTGGTGTATAAAATATCAATAATAAATATTAAAAAAAATGGAGAAATAAAATACACTTCAACCAAAAAAAAATAAAAATTGTCGTTAAAGTTTTAGTAGTTACTTGCGCTAATTGCCGCTGATTAGAAATTATGGTTTTTCTATTTGCTAAACTATCTACTTTCAGAATCGGCAATAAAATCTTGCCTATATTTGCCCCATTTTTTGTAATTCACTTTCAAAGAGAGCGCGACGGAGACTAAAAATTACTTAATTAATCAAGCTGGCTACAGTTTTATTTTTTGTTTATATGCTTATTATTATGTAACAATGGTTTTCAAAGTATAAATATAGGCATAAGAGTATATAATATTTTATGTACATTTTATGTATATATATAGGTATGTACTTGCACTATAGGTACCTATCAATCGTATTACTTGAGTAGGTTCAACCTACTCAAGTAATAATTTCTGAACATACGACAGTTTCTGTAAGATACAACATGTTTTTGACTATGATTGACGGGAAAGTAACGCAAGTATTGACAGAGACTCCATCTTCTTCAACGTGCTCCATTTGTTTATCAAAGCCTAAAGAAATGAATAATCTACAATAGGTTCAAGCTAAACAAGACTATCAACACTTCATTGCTGGATTCGATTTATAGAATGTATATTACATATCTACTTCTCTATAATATAAAAATAAATCGCAAAATGCGTTGGTATACAATATAAGCGCATAACTCAACAACGCCTGGACCAATTTGGCCAATTCTTTTTTTTAAATGTTCGTTGAAGTTCAAGGATGGATTTCACAGCGAGAAAAATTCGAATAATTGCCGCAGAAACCCTAAAAACAGCCTTTTCCCTTATTCCATACAAACGTTTTATAACTATAACGTAGAGTCGTCAATTTGAGGTTTATTGTTATGAAATAAAGTTCAATGTTGTCTAAGCAATGTAGGTGTGTTCCTATCGAGTCAATTTGCACTTTATTATAGCTTCACGAAGTTCGAATTCAATCATATCTATCAAAACAATGTGCGTGTGTGCGTTGGAACACAGAATACATCGTTGGAGGATTTAATGCCGCGTTCTGAAACTCAACAAAAGTGATGTCGCGGACCCGACCAAATTGAATAGTCACAAAATGTACACAAATTGAAAATCAGTACTAATGATAGTACTGATTTTCAATTTGGTTGGCTTCGCGATAATATTTCTTTTGTTTTAATTTAAGCTTCGCGATAATATTACTTTTGTTTTGTTTTAATTTAATTGATTAATATCCCTATTTTACGTACATAAAACATTGTGGGTACGGCTTGATGGATTTGACTCCAAGTCATATAAAATTGTCAATGTCAATTGTAGTTTATCCTGGATTTTCTGTTAACCACTGAGTTTGTTTTCGTGTTTTGTGCAGTGTTTAGTTACCAATGATATTATTGATATGCCTCCTATAAGACGAAGAAATTTAGGTAGAAAAACCCGAAATGCTACAAACCAAGCTAATTACCTATCTTGTCTTAGTGCACAAAAACGTAACGACCGAAATGAACGTGAAAAAAATCGGTTATCACAAACGCGTGAAGCGCGAACGCGACATTCAACTAATAATCGCGCAAGTTTGAATCGAGCTGTATTTAGTTACGATGTGTCAGTTAACTACAGTAACTACCAATGTGTTGTTATTGGTTCTATGAACTCGGTTTGCTCACATTGTAAGGCATTGAAATACAAAAACGAAGCCAATGGATTGTGTTGCGCAAATGTAAAAGTGAAATCGATACCATTGCATCCACCACCAGAGCCATTGTACTCATTAGTTTCGGGAATAGGACCAGATTTCATACACTTTTTGACAAATATCCAACAATATTACAATTGCTTTCAAATGACTTCATTTGGGGCAACAAATGTAGTTCGAGAAAATTTTATGTCAACTTTTAAGGTATGTATTATAGCAGTTCTTCTTCTTCTTCCTTCCCTTTTCCCTTTATTTGGGGTCGGGTCTCCTTATCAATTTGCGCCAGGCCTCTCTATCCTGGGTTGTCCCTGCATCAAGTTGAAGGGTTTCCAGTTCCTTTCTGATATTAGACCACCACGTAGCTTTTGGACGCCCTCTCCCTCTTGGGAATTCTGGGAGGCTTAAGGCAGTTTTTACTACGTGGTCATCTGGTTTTCGTTGAATGTGGCCATACCATCGTGATCTTTTTTCCTGTAATTTGCTGGGGATCGGAGCTACCTTAAACGAACCTCTGATATATTCGTTCCGTATTTTGTCCATTCTAGTGACGCCACCCGACCATCTAAGCCTCTTCATCTCATTGACATGAAGTGTTTGCTCGTGTCTCTGACTTACAGTCCAGCATTCCGAGCCGTAGAGCATAGCTGGTCTGACAACTGCTTTGTAGACTTTACCCTTGGTATTAATGGGCATACGGTTATCACATAGAACGCCTGACACTTCCCTCCACTTCATCCATGCAGTTTGTACCCTGTTCTTGACATCAGCGGTTGAGTCTGCATCGGTACTTAAGGTCGACCCTAGGTACCTGAACTTAGTGACGGATGGTATTGGAATGCCACTGATGTTCAGATTGCTATGGCCTTGTGTTGGTGTTGGTGCAAATGCACAGTGCATGTGTTTCGTTTTGGATCTACTTATGCGGAGGCCGTTGGATTCTAGTTCTCTAATCCATAGGTTCAGGTCTCTCTGAAAATCATCTGCTGATTTGTTTGCATGAACAATATCATCTGCATATAGAAGGCACCATGGTAAGGCATTCTGTATATCCTTTGTGAGGTAATGCATGACGCAGTTAAATAATAATAATGGACTAAGTGCGGATCCCTGATGAACGCCAACTGTTACTTCGAACAGGTCACTGAGTCCTGCCGGGCTTCTCACCTGGGTCGCGCAGTTGTAGTACATGTCTTTTACTATGGAGACATACTTTTCGGGGAGGCCTTGAGACCTGAGAGCTTGCCATACAAGTTGTCTTGCAACTCTATCGAAAGCTTTTTCCCGGTCAATGAAGACAATATGTAAATCTTCTTTATTGCATCTATGTTTCTCCATAATAATTCTCATGGCTTGAATTGCGTCCGACGTTGATTTACCAGCAGTGAAGCCGAATTGGTTTTCCGTGACGGTTGTAAGCAGCCGCAGTCTATTATTAATAATTCTTTCGAAGAGTTTAAAAGTGTGTGATGTTAATTTTATCCCCCTGTAATTTCCACAAAGCGAAACGTCTCCTTTATGCTTGTAAAATGGTATTAAGTAGCTCTTTCGCCAGGAGTCTGGCATTGTACCGGACGTGAGGACAAGATTTAGGAGTTTCGTAAGCCACCTTATAGCTACCATTCCTCCACGCTTCCATATCTCCGCAGGTATCTGATCTGGCCCTGTAGCCTTCTTGTTCTTCATCTTTAGTATCGCTACTTTAACTTCGGATTCTGTTATGGCTTCGATGGGCCCTGAGGTCACACGTATGAGGTACACGTACGTTTTGGTACTTGTTGTCCAAGTTAGATTTTAAATGGTTTGTAATACTTTCTAATAAGCGGCTTCCTTCTGGTCCGTTCAGTTTAGCCCATTTGATTTTTGGTGTTTTATCTGTGGGAGTCGTATATACACTGATGTGATGTCTGAATGAATAATAGATGTAAGATTTTGTGGACGAGCGTAGCCGACGGGCGAACTTAGTGTGCCGAATTAGTGCAGCGGGCACATGCACGCACCGGTGACGCGAGCGCAGACCTTTTGTTTCTTTTGCGCCTTTGTTCTATTGCCCGCTTTCACTCGGTCGCGGAGCACAGAGCGTCCCAGAGTCTCACGACGAATGCACGTCCTTTTTGCTCGCCCTCAAGCGCTAATAAAAATTTGTTCGTGTGTTAAATAAATTGATAAAGTGTTACAAACATCTTTTAATAAGACGCTAACACTTTATATCTTTGACATTTCTCAGTGGTTTCCGCAATTTGAACTTCGTAACAAGTATTCGATGTTGACTTGTTAATGCTTCCCCTGGGATAACCTTACAGTCCTTGAATCTAGATATTAAGCTTTTCTCTCCCAGTATGTAATCAACCTGCGTCTTCTTACCTCCACTTTTGTAAGTTATAAGGTGGTCTTCCTTTTTCTCAAAGCACGTGTTAATGATCATTAAATTGTGTCTACTTGAAAAATCTAAAATACTATGTCCTTCTTGATTTAGCTTGCCATAGCCAAAACCGCCATGGTGTTCACTGCCATTTGGAGTTTTATGGCCAACGTGCCCATTAAGGTCACCGCCGATTAGTTTTAATTCATTAACTCCTATAGAGGCTATCACATCATCAAAGTCCTCCCAGAAATCTTGTTTTTCCTCTTTAAAGCATCAAACTTGAGGAGCGTATGCTGATATGATGTTTAGTGGTGGCTGATTGTCAAGCGCTAGTTTCATGGCTAGGAGCCGGTCAGACTTCCTATTTATGCTAATGATTCTATCTTTCAGACAAGAGTTTAGAGCTATGGCCACACCATTTCGGTGTGTTAATGTTCCATTATATATTAGTTTAAATCCTAGTCCTATATCACGAGACTTGGAACCCTTCCACTTGGTTTCCTGTAAGCAACACGCATCAATGTATCTTCGTTTGAGGACTTCACTTAGTTCGCTGGTGCGACCGGTAAGGGAACCTAAGTTCCACGTAGCGAATCTCAGAGTGTCAATTACGTCGCTTGCGGGGGACGCCCTAGTGTTGTCTTCTTTTGTCGCCCTTTTATTCGCCTCTAAAGTATTTGCGTCGCTTGTGGGGTACGCCCTAGTATGATCTCGTCTATTATTTCTTGTAACTTTCATGATAAGGAGAATTTGTTTTGGCAATTGGGTTTTTACAGCCGGCTGCCGCCTGACGCTAAGGTAGTAACTCTCTTGGAGAGCTAAGGGTGCTTCTGCCGACCGCGGTCTTCATCACCAACCCTACTACACCACCCCACCTGGCAGCGTAGCTCCAGAGCAACCTGTGACCCAATATGTGAAGGCAGCTTGCGACTGGGGTATTTGCCTCTTCCGCCTGCTCTACCGTACCAATGGACTTCATCTCCGCCTTTGCAGCCGTTAAGGTCTTCACCCGTAACCCTGGGCAAGGGGCCACGCTATACCCTGCGGCACTAGGTCCCTATCCGAACTCGGCCACCAATTTCACTCCGGCCTACTGTTGTGAGTGGTGCCCACCCCCGCGACGTGGACGCGCCGGACTGGTATTACCCAAGTGACGAGTAGAGAATTTGGCTCTACCCACCCTCAGGCCGAGGGTACGTATTATAGCAGTTGATCATAATTATTTTAGTGAACAATATTTTCTGTCAAACAAGTTAAGATGTGATCACTTAGTCTTCATATTATTTGGCGTTTCAGTTTTAGTGACACTTTCATTATTTTGAAACCCAATATAATTATTTGATGATAGATATTAGTTACAACTAAATATTACATATCGAGGTATCTAAGGATATGAAATATTGTTTAGTGATTAGGAGACAGATATCATTTTTAGGAACAAATATTATTTAAGTTTAATCACTGATAATCCATAAATCTATATCCCACATTGCTTATTTATTTAATTTTATTTTATGGTGTTTGGTACAAACATAATATTTTTTTTTATTTACAGATACAAGGCCAAATAATATATATCACAGAGCAGGTTCACTACTACCAGTGTCAGATAGCGACTACAAATTCCTGCAAATTTTTTTTATGGCCAATTCACCACATGAAATTAATCTGCGTTCAACAATTTAGTAAAGAGGTCTATTGCAACAATTACAAACTTTATTTCATGAACACGATCAATTGATTATATTGTTTAAAACTGCATTGGATCCGATGCCATCTGATAATCACAAAATTGTCACAAAAGATGATAAAACACCTGCGGGTCAACATGCAAGACATTTAAATGCACCAACTATCGATGAAGTTGCTATCGTTGTAGTTGGAGAAAACTTGGAATCCCGTGATATTGTTTTACATTGTAGGAATGATCAATTACAATGTATAAAGGAAACACATCGCTCATATGATGCACAACAATATCCCATTACATTTTGGCAAGGTGAAGATGGCTATGATCTCTCGGTAAAAATGATAAATCCCATTACAGGTAATTAAAATATTATTTTGGGTATGGAAATAATAACTCAGTCACTACGTTATGTATTTTAATTTTATATTTCAATGTTATTAAAACAAAATCTATTTACAGGTTCTGAAATCAACAAAAAAGTCAATTCAATGAACTATTATTCATACCGCCTAATGATTCGGGAAAATGAAGACAATCTCATATTGAACTGTCAGCGACAATATCACAAATATGTTGTTAAAATGTATGTTAAAATTGAAACGGAGAGATTAACATTCATCAGGTTGAATCAGACCAAACTCCGATCTGAAGAGTATATTCACCTTCGAGATTCTGTTGCTGGAAACATCGATGGAAATTTAAATCCCAATGACATCGGTAATGCTTTCATTTTACCTTCAAGCTACATCGGCAGTCCACGGAACATGCAGGAATACATGCAAGATGCGATGACTTACGTACGTCATTACGGCCGACCGGATTTATTTATTACATTCACATGTAATCCGAATTAGGAAGAGATACAAACTTTACTATTGCCAGGAAAACAAGCCATTCATCGTCATGATTTAACTGCACGTGTGTTTAAAAAAAATTGAAATCCTTTATTGATTTTATTGTTAAATATTCAATTTTTGGTATCACACGTTGTTGGCTGTATACGATAGAGTGGCAAAAGCGAGGTTTGCCTCATGCCCACATTTTGGTTTGGCTTAAAGATAGAATCCGTCCTGAAGAAATCGATCAAATAAGTTCTGTTAAATCAATAAAGTATATTTGTAATTATGTAAACAAAGGCAGTGATTTGGCCATATTTGAACAAAACATTAATAAAAATGACGAAATAGCACGATACCAAATGGGCAGATACATTAGCAGCAATGAAGCTATTTGGCATATTCTCAGCTTTCCCATCCACGAAAGAGATCCTGATGTCCAACATCTGGCAATACATCTTGAAAACGGTCAACGTGTATACTTCACTGAAGAAAATGTTCTCCAAAGAGCGTTCGAAGCTCCGAAAATGACTCTAACTGAATTTTTTACATTGTGTCAAAAACCTGATGTTTTTGTCCAATTCGCGAAGACATTGGTGTATGGTGATGTTCCACGTTATTTCACATGGAACAAATCCAGTAAAAAATGGGAGCCACGGAAACAAGGAAAACCACATCCTTCCATTACAGGCATATTCAAAGCTAAGACATTGGGGAGACTTTACACGGTACATCCAAAGCAACGTGAGTGCTTCTATTTACGTTTGTTATTGGTGAATGTTCCCGGACCAACGTCTTTTGAATTTTTACGAACAGTTAATGGTCGAGTATTCAATACATACCAGGATGCATGTCGTGAACTGCAATTGCTAAAAGACGATAACCATTGGGACTTAACGCTTGCTAATGCTGCGTTGACATCAACACCGAATAACATTCGTCAGTTGTTTGCAATTATTTTGACGACATGTTATCCCTCGCAAGCACAAACTTTGTGGGAAAAATATAAAAATTGTATGACAGAAGACATCTTGCACCGAATTAGACAAACAAATCAATCCCAAAACATAGATTATACACCAGAGATGTACAATGAAGCATTGGTCTTAATCGAGGATTTATGTGTTCTTATTTCAAATTTACCACTTAATCATTATGGTATGCCATCACCTAATCGTCCAGCCACCGATTTACAACGAGAAAATCAATACGACCATGGAAGTTTAGCAACAATTATCATGAACAGTGAACCGTTACTGACAGCACAACAAAAAATTATTTATGATCGGATTATGCTGGCTGTTGCTGCTGAACAAGGCGGTTTTTTTTTCTTGGATGCACCCGGTGGAACCGGTAAGACATTTTTAAAATCGTTGATTCTTGCCAAAATACGGTCGCAACAAAAAATCGCATTAGCAGTAGCATCGTCAGGCATTGCGGCTACTTTACTGGATGGTAGGCGAACAGCACATTCAACATTCAAGCTGCCATTGGACGTTCATAATAAACCAGATGCAATGTGTAACATCAAAAAGAATAGTGGAATAGCTGCAGTGTTGCGGAAGAGTTCTATAATAATTTGGGATGAGTGCACAATGGCACACAAATATTCACTTGAAGCATTAAACAGAACTATGCAAGATTTAAACAGCAATAATAAACTTTTCGGTGGTGCTATCTTACTTTTGTCTGGTGACTTCCGGCAGACCTTACCGGTTATACCTCGCTCTACTTTCGCGGATGAGATTAATGCATGTTTGAAATAATCATTCTTATGGCGAAGTGTTGAAACACTTCGATTGACCTTCGATTAAATATGTGAGTACAATTGCAAAATGATCCATCAGCACAAATATTTTCCGAACAACTACTAGAAATTGGGAACGGTGAAATAGAACTGCAACTAAATACGCAATGCATTAAACTACCAGACAATTTTTGCACTGTTGTTCAGGATAAAAATGAATTGATTCAGAGTATTTTCCCGGATATACAGAATAATTATTTGAATCATGAATGGCTTAGTCAACGGACGATTTTGGCAGCCAAAAACGTTGATGTTGATGAAATTAACTTCCAGATACAACAGTTGTTACCAGGCGATCTGATGTCTTTTAAATCAATCGATACTGTTGTTGATGAAAATGAAAGTGTAAATTTTCCGATTGAATTTTTAAATTCATTAGATATCCCTGGAATGCCACCACATAATCTTAGATTAAAGATTGGTTTCCCTATTATTCTCCTCCGTAATTTGAATCCACCTCAATTATGTAACGGTACGCGTTTGGTCATCAAAAAGATCACCGGAAACATTCTTGAAGCAAACCATTTTGGCTGGGAAGTTTAAAGGAAAAGTGGTCCTGCTGCCACGTATTCCGATGATACCATCAGATTCTACCGTACCCTTCAAAAGGCTACAGTTGCCAATTCGTTTAGCTTTCGCCATGTCTATAAATAAATCTCAAGGTCAAACAATGTCCATTTGTGGTTTAGATTTGGAAAATCCATGTTTTTCTCATGGGCAACTATATATTGCGTGTTCACGTGTTGGGAAACCGTCGAATCTATTTGTGTTAGCTAAAGACAGGTTAACCAAAAACATTGTGCACCGATTGGTGTTAAATTAAATTGAAATTGAAAGTATTTATAATTCAAAAAAATAGATATTAATGTTTAAAAGTTTAAGACTGTCTGCCTTGCATACCTCATTTATGAGTTTAAGCGTCACATGTTACTTTATTATACTGTATTATACTTATATTTGTTATAAAATAAATAGAAATAATAAATCTGATAAATTTTTATTTTGTACCTATTGATTTCTGCTTAATATCAAGTGCAAGAACATTTTAATTAATTGTGTTCAACGTACTTCCCCTTCAAATCTCAATCCAGTGAATTTGTATACCAACATCAACATTTTCGTCTTTGTTCATAAATAATTTCATTGTACTAAAGGGTTATAGTAGTAGAAAGTCAAATAAGGAGTCAAATTAGATTGTTTACTATAATGTAATATAACAAAAACTTTAGCCACAGCAACGCGTGGCCGGGTCAGCTAGTCCACATATATATATTTATATATATAAATTAACAAAGTAATAACATGCGAACTTCAAAAGTTAATTGTAAGAAAAAACAGGTAACAACAAATAAAATGGACAACCCACAAGGACATCATGCCCCGTGCGAGTTGTCTTTTCCTGTCATTATTGACTCATGTTTTGCACCTGTTTTACTACACGCGCACTCGCTGATCAACTAATAAAAAACACCGGCTGCCAATCTAAGAACGTTCCACATAACATGCAATAAAATAAGGATATTCGCAATTGCATTCAAATAAATAAACAATAATTTCGCAAATATATGTACAGGTGTCCGCAAGTGCAGTCAAACAAAATTTCAATGTTTCGTCACCGCGCTGTGACATGGCGCTCGTACTGCCGTTGTATTGTGCTGTAATGCCTTAATTAAAGTTCTCATTGTAAAAATTGACGATGCGCAGTTGCGACATACTTGCAAAATAACAAAAACCAAACTCATGTTATTTACTAACTAAAAGTGACAAATTTTTTTGCGAGCTTGGGATTCGCGAAAGCATTTTATTTTCAAACAATTCGTTAATTAGATTGCGAGAAGAGGGGTTTCAATTCACAAGCCGAACTGCTTATTATAACTTGGGCTGAACATAACAAACATCTCTAAAGGCAACAAAATATACCGATTAGTTCCATAATAATGCACAGTTGTATTGGGACATCTTGAATTTATGAGTTTTGAGGAGATTTAATGACTTATTATTTTAAAAAAAGACATATTACTCTTTACTGTACACGTTAGAAAATATATACATTGGCAGTCCTTATCATATGGGGCAAATTTTTTCAGACCATCATAGTATGGAAATAGACAAGTATCTGGTATTTAGGTGCGCACGCACGCACGCACACGCACACGCACACGCACACGTACACGCACACGCACACACACACACACACACGTATTATTCTGTTCAACTAATTATATTCGAAATCAGTCACATGCACTTTCAGCTTCTCCTACGGCTGATAGACACTCCCAGTGCAAGGCATTGTCTTCCCCCCAGTGACCGGTGCAGCGCTGTCCGCTATCAGGTCAATTTCGATTTTAACTTTCTCAAATAGCATACAAGTATTTATTGATCTTCTTTTTGAGTACGTAACAAAGACAATTAATAATAGGACAATTTAAATTGACCACTTATGTACGAAATCCAGTAAGGTTGCTAATATCAAAGTTTTTAATTTTTTTTTATCTCTAGTTCAACTGCATAATGTTTATGGTAGTGATAAGCGAAGTGACAAGTATTACCTGTAGTGGGCTGATGATCTGTGCCCGTGTAAGCTGCTGCGTTCCGAGCACCGGCTGCACCTGGACACACTGCGCTTGAACTGGAACTGTCTGAGCGGTCGCCCCGGTTGATTTCGCCTTGCCTCCGGACACCTTAGCGCCACTAATCATCTGCGGAGCGACAACTATGTTATTAACGCATTTGGATCGTAATAGAAATGGAATTAAATAACACACACGCACACACGCATGCACGATCTTTACCTTGTGTATTTACGTCCATTTCTGTTAAAATGTCAAATAATCACGAATAATATTAAAATATAAATAATACCTGGTCTAGCAAAAACTTACGTTACAAAAAAAAATATCCGATAATAGCTAAAAAACAACTTTATGCTAAAGTTTTACATGTGATTATGTAGAGTGAAAAGGATATGTTAATATACTAAACTAGTTATTCAATGTGTCCACCCTTAGCTTTGAAGCACGCTTTTAGACGATAGGGCCATTCGTCGATGGATTTACAAACGGTTTCCATTGGAAACTCGGTCACTGCTGCCTCCAAAGATTTCTTGAACGACTCAATATTTTGGGTGATGATCAGAGCAGGTTTTCAGTTTTGATTGCTTTAAATAAAAAATATTAAAAAGACTACTTCATATTTCAAGCAGTATAAACGAAACAACTGATGGTTATTTTCGCTTCAAGATTTTTAAAGAAAGTCTTAATTTACTACTGAAATTGATATTAGAGACGTAACGTAACTTTTTAATTTTTAAATCTATGCCGTATCAATGTAAGGCTAGGTGGAGATTTTTTCGCTGGTCGATTAACAGATTCGTCTAAACTTCCAGTTTTGATTGCTTTTAATAAAAAAATATTAAAAAGACAACTTCAAATTTCAAGCAGTATATACGAAACACCTGATGTTGATTTTCGCTTCAAGATTTTCTAAGAAAGTCTCATTTTTCTTCAAAAATTGATACAAGAGAGGTAACCTAACTTTTAAATTTTTAAATCTATGCAGTATCAATGTAACGCCAGGTGGAGATTTTTCCGCTAATCGATTAGTAAATACATCTTAGTTTCCAATTTTGATTGCTTTTAATAAAGAAATATTAAAAAGACAACTTCAAATTTCAAGCAGTATAAACGAAACACCTGATGTTGATTTTCGCTTCAAGATTTTCTAAGAAAGTCTCATTTTCTCCTGAAATTGATATTAGAGACGTAACCTAACTCTTAAATTTTTAAATCTATGCCGTATCAATGTAACGCTAGGTGGAGATTTTTCCGCTGGTCGATTAATAGATTCGTCTTAGTTTTCATTTTTGATTGCTTTTAATAAAAAATATTATAAAAAGACAAATACTATTTCAATCAGCATAAACGAAACACCTGATGTTGATTTTCGCTTCAAGACTTTCTGAGAAAGTCTCATTTTTCTTCCAAAATTGATACAAGAGACGTAACCTAACTTTTAAATTTTTAAATCTATGCAGTATTAATGTAACGCTGTGGGGAGATTCTTCCGCTGGTCGATTAATACATTCGTCTTAGTTTTTATTTTTGATTGCTTCTAATAAAAAAATATTAAAAAAAAAACTTCAAATTTCATGCAGTATAAACGAAACACCTGTTGTTGATTTTCGCTTCAAGATTTTCTAAGAAAGTCTTAATTTTCCCCTGAAATTGATATCAGAAACGTAACCTAACTCTTAAATTTTTAAATCTATGCAGTATCAATGTAACGCTAGGGTGAGATTTTTCCGCTGGTCGGTTAATACATTCGTCTTAGTTTTTATTTTTGATTGCTTTTAATAAAAAATATTAAAAACACAACTTCAAATTTCGTGCAGTATATACGAAACACCTGATGTTGATTTGCGCTTCAAGATTTTGTAAGAAAGTCTCATTTTCTTCTAAAATTGATAATGAATACGTAACCTAACTTTTAAATTTTTAATTCTATGCAATATCAGTGTAACGCTAGGTGGAGATTTTTCCGCCGGTCGATTAGTAAATCCGTCTTAGTTTTCAGTTTTGATTGCTTTTAGTAAAAAATTTTTATAAAGACAACTTCAAATTTCGTGCAGTATAAACGAAACACCTGATGTTGATTTTCGCTTCAAGATTTTCTAAGAAAGTCTTAATTTACTCCTGTAATTGATATTAGAGACGTAACCTAACTCTTAAATTTTTAAATCTATGCCGTATCAATGTAACGCTAGGTGGAGATTTTTCCGCTGGTCGATTAGTAAATTCGTCTTAGTTTTCAGTTTTGATTGCTTTTAGTAAAAAATTTTTATAAAGACAACTTCAAATTTCGTGCAGTATATACGAAACACCCGATGTTGATTTGCGCTTCAAGATTTTCTAAGAAAGTCTTAATTTACTCCTGAAATTGATATTAGAGACGTAACCTAACTCTTAAATTTTTAAATCTATGCCGTATCAATGTAACGCTAGGTGGAGATTTTTCCGCTGGTCGATTAATACATTCGTCTTAGTTTTCAGTTTTGATTGCTTTTAATAAAAAAATATTATAAAGACAACTTCTATTTCAAGCAGTATAAACGAAACACCTGATGTTGATTTTCGCTTCAAGATTTCCTAAGAATATCTCATTCTCCTCCTCAAAGTGATATTAGAGACGTAACCTAACTTTTAAGTTTTTAAATCGATTCCGTATCAGTGTATCGCTAGGTGGAGATTTTTCCGCTGTTCGATTAATACATTCGTCTTAGTTTTCATTTTTGATTGCTTTTAATAAAACAATATTGAAAAGACAACTTCAAATTTCAAGCAGTATAAACGAAACACCTGATGTTGATTTTCGCTTCAAGATTTCCTAAGAATGTCTCATTTTTCTTCTGAAATTGTAATTAGAGACGTAACCTAACTAGTAAATTTTTAAATCTATGCAGTGTCAAGATAACGCTAGATGGAGATTTTTCCGCTGGTCGATTAATACATTCGTTATAGTTTTCATTTTTGATTGCTTTTAATAAAAAAATATTAAAAGGACTAATTCAAATTTCAAGCAGTGTAAACGAAACACATGATTTTGATTTTCGCTTCAAGATTTTCTAAGAAAGTCTCATTTTTCTTCCTAAATTGATATGAAGGACGTAACCTAATTTTTTATTTTTTAAATCTATGCTGTATCAAAGTAACGCTGTGTGGAGAAGTTTCCGCTAGTCCGATAATAAATTCGTCATAATTTTCTTTTATGACTTTTTAACTCCAAAATTATTAAAATTAGAAATCTAACCTCATACAGTATAATCGAAACAACTGATGATGATTTTCGCTTCAAGAATTCCATAGAACGTCTCATTTTTCTTCTGAAATTGTTATTAGAGACCTAACCTAACTAGTAAATTTTTAAATCTATGCCGTGTCAAGATAATGAGAGTTGGAGATTTCTCCGCTAGTCGATTATTACATTCGTCTTAGTTTTCAGTCTTGATTGGTTTTAATAAAAAAAAATTAAAAAGACAACTTCAAATTTCAAGCAGGATAAACGAAACATCCGATGTTGATTTTCTCTTCAAGATTTTGTAAGAAAGTTTCTTTTCCTTTCTAAATTGATATTAAAGACGTAATTTAACTTTTAAATTTTTAAATCTATGCAGGCTCAAGATAATGCTAGATGGAGATTTTTCCGCTGGTCGATTAAAACATTCGTTATAGTTTTCAATTTTTATTGCTATTAATAAAAAATATTAAAAAGACAACTTCAAATTTCAAGCAATATATACGAAACACCTGATGTTGTTTTTCGCTTCAAGATTTCCTAAGAACGTCCTATTTTCTTCTGAAATTGATATTGGAGACGTAATCTAACTTTTAAATTTTTAAATATATGCCGTATCAATGTAACTCTAGGTGGAGATTTTTCCGCTGGTCGATTAATACATTCGTTTTAATTTGGATTTTTGATTGCTTTTAATAAAAAAATATTAAAAAGACAACTTCAAATTTCAAGCAGTATAAACGAAACACCTGATGTTGATTTTCGCTTCAAGATTACCTAATTATGTCTAATTTTTGTTCTAAAATTGATATTAGAGACGTAATCTAACTTTTTAATTTTTAAATCTTTGCAGTGTCAATGTAACGCTGTGTGGAGATTTTTCCATTAGTCCGATAATAAATTCGTCATAATTTTCTTTTATGACTTTTTTACTCCAAAATTATTTAATTAAAAATCTTACCTCATACAGTATATACGAAACACCTGATGTTGGTTGGCGCTTAAAGATTTTCTAAGAATGTCTCATTTTCTTCTGAAATTGTTATTAGAGACGTAATCTAACTTTTAAATTTTTAAATATATGCCGTATCAATGTAACGCTAGGTGGAGATTTTTCCGCTGGTCGATTAATACATTCGTCTTAGTTTTTATTTTTGATTGCTTTTAATAAAAAAATATTAAAAAGACAACTTTCATTTAAAGCAGTATATACGAAACACCTGATGTTGAATTTCGCTTCAAGATTTTCTTCAATAGTCTCATTTTCTTCTAAAATTGGTATTGAAGACGTAACCTAACTTTTAAATTTTTAAATCTATTCCGTATCAATGTCACGCTAGGTGGAGATTTTTCTGCTGGTCGATTAATACATTCGTCTTAGTTTCCATTTTTGATTGCTTTTAATAAATAAATATTAAAAAGACAACTTCACATTTCAAGCAGTATAAACGCAATACCTGATGTTGATTTTCTCTTCAAGATTTCCTAAGAATGTCTCATTTTCTTCTAAAATTGATATTAGAGACGTAACCTAACTTTTAAATTTTTAAATCTCTTCCGTATCAATGTAACGTTAGGTGGAGATATTTCCGCTGGTCGATTAATACATTCGTCTTAGTTTTCAATTTTGATTGCTTTTAATAAAAAAATATTAAAAAGACAACTTCAAATTTCAAGCAGTATATACGAAACACCTGATGTTGATTTGCGCTTCAAGATTTTCTAAGAAAGTCTTAATCGACCAGCGGAAAAATCTCCACCTAGCGTTACATTGATACGACATAGATTTGAAAATTTACCAGTTAGGTTACGTCTCTAATTTCAATTTCAGAAGAAAAATGAGAAATTCTTAGGAAATCTTGAAGCGAAAATCAACATCAAGTGTTTCGTTTATACTGCTTGAAATTTGAAGTTGTCTTTTTAATAATTTTTTTTTAAAGCATTCAAAACTGAAATTTGAGACTAATGTATTAATCAACCAGCGGAAAAATCTCAACCTAGCGTTACATTGATACGGAATAGATTTAAAAATTTATAAGTTAGGTTACGTCTCTAATATTAATTACAGAATTAAATTAAGACTTTCTTTGAAAATCTTGAAGCGAAATTCAACATCTGGTGTTTCGTTTATACTGCTTGAAATTTGAAGTTGTCTTTTTAAAATTTATTTATTAAAAGCAATCAAAAATGGAAACTAAGACGAATGTATTAATCGACCAGCGGAAAAATCTCCACCTAGCGTTACATTGATACGGAATAGATTTAAAAATTTAAAAGTTAGGTTACGTCTTCAATATCAATTTTAAAAGAAAATGAGACTATCTAAGAAAATCTTGAAGCGCAATTTAACATCAGGTGTTGCGTATATACTGCAGGAAATTTGAAGTTGTCTTTTTAATATTTTTTTATTAAAAGCAATCAAAACTGAAATTTAAGACGAATGTATTAATCGACCAGCGGAAAAATTTCCACCTAGCGTTACATGGACACTACAAAGATTTACAAATTTAAGAGTTAGGTTACGTCTCTAATATCAATTTAGGAAGAAAAATGAGACTTTCTTAGAAAATCTTGAAGCGCAAATCAATATCAGGTGTTTCGTATATACTGCTTGAAATATGAAGTTTTTTTTTTAATATTTTTTATTAAATCCATCATTAATAAAAACTAAGACGAATGTATTAATCGACCAGCGGAAAAATCTCCACCTAGCGTTACATTGATACGACATAGATTTGAAAATTTACTAGTTAGGTTACGTCTCTAATTTCAATTTCAGAAGAAAAATGAGACATTCTTAGGAAATCTTGAAGCGAAAATCAACATCAGGTGTTTCGTTTATACTGCTTGAAATTTGAAGTTGTCTTTTTAATAATTTTTATTTAAAGCATTCAAAACTGAAATTTGAGACTAATGTATTAATCGACCAGCGGAAAATCTCCACCTAGCGTTACACTGATACGGCTTAGATTTAAAAATTCAAAAGTTAGGATACGTCTCTAATATCAATTTCAGGAGTAAATTAAGACTTTCTTAGAAAATCTTGAAGCGCAAACCAACATCATATGTTTCGTTTATACTGCTTGAAATATAAATTAGATTTTTAATGTTTATTTTTTAAAAGCAATCAAAACTTAAATTTAAGACTAATGTATTAATCGACCAGCGGAAAAATCTCCATCTAGCGTTATCTTGACACTGCATAGATTTAAAAATTTACTAGTTAGGTTACGTCTCTAATTACAATTTCAGAAGAAAAATGAGACATTCTTAGGAAATCTTGAAGCGAAAATCAACATCAGGTGTTTCGTTTATACTGCTTGAAATTTGAAGTTGTCTTTTCAATATTGTTTTATTAAAAGCAATCAAAAATGAAAACTAAGACGAATGTATTAATCGAACAGCGGAAAAATCTCCACCTAGCGATACACTGATACGGAATAGATTTAAAAACTTAAAAGTTAGGTTACGTCTCTAATATCACTTTGAGGAGGAGAATGAGATATTCTTAGGAAATCTTGAAGCGAAAATCAACATCAGGTGTTTCGTTTATACTGCTTGAAATAGAAGTTGTCTTTATAATATTTTTTTATTAAAAGCAATCAAAACTGAAAACTAAGACGAATGTATTAATCGACCAGCGGAAAAATCTCCACCTAGCGTTACATTGATACGGCATAGATTAAAAATTTAAAAGTTAGGTTACGTCTCTAATTTCAATTTAGGAAGAAAAATGAGACTTTCTTAGAAAATCTTGAAGCGCAATTCAACATCAGGTGTTTCGTATATACTGCTTAAAATTTGAAGTTGTCTTTTTAATATTTTTTATTAAAAGCAATAAAAAATGAAAACTAAAACGAATGTATTAATCGACCAGCGGAAAAATCTCCACCAAGCGTAACATTGATACGACATAGATTTGAAAATTTAAAAGTTAGGTTACGTCTCTTATTTCAATTTAGGAAGAAAAATGAGACTTTCTTAGAAAATCTTGAAGCGCAAATCAATATCAGGTGTTTCGTATATACTGCTTGAAATATGAAGTTGTCTTTTTAATATTTTTTATTAAAAGCAATCATTAAAAAAAACTAAGTCGAATGTATTAATTTACTACTGAAATTGATATTAGAGACGTAACCAAACTTTTAAATTTTTAAATCTCTGCCGTATCAATGCAACGCTAGGTGGAGATTTTTCCGCTGGTCGATTATGACATTCGTCTTAGTTTTCATTTTTGATTGCTTTTAATAAAAAATTATTAAAAGGAGAACTTCAAAATTCAAGCAGTATATACGAAACACCTGATGTTGAATTTCGCTTCAAGATTTTCTTAAATAGTCTCATTTTCTTCTAAAATTGGTATTGAAGACGTAACCTAACTTATAATTTTTAAATCTATGCAATATCAATGTAACGCTAGGTGGAGATTTTTCCGCTGCTCGATTAATACATTAGTCCCAAATTTAAGTTATGATTGCTTTTAATAAAAAAATATTAAAAAGGCAACTCCTTTTTCAAGCAGTATAATCGAAACACCTGATGTTGATTTGCACTTCAAGATTTTCTAAGAAAGTCTCATTTTTCTTCCTAAATTGATATTGGAGACGTGACGTAACTTTTAAATTTGTAAATCTATGCAGTGTTAATGTAACGCTGTGGGAAGATTCTTCTGCTGGTCGATTAATACATTCGTCTTAGTTTTCAATTTTGATTGCTTTTAATAAAAAATATTAAAAAGACAACTCCAAATTTCAAGCAGTATATACGAAACACCTGATGTTGATTTGCGCTTCAAAATTTTCTAAGATAGTCTTAATTTACTCCTGAAATTGATGCTAGAGACGTAACCTAACTAGTAAATTTTTAAATCTATGCAGTGTCAAGATAACGCTAGATGGAGATTTTTCCGCTGGTCGATTAATACATTCGTTATAGTTTTCATTTTTGATTTCTTTTAATAAAAAATATTAAAAAGACTAATTCAAATTTCAAGCAGTGTAAACGAAACACATGATTTTGATTTTCGCTTCAAGATTTTCTAAGAAAGTCTCATTTTTCTTCCTAAATTGATATGAAGGACGTAACCTAATTTTTTAATTTTTAAATCTATGCTGTATCAAAGTAACGCTGTGTGAAGAAGTTTCCGCTAGTCCGATAATAAATTCGTCATAATTTTCTTTTATGACTTTTTCACTCCAAAATTATTTAAATTAGAAATCTAACCTCATACAGTATAATCGAAACAACTGATGATGATTTTCGCTTCAAGAATTCCATAGAATGTCTCATTTTCCTTCTGAAAGTGTTATTAGAGACGTAACCTACCTAGTAAATTTTTAAATCTATGCCGTGTCAAGATAATGAGAGTTGGAGATTTTTCCGCTGGTCGATTATTACATTCGTCTTAGTTTTCAGTCTTGATTGGTTTTAATTAAAAAAAAAATTAAAAAGACAACTTCAAATTTCAAGCAGGATAAACGAAACATCCGATGTTGATTTTCTCTTCAAGATTTTCTAAGAAAGTTTCTTTTCCTTTCTAAATTGATATTAGAGACATAATTTAACTTTTAAATTTTTAAATCTATGCCGTATCAATGTAACGCTAGGTGGAGATTTTTCCGCTGGTCGATTAATACATTCGTCTTAATTTCGATTTTTGATTGCTTTTAATAAAAAAATATTAAAATGACAACTCCCTAATTTAAGCAGTATAAACGAAATACCTGATGTTGATTTTCGCATCAAGATTTCCTCAGAATGTCTCATTTTTCTTCTGAAATTGTAATTAGAGACGTAACCTAACTAGTAAATTTTTAAATCTATGCAGTGTCAAGATAATGCTAGATGGAGATTTTTCCGCTGGTCGATTAATACATTCGTTATAGTTTTCATTTTTTATTGCTATTAATAAAAAATATTAAAAAGACAACTTCAAATTTCAAGCAATATATACGAAACACCTGATGTTATTTTTCGCTTCAAGATTTCCTAAGAACGTCCTATTTTCTTCTGAAATTGATATTGGAGACGTAATCTAACTTTTAAATTTATAAATATATGCCGTATCAATGTAACTCTAGGTGAAGATTTTTCCGCTGGTCGTTTAATACATTCGTTTTAATTTGGATTTTTGATTGCTTTTAATAAAAAAATATTAAAAAGACAACTTCAAATTTCAAGCAGTATAAACGAAACACCTGATGTTGATTTTCGCTTCAAGATTACCTAATTTTGTCTAATTTTTGTTCTAAAATTGATATTAGAGACGTAATTTAACTTTTAAATTTTTAAATCTTTGCAGTATCAATGTAACGCTGTGTGGAGATTTTTCCATTAGTCCGATAATAAATTCGTCATAATTTTCTTTTATGACTTTTTTACTCCAAAATTATTTAATTAAAAATCTTACCTCATACAGTATATACGAAACACCTGATGTTGGTTTGCGCTTAAAGATTTTTTAAGAATGTCTCATTTTCTTCTGAAATTGATATTAGAGACGTAACCTAACTCTTAAATTTTTAAATCTTTGCAGTTTCAATGTAACGCTAGGAGGAGATTTTTCCGCTTGTCGATTAAAACATTCGTCTTTGTTTTCATTTTTGATTGCTTTTAATTAAAAAATTTTAAAAAGAATACTTCAAATTTCAAACAGTATAAACGAAACACCTGATATTGATTTTCGCATCAAGATTTCCAAAGAATGTCTCATTTTTCATCTAAAATTGATATTAGAGACGTAATCTAACTTTTAAATTTTTAAATCTATGCCGTATCAGTGTAACGCTAGGTGGAGATTTTTCCGCTGGTCGATTAATACATTCGTCTTAGTTTTTTTTTTTGATTGCTTTTAATAAAAAAATATTAAAAAGACAACTTCCATTTCAAGCAGTATATACGAAACACCTGATGTTGAATTTCGCTTCAAGATTTTCTTAAATAGTCTCATTTTCTTATAAAATTGGTATTGAAGACGTAACCTAACTTATAATTTTCAAATCTATGCAATATCAATGTAACGCTAGGTGGAGATTTTTCCGCTGGTCGATTAATACATTAGTCCTAAGTTTTGATTGCTATTAATTAAAAAAATATTAAAGACGCAACTCCTATTTCAAGCAGTATAAACGAAACACCTGATGTTGATTTGCACTTCAAGATTTTCTAAGAAAGTTTCTTTTCCTTTCTAAATTGATATTAGAGACATAATTTAACTTTTAAATTTTTAAATCTATGCCGTATCAATGTAACGCAAGGTGGAGATTTTTCCGCTGGTCGATTAATACATTCGTCTTAATTTCGATTTTTGATTGCTTTTAATAAAAAAATATTAAAATGACAACTCCCTAATTTAAGCAGTATAAACGAAATACCTGATGTTGATTTTCGCATCAAGATTTCCTCAGAATGTCTCATTTTTCTTCTGAAATTGTAATTAGAGACGTAACCTAACTAGTAAATTTTTAAATCTATGCAGTGTCAAGATAATGCTAGATGGAGATTTTTCCGCTGGTCGATTAATACATTCGTTATAGTTTTCATTTTTTATTGCTATTAATAAAAAATATTAAAAAGACAACTTCAAATTTCAAGCAATATATACGAAACACCTGATGTTATTTTTCGCTTCAAGATTTCCTAAGAACGTCCTATTTTCTTCTGAAATTGATATTGGAGACGTAATCTAACTTTTAAATTTATAAATATATGCCGTATCAATGTAACTCTAGGTGAAGATTTTTCCGCTGGTCGTTTAATACATTCGTTTTAATTTGGATTTTTGATTGCTTTTAATAAAAAAATATTAAAAAGACAACTTCAAATTTCAAGCAGTATAAACGAAACACCTGATGTTGATTTTCGCTTCAAGATTACCTAATTTTGTCTAATTTTTGTTCTAAAATTGATATTAGAGACGTAATTTAACTTTTAAATTTTTAAATCTTTGCAGTATCAATGTAACGCTGTGTGGAGATTTTTCCATTAGTCCGATAATAAATTCGTCATAATTTTCTTTTATGACTTTTTTACTCCAAAATTATTTAATTAAAAATCTTACCTCATACAGTATATACGAAACACCTGATGTTGGTTTGCGCTTAAAGATTTTTTAAGAATGTCTCATTTTCTTCTGAAATTGATATTAGAGACGTAACCTAACTCTTAAATTTTTAAATCTTTGCAGTTTCAATGTAACGCTAGGAGGAGATTTTTCCGCTTGTCGATTAAAACATTCGTCTTTGTTTTCATTTTTGATTGCTTTTAATTAAAAAATTTTAAAAAGAATACTTCAAATTTCAAACAGTATAAACGAAACACCTGATATTGATTTTCGCATCAAGATTTCCAAAGAATGTCTCATTTTTCATCTAAAATTGATATTAGAGACGTAATCTAACTTTTAAATTTTTAAATCTATGCCGTATCAGTGTAACGCTAGGTGGAGATTTTTCCGCTGGTCGATTAATACATTCGTCTTAGTTTTTTTTTTTGATTGCTTTTAATAAAAAAATATTAAAAAGACAACTTCCATTTCAAGCAGTATATACGAAACACCTGATGTTGAATTTCGCTTCAAGATTTTCTTAAATAGTCTCATTTTCTTATAAAATTGGTATTGAAGACGTAACCTAACTTATAATTTTCAAATCTATGCAATATCAATGTAACGCTAGGTGGAGATTTTTCCGCTGGTCGATTAATACATTAGTCCTAAGTTTTGATTGCTATTAATTAAAAAAATATTAAAGACGCAACTCCTATTTCAAGCAGTATAAACGAAACACCTGATGTTGATTTGCACTTCAAGATTTTCTAAGAATGTCTTAATTTGCATCCTAAATTGATATTAGAGACGTAACCTAACTTTTAAATTTTTAAACCTATGCCATATCAATGTAACGCTAGGTGGAGATTTTTCCGCTGGTCGATTAATAAATTCGTCTTAGTTTTCAGTTTTGATTGCATTTAATAAAAAAATATTAAAAAGACAACTTCACATTTCAAGCAGTATAAACGGAATACCTGATATTGATTTTCGCTTCAAGATTTCCTAAGAATGTCTCATTTTCTTCTAAAATTGATATTAGAGACGTAACCTAACTTTTAAATTTTTAAATCTCTGCCGTATCAATGTAACGTAAGGTGGAGATATTTTCGCTGTACGATTAATACATTCGTCTTAGTTTTCATTTTTGATTGCTTTTAATAAAAAAAAAATTATAAAGACAACTTCAAATTTCAAGCAGTATAAACGAAACACCTGATGTTGATTTTCGCTTCAAGATTTCCTAAGAATATCTCATTCTCCTTCTCAAAGTGATAATAGAGACGTAACCTAACTTTTAAGTTTTTAAATCTATTCCGTATCAGTGTATCGCTAGGTGGAGATTTTTCTGCTGTTCGATTAATACATTCGTCTTAGTTTTCATTTTTGATTGCTTTTAATAAAAAAAAATTATAAAGACAAGTTCAAATTTCAAGCAGTATAAACGAAACACCTGATGTTGATTTTCGCTTCAAGATTTCCTAAGAATGTCTCATTTTTCTTCTGAAATTGTAATTAGAGACGTAACCTAACTAATAAATTTTTAAATCTATGCAGTGTCAAGATAATGCTAGATGGAGATTTTTCCGCTGGTCGATTAATACATTCGTTATAGTTTTCATTTTTGATTGCTTTTAATAAAAAAATATTAAAAGGACTAATTCAAATTTCAAGCAGTGTAAACGAAACACATGATTTTGATTTTCGCTTCAAGATTTTCTAAGAAGGTCTCATTTTTCTTCCTAAATTGATATGAAGGACGTAACCTAATTTTTTTATTTTTTAAATCTATGCTGTATCAAAGTAACGCTGTGTGGAGAAGTTTCCGCTAGTCCGATAATAAATACGTCATAATTTTCTTTTATGACTTTTTCACTCCAAAATTATTTAAATTAGAAATCTAACCTCATACAGTATAATCGAAACAACTGATGATGATTTGCGCTTCAAGATTTTCTAAGAAAGTCTTAATTTACTCCTGAAATTGATATTAGAGACGTAACCTAACTCTTAAATTTTTAAATCTATGCCGTATCAATGTAACGCTAGGTGGAGATTTTTCCGCTGGTCGATTAATACATTCGTCTTAGTTTTCAGTTTTAATTGCTTTTAATAAAAAAATATTATAAAGACAACTTCTATTTCAAGCAGTATAAACGAAACACCTGATGTTGTTTTGCGCTTCAAGATTTTCTAAGAAAGTCTTAATTTACTCCTGAAATTGATATAAGAGACGTAACAAAACTTTTAAATTTTTAAATCTATGCCGTATCAGTGTAACGCTAGGTGGAGATTTTTCCGCTGGTCGGTTAATACATTCGTCTTAGTTTTCATTTTTGATTGCTTTTAATAAAAAATATTAAAAAGACAACTTCAAATTTCGTGCAGTATATACGAAACACCTGATGTTGATTTGCGCTTCAAGATTTTCTAAGAAATTCTCATTTTCCTCCTAAATTAATACGAGAGACGTAATCTAACTTTTAAATTTTTTAATCTATGCCGTATCAATGTAACGCTAGGTTAAGATTTTCCTCTTGTCGATTAATACATTCGTCTTAGTTTTTTTTTGTTTGCTTTTAATAAAAAAAAATTATAAAGACAACTGCATATTTTAAGCAGTATAAACGAAACACCTGATGGTTATTATCGCTTCCAGATTTTCTAAGAAAGTATTAATTTACTGCTGAAATTGATATAAGAGACGTAACCTACCTTTTAAATTTTAAAATCTATGCCGTATCAATGTAACGCTAGGTGGAGATTTTTCCGCTGGTCGATTAATACATTCGTCTTAGTTTTCAGTCTTGATTTCTTTTAATAAAAAATATTTAATAGACAACTTCATATTTCAAGCAGTATATACGAAACACCTGATGTTGATTTGCGCTTCAAGATTTTCTAAGAAATTCTCATTTTCCTCCTAAATTAATACGAGAGACGTAATCTAACTTTTAAATTTTTAAATCTATGCCGTATCAATGTAACGCTAGGTTGAGATTTTCCTCTTGTCGATTAATACATTCGTCTTAGTTTTTTTTTTGTTTGCTTTTAATAAAAAAATATTAAAAAGACAACTGCATATTTTAAGCAGTATAAACGAAACACCTGATGGTTATTATCGCTTCCAGATTTTCTAAGAAAGTATTAATTTACTGCTGAAATTGATATTAAAGACGAAGCCTACCTTTTAAATTTTAAAATCTATGCCGTATCAATGTAACGCTAGGGTGAGATTTTTCCGCTGGTCGGTTAATACATTCGTCTTAGTTTTTATTTTTGATTGCTTTTAATAAAAAATATTAAAAAGACAACTTCAAATTTCGTGCAGTATATACGAAACACCTGATGTTGATTTGCGCTTCAAGATTTTTTAAGAAATTCTCATTTTCCTCCTAAATTGATACGAGAGACGTAATCTAACTTTTAAATTTTTAAATCTATGCCGTATCAGTGTAACGCTAAGTGGAGATTTTACCGCTGGTCGATTAATACATTCGTCTTAGTTTTCAGTTTTTATTGCTTTTAATAAAAAATATTAAAAAGACAACTTCAAATTTCGTGCAGTATATACGAAACACCCGATGTTGATTTGCGCTTCAAGATTTTCTAAGAAAGTCTTAATTTACTCCTGAAATTGATATTAGAGACGTAACCTAACTCTTGAATTTTTAAATCTATGCCGTATCAATGTAACGCTAGGTGGAGATTTTTCCGCTGGTCGATTAATAAATTCGTCTTAGTTTTCAGTTTTAATTGCTTTTAATAAAAAAATATTATAAAGATAACTTCTTTTTCAAGCAGTATAAACGAAACACCTGATGTTGTTTTGCGCTTCAAGATTTTCTAAGAAAGTATTAATTTACTGCTGAAATTGATATTAAAGACGTAACCTACCTTTTAAATTTTAAAATCTATGCCGTATCAATGTAACGCTAGGATGAGATTTTTCCGCTGGTTGGTTAATACATTCGTCTTAAATTTCAGTTTTGATTGCTTTTAATAAAAACATATTAAAAAGACAACTTCAAATTTCGGGCAGTATATACGAAACACCCGATGTTGATTTGCGCTTCAAGATTTTCTAAGAAATTCTTATTTTCCTCCTGAAATTGATATTAGAGACGTAACCTAACTCTTAAATTTTTAAATCTATGCCGTATCAGTGTAACGCTAGGTGGAGATTTTTCCGCTGGTCGGTTAATACATTCGTCTTAGTTTTCAGTTTTAATTGCTTTTAATAAAAAAATATTATAAAGATAACTTCTATTTCAAGCAGTATAAACGAAACACCTGATGTTGTTTTGCGCTTCAAGATTTTCTAAGAAAGTCTTAGTTTACTCCTGAAATTGATATAAGAGACGTAACAAAACTTTTAAATTTTTAAATCTATGCCGTATCAGTGTAACGCTAGGTGGAGATTTTACCGCTGGTCGATTAATACATTCGTCTTAGTTTTCAGTTTTTATTGCTTTTAATAAAAAATATTAAAAAGACAACTTCAAATTTCGTGCAGTATATACGAAACACCCGATGTTGATTTGCGCTTCAAAGTTTTCTAAGAAAGTCTTAATTTACTCCTGAAATTGATATTAGAGACGTAACATAACTCTTAAATTTTTAAATCTATGCCGTATCAATGTAACGCTAGGTGGAGATTTTTCCGCTGGTCGGTTAATACATTCGTCTTAGTTTTCATTTTTGATTGCTTTTAATAAAAAATATTAAAAAGACATCTTCAAATTTCGTGCAGTATATACGAAACACCTGATGTTGATTTGCGCTTCAAGATTTTCTAAGAAATTCTCATTTTCATCCTAAATTGATACGAGAGACGTAATCTAACTTTTAAATTTTTAAATCTATGCCGTATCAATGTAACGCTAGGTGGAGATTTTTCTCTTGTCGATTAATACATTCATATTAGTTTTTATTTTTGATTGGTTTTAGTAAAAAAATATTAAAAAGACAACTTCAAATGTCAAGCAGTATATACGAAACACCCGATGTTGTTTTGCGCTTTAAGATTTTCTAAGAAAGTCTTAATTTACTCCTGAAATTGATATAAGAGACGTAACAAAACTTTTAAATTTTTAAATCTATGCCGTATCAGTGTAACGCTAGGTGGAGATTTTTCCGCTAGTCGGTTAATACATTCGTCTTAGTTTTCATTTTTGATTGCTTTTAATAAAAAATATTAAAAAGACAACTTCAAATTTCGTGCAGTATATACGAAACACCTGATGTTGATTTGCGCTTCAAGATTTTCTAAGAAATTCTCATTTTCCTCCTAAATTAATACGAGAGACGTAATCTAACTTTTAAATTTTTTAATCTATGCCGTATCAATGTAACGCTAGGTTAAGATTTTCCTCTTGTCGATTAATACATTCGTCTTAGTTTTTTTTTTGTTTGCTTTTAATAAAAAAAAATTATAAAGACAACTGCATATTTTAAGCAGTATAAACGAAACACCTGATGGTTATTATCGCTTCCAGATTTTCTAAGAAAGTATTAATTTACTGCTGAAATTGATATAAGAGACGTAACCTACCTTTTAAATTTTAAAATCTATGCCGTATCAATGTAACGCTAGGTGGAGATTTTTCCGCTGGTCGATTAATACATTCGTCTTAGTTTTCAGTTTTGATTGCTTTTAATGTAAAAATATTAAAAACACAACTTCAAATTTCAAGCAGTATAAACGATACACCTGATGTTGATTTTCGCTTCAAGATTTCACAAGAATGTTTTATTTTTCTTCTGAAATTGATAGTAGAGACGTAACGTAACTTTCAAATTTTTAAATCTATGCCGTATCAATGTAACGCTAGGTGGAGATTTTTCGCTAATCGATTAGTGCATTCGTCTTAAATTTCAGTTTTGATTGCTTTTAATAAAAAAATATTAAAAAGACAACTTCTATTTCAAGCAGTATAAACGAAACACCTGATGTTGGTTTGCGCTTCAAGATTTTGTAAGAAAGTCTCATTTTTCTTCTTAAAATGACATTGGAGACGTAACTTAACTCTTAAATTTTTAAATATATGCCGTATCAATGTAACGCTAGGTGGAGATTTTTCCGCTGGTTGATTAATACATTCGTCTTAAATTTCAGTTTTGATTGCTTTTAATAAAAAAATATTAAAAAGAAAACTTCTATTTCAAGCAGTATAAACGAAACACCTGATATTGTTTCGCACTTCAAGATTTTCTAAGAAAGTTTTAATTTTCTTCTGAAATTGATATTAATAACGTAACCTACCTTTTAAATATTTAAATCTATGCAGTATCAATGTAACGCCAGGTGAAGATTTTTCCGCTGGTCGATTAATATATTCGTCTTAGTTTGCATTTTTGATTGCGTTTAATAAAAAATTATTAAAATGACAACTTCAAATTTCATGCAGAATATACGAAACACCTGATGTTGCTTTTCGCTTCAAGATTTCCTAATTATGTCTTATTTTTCTTCCAAAATTGATATCAGAGACGAAATCTAAGTTTAAAATTTTTAAATCTATGCCGTACCAATGTAACGCTAGGTGCAGATTTTTCCGCTGGTCGATTAATACATTCGTCTTAGTTTGCATTTTTGATTGCGTTTAATAAAAAATTATTAAAATGACAACTTCAAATTTCGTGCAGTGTATACGACACACCTGATGTTGATTTTCGCTTCAAGATTTTCTAAGAAAGTCTCATTTATCTTCTTAAATTGATATTAGAGACGTAAGCTAACTCTTAAAATTGTACATCTATACAGTATCAATATAACGCTAGGTGGAAATATTTCCGCTGGTCGATAAATACATTCGTCTTAGTTTTCATTTTCGATTGCTTTTAATTAAAAATTATTATAAAAGACAAATTCAAATTTCGTGCAGTATAAACGTAACACCTGATGGTTATGTTCGCTTCAAGATTTTCTAAGAAAGTCTTTATTTACTCCTGAAATTGATATTAGACACGTAACATAACTTTTAAATTTTTAAATCTATGCCGTATCAATGTAACGCTAGGGGGAGATTTTTCGTTAATCGATTAGTACATTCGTCTTAAATTTCAGTTTTGATTGCTTTTAATAAAAAAAATTTAAAAAGACAACTTCAAATTTCGTGCAGTATATACGAAACACCTGATATTGATTTGCGCTTCAAGATTTTCCAAGAAAGTCTCATTTTTCTTCCTAAAATGATATTAGAGACGTAACCTAACTCTTAAATTTGTAAATCTATGCAGTATCAATATAACGCTAGGTGGAAATTTTTCCGCAGGTCGATTAATACATTCGTCTTAGTTTTCAGTTTTGATTGCTTTTCTTCTTCTTCTTCTTTCCCTTTTCCCTTTATTTGGGGTCGGGTCTCCTTATCAATTTGCGCCAGGCCACTCTATCCTGGGTTGTCCCTGCATCAAGTTGAAGGGTTTCCAGTTCCTTTCTGATATTAGACCACCACGTAGCTTTTGGACGCCCTCTCCCTCTTGGGAATTCTGGGAGGCTTAAGGCAGTTTTTACTACGTGGTTATCTGGTTTCCGTTGAACGTGGCCATACCATCGTAATCTTTTTTCCTGTAATTTGCTGGGGATCGGAGCTACCTTAAACGAACCTCTGATATATTCGTTCCGTATTTTGTCCATTCTAGTGACGCCACCCGACCATCTAAGCATCTTCATCTCATTGACATGAAGTGTTTGCTCGTGTCTCTGACTTACAGTCCAGCATTCCGAGCCGTAGAGCATAGCTGGTCTGACAACTGCTTTGTAGACTTTACCCTTGGTCTTAATGGGCATACGGTTATCACATAGAACGCCTGACACTTCCCTCCACTTCATCCATGCAGTTTGTACCCTGTTCTTGACATCAGCGGTTGAGTCTGCATCGATACTTAAGGTCGACCCTAGGTACCTGAACTTAGTGACGGATGGTATTGGAATGCCACTGATGTTCAGATTGCTATGGCCTTGTGTTGGTGTTGGTGCAAATGCACAGTGCATGTGTTCCGTTTTGGATCTACTTATACGGAGGCCGTTGGATTCTAGTTCTCTAATCCATAGGTTCAGGTCTCTCTGCAAATCATCCGCTGATTTGTTTGCAAGAACAATATCATCTGCATATAGAAGGCACCATGGTAAGGCATTCTGTATATCCTTTGTGAGGTAATGCATGACGCAGTTAAATAATAATGGGCTAAGTGCGGATCCCTGATGAACCCCAACTGTTACTTCGAACGGGTCACTGAGTCCTGCCGGGCTTCTCACCTGGGTCGCGCAGTTGTAGTACATGTCTTTTACTATGGAGACATACTTTTCGGGGAGGCCTTGAGACCTGAGAGCTTGCCATACAAGTTGTCTTGGCACTCTATCGAAAGCTTTTTCCAGGTCAATGAAGACAACATGTAAATCTTCTTTATTGCATCTATGTTTCTCCATAATAATTCTCATGGCTTGAATTGCGTCCGACGTTGATTTACCAGCAGTGAAGCCGAATTGGTTTTCCGTGACCGTTGTTAGCAGCCGCAGTCTATTATTAATAATTCTTTCGAAGAGTTTAAATGTGTGTGATGTTAATTTTATCCCCCTGTAATTTCCACAAAGTGAAACGTCTCCTTTATGCTTGTAAAATGGTATTAAGTAGCTCTTCCGCCAGGAGTCTGGCATTGTACCGGACGCGAGGACAAGATTTAGGAGTTTCGTAAGCCACCTTATAGCTACCATTCCTCCACGCTTCCATATCTCCGCAGGTATCTGATCTGGCCCTGTAGCTTTCTTGTTCTTCATCTTTAGTATCGCTACTTTAACTTCGGATTCTGTTATGGCTTCGATGGGCCCTGAGGTCACACGTATGGAGGGGAGTTTTTCGCTTGGAAATTCTTCGTTGGATAATTCGACGTAGTAATCTTTCCATCTTTTGTTGATGTCATTATTTGAGGTCAAGAGTTTACCATTAACATCTCTGATATATTTATTTATGTTTATGTCCAATGTACTGCGCTGGCGCTGCTTAGCAATTTTGTATATATCATAATCGTCTGTGTTTTCCTCTAACTGTCTATAGAAATTATCTCTAGCTTTCTGTCTTTCTTGGGCAACGATATTTTTGGTGTGGGCTTTGGTTATTTTATATGCCTTTAGGTCCTCGTCATTTTCCGAATCTTGCCAAGCCTTGAAATGCTCTTTTTTGTTCCGCACTGCTGCTTTCACGGTATCGTTCCACCAACTAGGGTCTTTATTTGGAATTATGCCTTTTGACTCTCCTAGTATAGTTTTTGCTGCCGGGACCGTTAGATCTTCGAATTTGGACCACATTTCATTTACGTTTTGGTACTTGTTGTCCAAGTCAGATTTTAAATAGTTTGTAATACATTCTAACAAGCGGTTTCCTTCTGGTCCGTTCAGTTTAGCCCATTTGATTTTTGGTGTTTTATCTTTGACATTTCTCAGTGGTTTCCGCAATTTGAACTTCGTAACAAGTATTCGATGTTGACTTGTTAATAATTCCCCTGGGATAACCTTACAGTCCTTGAATCTAGATATTAAGCTTTTTTCTCCCAGTATGTAATCAACCTGCGTCTTCTTGCCTCCACTTTTGTAAGTTATAAGGTGCTCTTCCTTTTTCTCAAAGCATGTGTTAATGATCATTAAATTGTGTCTACTTGAAAAATCTAAAATACTATGTCCTTCTTGATTTAGCTTGCCATAGCCAAAACCGCCATGGTGTTCACTGCCATTTGGAGTTTTATGGCCAACGTGCCCATTAAGGTCACCGCCGATTAGTTTTATTTCATTAACTCCTATAGAGGCTATCACATCATCAAAGTCCTCCCAGAAATCTTGTTTTTCCTCCTTAGAGCATCCAATTTGAGGAGCGTATGCTGATATGATATTTAGTGGTGGCTGATTGTCAAGCGCTAGTTTTATGGCTAGGAGCCGGTCAGACTTCCTATTTATGCTAATGATTCTATCTTTTAGACAAGAGTTTAGAGCTATGGCCACACCATTTCGGTGTGTTAATGTTCCATTATATATTAGTTTAAATCCTAGTCCAATATCACGAGACTTGGAACCCTTCCACTTGGTTTCCTGTAAGCAATACGCATCAATGTATCTTCGTTTGAGGACTTCACTTAGTTCGCTGGTGCGACCGGTAAGGGAACCTAAGTTCCACGTAGCGAATCTCAGAGTGTCAATTACGTCGCTTGCGGGGGACGCCCTAGTGTTGTCTTCTTTTGTCGCCCTTTTATTCGCCTCTAAAGTATATGCGTCGCTTGTGGGGTACGCCCTAGTATGATCTCATCTATTATTTCTTGTAACTTTCATGATAAGGAGAATTTGTTTTGGCAATTGGGTTTTTACAGCCGGCTGCCGCCTGACGCTAAGGTAGTAACTCTCTTGGAGAGCTATGGGTGCTTCTGCCGACCGCGGTCTTCATCACCAACCCTACTACACCACCCCACCTGGCAGCGTAGCTCCAGAGCAACCTGTGACCCCAATATGTGAGGGCAGCTTGCGACTGGGATATTTGCCTCTTCCGCCTGCTTTACCGTACCAATGGACTCCATCTCCGCCTTTGCAGCCGTTAAGGTCTTCACCCGTAACCCTGGGCAAGGGGCCGCGCTATACCCCGCGGCACTAGGTCCCTATCCGAACTCGGCCACCAATTTCACTCCGGCCTACTGGAGTGAGTGGTGCCCACCCCCGCGACGTGGACGCGCCGGACAGGTATTACCCAAGCGACGAGTAGAGAATTTGGCTCTACCCACCTTCAGGCCGAGGAGCGGCCTGAAGGTGGGTAGAGCCCTTTGATTGCTTTTAATAAAAGATATTAAAGAGTCAACTTCAAATTTCGTGCAGTATAAACGTAACACCTGATGTTGATTTGCGCTTCAAGATTTTCCAAGAAAGTCTCATTTTTCTTCCTAAATTGATATTAGAGACGTAACCTAACTCTTAAATTTGTAAATCTATGCAGTATCAATATAACGCTAGGTGGAAATCTTTCCGCTGGTCGATTAATACATTCGTCTTAGTTTTCAGTTTTGATTGCTTTTAATAAAAGATATTAAAGAGTCAACTTCAAATTTCGTGCAGTATAAACGTAACACCTGATGGTTATGTTCGCTTCAAGATTTTCTAAGAAAGTCTTAATTTACTCATGAAATTTATATTAGAGACGTAAACTAACTTTTAAATTTTTAAATCTATGCCGTATCAGTGTAACGCTAGGTGGAGATTTTTCCGCTGGTCGATTAATATATTCGTCTTAGTTTTCATTTTTGATAGCGATTAATAAAATTTTTTTAAAAAGACAACTTAAAATTTCAAGCAGTATAAACGAAACACCTGATATTGATTTGCGCTTCAAGATTTTCCAAGAAAGTCTCATTTTTCTTCCTAAAATGATATTAGAGACGTAACCTAACTCTTAAATTTTTAAATCTATGCAGTATCAATATAACGCTAGGTGGAAATTTTTCCGCTGGTCGATTAATACATTCGTCTTAGTTTTCAGTTTTGATTGCTTTTAATAAAAGATATGAAAGAGTCAACTTCAAATTTCGTGCAGTATAAACGTAACACCTGATGTTGATTTGCGCTTCAAGATTTTCTAAGAAAGTCTCATTTTTCTTCCTAAATTGATATTAGAGACGTAACCTAACTCTTAAATTTGTAAATCTATGCAGTATCAATATAACGCTAGGTGGAAATCTTTCCGCTGGTCGATTAATACATTCGTCTTAGTTTTCAGTTTTGATTGCTTTTAATAAAAGATATTAAAGAGTCAACTTCAAATTTCGTGCAGTATAAACGTAACACCTGATGGTTATGTTCGCTTCAAGATTTTCTAAGAAAGTCTTAATTTACTCCTGAAATTTATATTAGAGACGTAAACTAACTTTTAAATTTTTAAATCTATGCCGTATCAGTGTAACGCTAGGTGGAGATTTTTCCGCTGGTCGATTAATATATTCGTCTTAGTTTTCATTTTTGATAGCGATTAATAAAATTTTTTTAAAAAGACAACTTAAAATTTCAAGCAGTATAAACGAAACACCTGATATTGATTTGCGCTTCAAGATTTTCCAAGAAAGTCTCATTTTTCTTCCTAAAATGATATTAGAGACGTAACCTAACTCTTAAATTTGTAAATCTATGCCGTATCAATGTAACGCTAGGTGGAAATTTTTCCGCTGGTCGATTAATACATTCGTCCTAGTTTTCAGTTTTGATTGCTTTTAATAAAAGATATGAAAGAGTCAACTTCAAATTTCGTGCAGTATAAACGAAACACCTGATGTTGATTTTCGCTTCAAGATTTCGTAAGAATGTCTTGTTTTTCTTCTAAAATTGATATTAGAGACGTAATCTAACGTTAAAATTTTTAAATCTTTGCAGTATCAATGTAACGCTGTGTGGAGATTTTTCCGCTAGTCCGATAATAAATTCGTCATAATTTTCTTTTATGACTTTTTTACTCCAAAATTATTTAATTAAAAATCTTACCTCATACAGTATAAACGAAACACCTGATGTTGATTTGCGCTTTAAGATTTTCTAAGAAAGTCTCATTTTCTTCTGAAATCGATAGTAGAGACGTAACCTAACTTTTATATTTTTAAACCAGCGGAAAAATCTCCACCTAGCGTTACATTGATACGGCATAGATTTAAAAATTTAAAATACTGCTTGAAATTTTAAGTTGTCTTTTTAATATTTTTTTTATTAAATGCAATCAAAACTGAAATTTGAGACTAATGTATTAATCGACCTTCGGAAGATCTCCACCTAACGTAACATTGATACTGCATAGATTTAAAAATTAAAAAGTTAGGTTACGTCTCTACTATCGATTTCAGAAGAAAATGAGACTTTCTTACAAAATGTTAAAGCGCAAACCAACATCAGGTGTTTCGTATATACTGCACGAAATTTGAAGTTGTCTTTTTGAATTTTTTTTATTGAAAGCAATCAAAACTGAAAACTATGATGAATTTATTAATCGACCAGCGGAAAAATCTTCACCTAGCGTTATATTGATACTGCATAGATTTACAAATTTAAGAGTTAGGTTACGTCTCTAATATCAATTTAGGAAGAAAAATGAGACTTTCTTGGAAAATCTTCAAGCGCAAATCAACATCAGGTGTTTCGTAAATACTGCACGAAATTTGAAGTTGTCTTTTTAATATTTTTTTATTAAAAGCAATCAAAACTGAAATTTAAGACGAATGTAGTAATCGATTAGCGAAAAATCTCCCCCTAGCGTTACATTGATACGGCATAGATTTAAAAATTTAAAAAGAAGTTACGTCTCTAATATCAATTTCAGAAGAAAATGAGACTTTCTTAGAAAATCTTGAAGCGCGAAACAATATCAGGTGTTTCGTTTATACTGCACGAAATTTGAAGTTGTCTTTTTAATATTTTTTTTATTAAAAGCAATCAAAAATGAAAACTAAGACGGATGTATTAATCTACCAGCGGAAAAATCTCCACCCAGCGCTACATTGATACTGCATAGATTTAAAAATTTAAAAGTTAGGTTACGTCTCCAATATCAATTTTAGAAGAAAAATGAGACATTCTCACGAAATCTTGAAGTGGAAATCTTCATCAGGTGTTTCGTTTATACTGTATGAGGTAAGATTTTTAATTAAATAATTTTGGAGTAAAAAAGTCATAAAAGAAAATTATGACGAATTTATTATCGGACTAACGGAAAAATCTCCACACAGCGTTACATTGATACTGCAAAGATTTAAAAATTTAAAAGTTAGATTACGTCTCTAATATCAATTTTAGAAGAAAAATGAGACATTCTTACGAAATCTTGAAGCGAAAATCAACATCAGGTGTTTCGTTTATACTGTATGAGGTAAGATTTTTAATTAAATAATTTTGGAGTAAAAAAGTCATTAAAGAAAATTATGACGAATTTATTATCGGACTAACGGAAAAATCTCCACACAGCGTTACATTGATACTGCAAAGATTTAAAAATTTAAAAGTTAAATTACGTCTCTAACATCAATTTTAGAAGAAAAATGAGACATTCTTACGAAATCTTGAAGCGCAAAACAACATCAGGTGTTTCGTATATACTGCTTGAAATTTGAAGTTGTCTTTTTAATATTTTTTAACTAAAACCAATCAAAAATAAAAACCAAGACGAATGTATTAATCGACAAGAGGAAAATCTCCACCTAGCGTTACATTGATACGGCATAGATTTAAAAATTTAAGAGTTAGGTTAAGACTCTAATATCAATTTCAGGAGTAAATTAAGACTTTCTTAGAAAATCTTGAAGCGAAAATCAACATCAGGTGTTTCGTTTATACTGATTGAAATAAAAGTTGTCTTTTTAATATTATTTTGTTAAAAGCAATCAAAACTGAAAACTAAGACGAATGTATTAATCGACCAGCGGAAAAATCTCCACCTAGCGTAACATTGATACGGCATAGATTTAAAAATTTAAGAGTTAGGTTACGTCTCTAATATCAATTTTAGGAGTAAATTAAGACTTTCTTAGAAAATCTTAAAGCGCAAAACAACATCAAATGTTTCGTACATACTGGTTGAAATTTGAAGTTGTCTTTTTAATATTTTTTTTTTAAAAGCAATCAAAAATAAAAACTAAGACGAATGTATTAACCGACCAGCGGAAAAATCTCCACCTGGCGTTACATTGATACTGCATAGATTTCAAAATTTAAGAGTTAGGTTACGTCTCTAATATCAATTTTAGGAGTAAATAAAGACTTTCTTAGAAAATCTTAAAGCGCAAAACAACATCAGGTGTTTCGTACATACTGGTTGATATTTGAAGTTGTCTTTTTAATATTTTGTTATTAAAAGCAATCAAAAATGAAAACTAAGACGAAATTACTAATCGACCAGCGGAAAAATCTCCACCTAGCGTTATATTGATACTGCATAGATTTAAAAATTTAAGATTGCGGTTACGTCTCTAATATCAATTTCAGAAGAAAATGAGTCATTCTTAGAAAATCTTGAAGCGCAAACCAACATTAGGTGTTTCGTATATACAGCTTGAAATATGAAATTGTCTTTTTAAAATATTGTTTTTAAAAGCAATAAAAAATAAAAACTTAGACAAATGTATTAATCGACCAGCAGAAAAATCTCCCCACAGCGTTACATTGATACTATATAGATTTAAAAATTTAAAAGTAAGGTTACGTATCTTATATCAATTTTGAAAGAAAAATGAGACTTTCTTAGAAAATCTTTAAGCGAAAATCAACATCAGGTGTTTCGTTTATACTGATTGAAATTAAAGTTGTCTTTTTAATATTATTTTATTAAAAGCAATCAAAACTGAAAACTAAGACGAATGTATTAATCGACCAGCGGAAAAATCTCCACCTAGCTTTACATTGATACTGCATAGATTTAAAAATTTAAATGTTAGGTTATGTCTCTAATATCAATTTCAGGAGTAAATTAAGACTTTCTTAGAAAATCTTAAAGCGCAAAACAACATCAGGTGTTTCGTGCATACTGGTTGAATTTTGAAGTTGTCTTTTTAATATTTTTTTATTAAAAGCAAACAAAAATTAAAACTAAGACGAATGTATTAACCGACCAGCGGAAAAATCTCCACCTGGCGTTACATTGATACTGCATAGATTTAAAAATTTAAGAGTTAGGTTAAGACTCTACTATCAATTTCAGAAGAAAATGAGACTTTCTTAGAAAATCTTGAAACGCTAAAAAACATCAGGTGTTTCGTTTATACTGCTTGAAATCTGAAGTTGTCTTTTTAATATTTTTTTATTAAAAGCAATCAAAACTGAAAACTTTGACGAATGTATTAATCGACCAGCGGAAAAATCTCCACCTAGCGTTACATTGATACGGCATAGATTTAAAAATTTAAGAGTTAGGTTACGTCTCGAATATCAATTTTAGAAGAAAATAACACTTTCTTTAAAAATCTTGAAGCGCTAAAAAACATCAGGTGTTTCGTTTATACTGCTTGAAATCTGAAGTTGTCTTTTTAATATTGTTTTATTAAAATAAATCAAAACTGAAAACTAAGAAGAATGTATTAATCGACCAGCAAAAAAATCTCCACCTAGCGTTACATTGATACGGCATAGATTTAAAAATTTAAGAGTTAGGTTACGTCTCGAATATCAATTTAGGAAGAAAAATGAGACTTACTTAGAAAATCTTGAGCCGCATATCAACATCAGGTGTTTCGTATATACTGCACGAAGTTTGAAGTTGTATTTTTAATATTTTTTATTAAAAGCAATCAAAAATAAAAACTAAGACGAATGTGTTAATCGACCAGCGGAAAAATCTCCACCTAGCTTTACATTGATACTGCATAGATTTAAAAATTTAAAAGTTAGGTTACGTCTGTAATATCAATTTCAAAAGAAAATAACACTTTCTTTAAAAATCTTGAAGCGCTAAAGAACATCAGGTGTTTCGTTTATACTGCTTGAAATCTGAAGTTGTCTTTTTAATATTGTTTTATTAAAATACATCAAAACTGAAAACTGAGACGAATGTATTAATCAACCAGCAAAAAAATCTCCACCTAGCGTTACATTGATACTGCATAGATTTAAAAATTTAAAAGTTAGGTTACGTCTCTACTATCAATTTCAGAAGAAAAATAAGACTTTCTTAGAAAATCTTGAAGCGAAAACCAACATCAGGTGTTTCGTTTATACTGCCTAAAATAGAAGTTGTCTTTATAATATTTTTTATCAAAAGCAATCAAAAATGAAAACTAAGACGAATGTATTAATCGACCAGCGGAAAAATCTCCACCTAGCTTTACATTGATACTGCATAGATTTAAAAATTTAAAAGTTAGGTTACGTCTCTAATATCAATTTCAGAAGAAAATAACACTTTATTTAAAAATCTTGAAGCGCTAAAAAACATCAGGTGTTTCGTTTATACTGCTTGTATAATAAAACGCCGGTTGTGAGATTCGAACAGAACTAACTTTTATTATACGTTCAGAAACATACCTACATTTCACTTTATAACAATGACGGTAGGAACACTATACAATCTAAGTTCCAATAAATGGCGGTATATGTATATTAATTAATGATTATTTGTATATAATTTCAACAACCCCACTATATCAAATAATCACATAATGACAATATGTTAACTGAACTTGGATCTATTTTACAACTACACCTAATACATTCATAAAAGTGTGATGCCTTTTAGAACACAAACTCTTTGTGAGCATATCAGCAGGCATATCAGCTGTCGACAAATATTTTAATTGAATAATATTATTGGAAACACATTCTCTAGTAAAGTGATATTTCACGTCAATGTGTTTAGACCTAAATCTTTAATTTGAAATTGATTTGACAATACATTCTTAAGTTCTTCAGTTTCTCTCTTACAATTTGAGAATGTAAAAAAGTCATCGACATATTCTGTAACAATAGTCTTAAAATTATCAACATTTTTATATACAAGCATGGTTCCAACTTTGATTTACAATAACCTATTTTTAACAAACAACTCTCTACCTTCTTATTCCAGGCCCTTGAAGCCTGTTTCAGACCATAGATGGCCTTATTTAATTTTAATATTTTATTAGAGCTACCAGCAACATCATAATAATCTGGTTTTTGCATATAAATAGTTTCTTCCAAATCACCATTGAGAAATGCAGTTTTACATCTAGATGTGTAACATGAAGTTCCAAAAGTACTGACAATGAAAACAATACAATATGAAAAAAAAACAATAGTCTACCCCATACTTTTGAGAAAAACCCTTGGCAACTAGCCTGGCACGATATCTTACATTGTTCTCACTGTCACACTTCTTACGCAAAACCCATCTACATTGCACTATGGTTTTGTCTCTAGGTATATCAACTAGTTCCCACGCATTGTTACTATCAAAGCATTGTAACTCATCACGAACAGCCTCTAACCATTGCTCTTTTTCAGATCCTTTTAGAGCCTCATCAAGTGAAATTTCACTATTATCTTCTATATTATGACCGATGCAAGCATTAGAAAGCCCATACCTGTCAGGTTGTCGTCTCTGCCTACATGCAACATCTCTTCTACCGACACTTACAATACTTTCCATAGAGCTATCGGAAGAGTCCTCTTCTGGTACATATGTCTCATCAAGGATATCTTCATTTTCAGAGCAATGTGAAAAAACCCCCACTGAATCTTCATATACCTCTAAGGAGTCTGCAGGTATTTCTTGGATTGGAACAGAAACTTCATCAGCTACTAGCGGTTTTTCAACAATGATGACATCTCTACTGGTTGTAATCTGCTTAGTTTTCAGATTGTAAACGCGGTATCCTTTCACATCATCTGGATATCCTACAAGAATTCCTCTTTCAGCCTTTTTATCCAATTTCATTCTTTTTTCCTTAGGAATATGTATCATCACAATGCTCCCAAAAACTCTCAAATGGCTAATGTCTGGCTTTTCTTGTGTCCATAACTCGAATGGAGTCTTCCCATTTAGAGTTGATGACACAGTCCTGTTTTGTAAATAGACTGCAGTGTTAGATGCTTCAGCCCAAAATTGTTTATCAAGTTCATCATCAAATAATAAACATCTAGCTTTCTCTACTACAGTACGATTAAAGCGCTCTGCCAAGCCATTCTGTTCGGGCGTGTAAGGATTACTTCTTTGATGAATTATCCCAGAATTCTTGAGATGATCTTTTAAAACAACTAAAAGCTTCACTTTTGTTTCTCATAAAATAGATGTATATCATGCGGCTATAATCATCAACAAATAATATAAAATATTTAGATCCTCCAATCGAAGCATTAAACGGTCCAGATACATCTGTATGAACAGTATGCAGAAGTTCTTTACTTCTATAGCCATTCTGCGGAAAAGGTAAGCGGCTTTGCTTACCTTCACAACACACCCTACAAGACAATTTTGAAATATTTGCCTTTTTATCTAGTGTGATTCCTTCCACTGCATTCTCCATTCTATTTAGATAGTTGCTATTGACATGGCCAAGCCTGCGATGCCAAATATCGCTCGAGTTCATCACAGCTGCCATCAATACTTCAGGCATTCTTAGCTTGTAGACATCATTAAGTAATGTAGCAGTACCAACTAATTCACCACATTTATTGTAAATCTCACAGCCACTGTTGTTAAACAGTACTCTATTGCCTTTAGAAATTAGTTGACTCACAGAAATTAGGTTAGTGGTCAAACTAGGAACACACAATACACCTTCAACAACTATATCATACTCGCAGTTATCTGTTAAAGTTGTTATCGATACGTCACCAGAACATTTCACCGACACCTTTTCTTTATTCGCGACCACAATTTCTTTGATCGAATGCTCAACAGAAACATTTGTGAGCCAGTGTTCATTGGCGGTTAAATGTGCACTCGCTCCGGAGTCAATATACCAGTCATTTTTGGAGAAAGCACCATTTAAAAACACAGCACTAAATGCGTTTGATTGTTTACGTTCACAAGACTTGTTATTTTCTGAATCTTTATCGGAACTGGTGCACTGATTGCGATAATGTCCTGTTTGTTTGCACTTGTAGCATTTTATAACCTTCAATTTTGACTTTGACACATTTGAATTTGACACTTGCCCCTTTTTGACAAAGCTGCCAACCTTACAGTTTTTACGGAAACTCGCAAATGCTCCACTCACGTCGCCACTGTCTTCCTCCAAATCCAATAACTTAGTTTTAATGGCGTCCGCGGTAATCGAAATACCTGAATGTTCAATCGCCATTATCATCGGTGAATATTTTTCGGATAATCCTGCTAGAAGTAGCGATCCGACCCATTCATCGTTGATTTTAAAACCAGATCCACTTAACTTTTGACTAGTTTCAATTATTTGGGTGACATACGAAGTCATGGATGTAGAATTTTCTAGACGTATAGAAATCAAAGTCCTCAACAGACTGATTCTTCTGGTGAAACCCGAATCATCAAACAAATTTTTGAGTTTATCCCATAACTCTTTAGTAGTCTTAGATTCTTTTATATGTACATAAAGAGATAGATCAATAGTTAAAATCAGTTTCGCCTTAGTTTTTAAGTCGGCTGCAGCTTCTTCGGGTTTAGTAACTTTGATGTAATCAAAAGTTCCCTCCAACACGAGAAAATTCTCCGCTGCGAAAGCCCACTCTGTGTAGTTCTCCCGACCTTTCAGCTTAGGCACGCCCACGATATAGCTATTTGCCATTTTTAATTTTTAACTATATATCACAACTCACAGTTCACAAAACGTATAGTTCTCAATCTGCGTAGACTAATCGGCACGCTTGTGCAAGTCTTTTCGCGAGAAAAACACTTTATTATATAACTCGACTGGGCCCATAACCTATAATAAAACGCCCGTTGTGAGATTCGAACAGAACTAACTTTTTATTTACGTTCAGAAACATACCTACATTTCACTTTATAACAATGACGGCAGGAACACCATACAATCTATGTTCCAATAGATGGCGGTATATGTATATTAATTAATGATTATTTGTATATAATTTCAACAGCTTGAAATCTGAAGTTGTCTTTTTAATATTTTTTTATTAAAAGCAATCAAAACTGAAAACTAAGACGAATGTATTAATCGACCAGCGGAAAATCTCCACCTAGCGTTACATTGATACGGCATAGATTAAAAAATTTAAAAGTAATGTTACGTCTCTAATATCAATTTCAGCAGTAAATTAATACTTTCATTGAAAATCTTGAAGCGAAAATAACCATCAGGTGTTTCGTTTATACTGCCTAAAATAGAAGTTGTCTTTATAATATTTTTTATTAAAAGCAATCAAAACTGAAAACTAAGACGAATGTATTAATCGACCAGCGGAAAAATTTCCACCTAGCTTTACATTGATACTGCATAGATTTAAAAATTTAAAAGTTAGGTTACGTCTCTAATATCAATTTCAAAAGAAAATAACACTTTCTTTAAAAATCTTGAAGCGCTAAAAAACATCAGGTGTTTCGTTTATACTGCTTGAAATCTGAAGTTGTCTTTTTAATATTTTTTATTAAAAGCAATCAAAAATAAAAACTAAGACGAATGTATTAATCGACCAGCGGAAAAATCTCCACCTAGCGTTACATTGATACGGCATAGATTAAAAAATTTAAAAGTAATGTTACGTCTCTAATATCAATTTCAGCAGTAAATTAATACTTTCATTGAAAATCTTGAAGCGAAAATAACCATCAGGTGTTTCGTTTATACTGCCTAAAATAGAAGTTGTCTTTATAATATTTTTTTATTAAAAGCAATCAAAACTGAAAACTAAGACGAATGTATTAATCGACCAGCGGAAAAATCTCCACCTAGCGTTACATTGATACGGCATAGATTTAAAAATTTAAAAGTTAGGTTACGTCTCGAATATCAATTTAGGAAGAAAAATAAGACTTTCTTCCAAAATCTTGAAGCGCAAAACAACATCAGGTGTTTCGTATATACTGCTTGAAATTTGAAGTTGTCTTTTTAATATTTTTTATTAAAAGCAATCAAAAATAAAAACTAAGACGAATGTGTTAATCCACCAGCGGAAAAATCTCCACCTAGCTTTACATTGATACTGCATAGATTTAAAAATTTAAAAGTTAGGTTACGTCTCGAATATCAATTTAGGAAGAAAAATAAGACTTTCTTCCAAAATCTTGAAGCGCAAAACAACATCAGGTGTTTCGTATATACTGCTTGAAATTTGAAGTTGTCTTTTTAATATTTTTTATTAAAAGCAATCAAAAATAAAAACTAAGACGAATGTATTAATCGACCAGCGGAAAAATCTCCACCTAGCGTTACATTGACACTGCATAGATTTAAAAATTTAAAAGGTAGGTTACGTCTCTAATATCAATTTCAGAATAAAATGAGACTTTCTTAGAAAATCTTGAAGCGCAAATAAACATCAGGTGTTTCGTATGTACTGCACGAAATTTGAAGTTGTTTCTTTAATATTTTTTATTAAAAGCAATCAAAACTGAAAACTAAGACGAATGTATTAATCGACCAGCGGAAAAATCTCCACCTAGCGTTACATTGATACGGCATAGATTTAAAAATTTAAAAGTAAGGTTATGTCTCTAATATCAATTTCTGCAGTAAATTAAGACTTTCTTAGAAAATCTTGATGCGAAAATAACCATCAGGTGTTTCGTTTATACTGCTTAAAATATGCAGTTGTCTTTTAAATATTTTTTTATTAAAAGCAATCAAAAATAAAAACTAAGACGAATGTATTAACCGACCACCGAAAAAATCTCCACCTAGCCTTACATTAATACGGCATAGATTTAAAAATTTAAAAGTTAGGTTACATCTCTTATATCAATTTCAGGAGTAAATTAAGACTTTCTTAGAAAATCTTAAAGCACAAAACAACATCAGGTGTTTCGTATATACAGCTTGAAATATGAAATTGTCTTTTTAATATATATTTTTTAAAAGCAATAAAAAATAAAAACTTAGACAAATGTATTAATCGACCAGCGGAAAAATCTCCACCCGGCGTTACATTGATACTGCATAGATTTAAAAATTTAAAAGTAAGGTTACGTATCTTATATCAATTTTGGAAGAAAAATAAGACTTTCTTAGAAAATCTTAAAGCGCAAAACAACATCAGGTGTTTCGTACATACTGGTTGAAATTTGAAGTTGTCTCTTAAAAATGACTTGACAGAAGAGTTTAATGTAACAAGCGGAGTGAAATAAGGTTGTGTAATGGCTCCAACCCTATTTGCTACATACTTTGCTGCGGTTATAAAGGATGCCCTTAGGAACTGCAATGATAGTGTTTCATTAAATGTTCGCACGGACAAGAGTGTACAGGACCTTACCCATTTCAGAGTAAAACATAAAGTCCATCAGACCTCTGTGCTGTAAATTCTTTATGCAGACGATGTTTGCCTTATGGCTGACAGTATGGAGAATCTGCAAAGATATCTGCGCGAATCGCAAAAGCCGCTGCTGCTTTTGATAAACTGAACCAAAGAGTATAAAAGTCTCACGACCTAAAGCTCCACACAAAACTTGCCGTCTATAGAGCAATCACACTATCTCTGCTCCGAGGCTCCGCACGGTACTCGACAGCTAAAAGTGGTTTTAGGCAAAGTTCCCGCCCTCTGCGCCCTGCCTCATTAGACCCGCAATTTTTTTTGCAAATGTTACTTGGGCAGCTGTCTAAGCCAAGTAAAAAAATCTCTTATACGTAATTATACATTTTTAATCATGTACAAATTAGAATTAAACGAGAGACACCTGATACTTGATTTTTATACCAAAAATGACAATCAATACAATAACTTTACTAATGTATGCTTTTTTATTATTTTTTTTTATTTGATGCTGTATAACGATAGATTTACATTTATTTAAGTGAAAGCACAATCGGACCTAATCATCCTTTGCGCGGAACAGTAATTATTTTCACTAGGAACACACAGCTTGAAAATGAAGCTAACTTCTTATGGTTATACTTCGTGTCACTGCTATTTTAACTTTTCGACATATACGTACTTATAAACAAGCTTCCACCGAGCGAGCATAGAAAATATTTTTTATGCATTTTACTACTAGTGTATACGGGAAGCAAGAGTGAGCTAGTAAGCGTCATTATTATTTCAAAGAAATGTATTCTTTTCTCCATTCATTGTTTTCTCTAGTTTTTGTCGTGTACCACCTCACAGGAATCGTCATAATGTATTTAAGTAAATGAACTATCGTCCTTTCCATTTTACAGCTTAGTGAAATATAAACAAAAAACCTGGGTTATTTCTTGGGATTCCAACTTTCGACAATAACAAATGTTTTACGAACGTTCCGGGTAGAAGTGTACTCATAAAAAACTTCAACTTTTGTAATTATTCTTTATAAATGTAATGTTAAAGTTTCTGGACATTCAAATGTAATATGGATTTATAAAATTTGTATGGAAATGTAATAAAAACAATCTATTCACAGATATATTTTCTTATTTTTCTTGCAGTAATAAACCGCTGTTAATTTTATATACATTTTATATACAATATTAATAATGAATAAAATTATCGTATATTGCATAACTAATACAATGTATAATAATAATAGAGACTTGTGTAATAGACGACTTTCCTTCCGTACGCAGATTAAGAATGCAACTATTTTTTCAAAATATCCTAGATGTCGCTAAAAAGTGTAACTAAAACATCTGTACGACCTGTTACGAGACGAGTCAATAACAGATGGCGCTTTCGCAGTATAGCATTTTTGAAAGTGGAACCCTATTAAATAATTCAAAAAGGAAGATGTATTTAATTTTTGTCACAAAGCAAATGAATTGGCTTTTTATTTATGTTAACAAAATGACCATGAATATTAAATTATACATACGGAGTCTGCCAAAAATACGGTTACAATTTTTAAAAATCTGCGTTAATTTTAGTTCATCGTTATATGAAAAGTTGTAGTGTGTACTCATTTTCGCGGCAATCGATGGCAAATGTTTTGCGATATTAATCCTTTGCGGTCGACGACATTTTCGGTCGGGTAAGGTCGATGATTTTCACTAATGCGTCGGATACGTTACAGGTACAATGAAATTACGAAAGGACATCAACAGTGTAGGAACCTTCTGAAATACTTCTTAAGTTGAAGCTAACGTAATGTAACATAAACCCATAAACTAATGGTAGATTCAAGTATCGTCGCACTTTGTATACTTGGTTACCCAGATCACCAGAGACCTGCAACGGAGATTTTGAGGCAATATGTGGTTCAATCATCACAATCATAGCTGTAAGACATCCACTGCTTAATCTATGCCACTGACATAGATTTCCAACTGGACTGGTTGGAAGTAGCTTGTCAGCATCTTCCAAGGATCTTACTAAACCTGTTGTGTGTCCACCTAGTGGGTGCACATCCTTCCATACGCTTGTTGGTTCGTGGTCTCCACTCTAGAAAAAGCCTTAGCGCACTATGGTGCATCGAGGTTAATATCATCTCATAATTCATTTTCGTCTGATATGTCGTACGATATATATAATCTATGGTATACAGAGGTAAATTTATGTAGTTTTTTTTTATTTACAAGGTATTTTTCTGTAATTATTTTTATTTATTAATAATGAAACTTCAAAGTTGCGGAATTTTCAAACAGAAGTTTTTTGAAAAAATCTAGGACAGCTTCAAACCATCGTTAACATATCTTTTACGTAAAATATTTACAATATTATATTTTTATATGCATAAGAAACTATTTGGTGTATAAAATATCAATAATAAATTTTAAAAAAAAATGGAGAAATAAAATACACTGCAACCGAAAAAAATAAAAATTGTCGTTAAAGTTTTAGTAGTTACTTGCGCTGATTGCCGCTGATTAGAATTTTGGTTTTTCTATTTGCTAAACTATCTACTTTCAGAATCGGCAATAAAATCTTGCCTATATTTGCCCCATTTTTTGTAATTCACTTTCAAAGAGAGCGCGACGGAGACTAAAAATTACTTAATTAATCAAGCTGGCTACAGTTTTATTTTTTGTTTATTTGCTTATTATTATGTAACAATGGTTTTCAAAGTATAAATATAGGCATAAGAGTATATAATATTTTATGTACATTTTATGTATATATATAGGTATGTACTTGCACTATAGGTACCTATCAATCGTATTACTTGAGTAGGTTCAACCTACTCAAGTAATAATTTCTGAACATACGACAGTTTCTGTAAGATACAACATGTTTTTGACTACGATTGACGGGAAAGTAACGCAAGTATTGACAGAGACTCCATCTTCTTCAACGTGCTCCATTTGTTTATCAAAGCCTAAAGAAATGAATAATCTACAATAGGTTCAAGCTAAACAAGACTATCAACACTTCATTGCTGGATTCGATTTATGGAATGTATATTACATATCTACTTCTCTATAATATAAAAATAAATCGCAAAATGCGTTGGTAAGCGCATAACTCAACAACGCCTGGACCAATTTGGCCAATTCTTTTTTTTAAATGTTCGTTGAAGTTCAAGGATGGATTTCACAGCGAGAAAAATTCGAATAATTGCCGCAGAAACCCTAAAAACAGCCTTTTCCCTTTTTCCATACAAACGTTTTATAACTATAACGTAGAGTCGTCAATTTGAGGTTTATTGTTATGAAATAAAGTTCAATGTTGTCTAAGCAATGTAGGTGTGTTCCTATCGAGTCAATTTGCACTTTATTATAGCTTCACGAAGTTCGAATTCAATCATATCTATCAAAACAATGTGCGTGTGTGCGTTGGAACACAGAATACATCGTTGGAGGATTTAATGCCGCGTTCTGAAACTCAACAAAAGTGATGTCGCGGACCCGACCAAATTGAATAGTCACAAAATGTACACAAATTGAAAATCAGTACTAATGATAGTACTGATTTTCAATTTGGTTGGCTTCGCGATAATATTTCTTTTGTTTTAATTTAAGCTTCGCGATAATATTACTTTTGTTTTGTTTTAATTTAATTAATTAATATCCCTATTTTACGTACATAAAACGTTGTGGGTACAGCTTGATGAATTTGACTCCAAGTCATATAACATTGTCAATGTCAATTGTAGTTTATCCTGGATTTTCTGTTAACCACTGAGTTTGTTTTCGTGTTTTGTGCAGTGTTTAGTTACCAATGATATTATTGATATGCCTCCTATAAGACGAAGAAATTTAGGTAGAAAAACCCGAAATGCTACAAACCAAGCTAATTACCTATCTTGTCTTAGCGCACAAGAACGTAACGACCGAAATGAACGTGAAAAAAATCGGTTATCACAAACGCGTGAAGCGCGAACGCGACATTCAACTAATAATCGCGCAAGGTTGAATCGAGCTGTATTTAGTTACGATGTGTCAGTTGACTACAGTAACTACCAATGTGTTGTTATTGGTTCTATGAACTCGGTTTGCTCACATTGTAAGGCATTGAAATACAAAAACGAAGCCAATGGATTGTGTTGCGCAAATGATAAAGTGAAATCGATACCATTGCATCCACCACCAGAGCCATTGTACTCATTAGTTTCGGGAATAGGACCAGATTCCATACACTTTTTGACAAATATCCAACAATATTACAATTGCTTTCAAATGGCTTCATTTGGGGCAACAAATGTAGTTCGAGAAAATTTTATGTCAACTTTTAAGGTATGTATTATAGCAGTTCTTCTTCTTCCTTCCCTTTTCCCTTTATTTGGGGTCGGGTCTCCTTATCAATTTGCGCCAGGCCACTCTATCCTGGGTTGTCCCTGCATCAAGTTGAAGGGTTTCCAGTTCCTTTCTGATATTAGACCACCACGTAGCTTTTGGACGCCCTCTCCCTCTTGGGAATTCTGGGAGGCTTAAGGCAGTTTTTACTACGTGGTCATCTGGTTTTCGTTGAATGTGGCCATACCATCGTGATCTTTTTTCCTGTAATTTGCTGGGGATCGGAGCTACCTTAAACGAACCTCTGATATATTCGTTCCGTATTTTGTCCATTCTAGTGACGCCACCCGACCATCTAAGCCTCTTCATCTCATTGACATGAAGTGTTTGCTCGTGTCTCTGACTTACAGTCCAGCATTCCGAGCCGTAGAGCATAGCTGGTCTGACAACTGCTTTGTAGACTTTACCCTTGGTATTAATGGGCATACGGTTATCACATAGAACGCCTGACACTTCCCTCCACTTCATCCATGCAGTTTGTACCCTGTTCTTGACATCAGCGGTTGAGTCTGCATCGGTACTTAAGGTCGACCCTAGGTACCTGAACTTAGTGACGGATGGTATTGGAATGCCACTGATGTTCAGATTGCTATGGCCTTGTGTTGGTGGTACTGATACTACACTGATGTTCAGATTGCTATGGCCTTGTGGTAGTAACTCTCTTGGAGAGCTAAGGGTGCTTCTGCCGACCGCGGTCTTCATCACCAACCCTACTACACCACCCCACCTGGCAGCGTAGCTCCAGAGCAACCTGTGACCCAATATGTGAGGGCAGCTTGCGACTGGGGTATTTGCCTCTTCCGTCTGCTCTACCGTACCAATGGACTCCATCTCCGCCTTTGCAGCCGTTAAGGTCTTCACCCGTAACCCTGGGCAAGGGGCCACGCTATACCCTGCGGCACTAGGTCCCTATCCGAACTCGGCCACCAATTTCACTCCGGCCTACTGTTGTGAGTGGTGCCCACCCCCGCGACGTGGACGCGCCGGACAGGTATTGCCCAAGTGACGAGTAGAGAATTTGGCTCTGCCCACCCTCAGGCCGAGGGTACGTATTATAGCAGTTGATCATAATTATTTTAGTGAACAATATGTTCTGTCAAACAAGTTAAGATGTGTCATCACTTAGTCTTCATATTATTTGGCGTTTCAGTTTTAGTGACACTTTCATTATTTTGAAACCCAATATAATTATTTGATGATAGATATTAGTTACAACTAAATATTACATATTGAGGTATCTAAGGATATGAAATATTGTTTAGTGATTAGGAGACAGATATCATTTTTAGGAACAAATATTATTTAAGTTTAATATATATAATTATACCCCACATTGCTTATTTATTTTATGGTGTTTGGTACAAACATAATATTTTTTTTTTTATTTACACATACAAGGCCAAATATATCACAGAGCAGGTTCACTACTACCAGTGTCAGATAGCGACTACAAATTCCTGCAAATTTTTTTTATGGCCAATTCACCACAAGAAATTAATCTGCGTTCAACAATTTAGTAAAGAGGTCTATTGCAGAACAATTACAAACTTTATTTCATGAACACAATTAATTGATTATATTGTTTAAAACTGCATTGGATCTGATGCCATCTGATAATCACAAAATTGTCACAAAAGATGATAAAACACCTGCGGGTCAACATGCAAGACATTTAAATGCACCAACTATCGATGAAGTTGCTATCGTTGTAGTTGGAGAAAACTTGGAATCCCGTGATATTGTTTTACATTGTAGGAATGATCAATTACAATGTATAAAGGAAACACATCGCTCATATGATGCACAACAATATCCCATTACATTTTGGCAAGGTGAAGATGGCTATGATCTCTCTCTAATTAAAATATTATTTTGGGTATGGAAATAATAACTCAGTCACTACGTTATGTATTTTAATTTCATATTTCAATGTTATTAAAACAAAATCTATTTACAGGTTCTGAAATCAACAAAAAAGTCAACTCAATGAACTATTATTCATACCGCCTAATGATTCGGGAAAATGAAGACAATCTCATATTGAACTGTCAGCGACAATATCACAAATATGTTGTTAAAATTGAAACGGAGAGATTAACATTCATCAGGTTGAATCAGACCAAACTCCGATCTGAAGAGTATATTCACCTTCGAGATGCTGTTGCTGGAAACATCGATGGAAATTTAAATCCCAATGACATCGGTAATGCTTTCATTTTACCTTCAAGCTACATCGGCAGTCCACGGAACATGCAGGAATACATGCAAGATGCGATGACTTACGTACGTCATTACGGCCGACCGGATTTATTTTTTACATTCACATGTAATCCGAATTAGGAAGAGATACAAACTTTACTATTGCCAGGACAACAAGCCATTCATCGTCATGATTTAACTGCACGTGTGTTTAAAAAAAATTGAAATCCTTTATTGATTTTATTGTTAAATATTCAATTTTTGGTATCACACGTTGTTGGCTGTATACGATAGAGTGGCAAAAGCGAGGTTTGCCTCATGCCCACATTTTGGTTTGGCTTAAAGATAGAATCCGTCCTGAAGAAATCGATCAAATAATTTCAGCCGAAATTCCAGACCCATTAATTGATCAAGAATTATTTGATATTGTCACCAAACACATGATCCATGGGCCATGCGGTGCTTTCAACATGACGTCACCGTGCATGGAAAATGGAAAATGTAAAAAAAAACTTCCCAAAGCCGCATACGAATGACACGATCACGGATATTGATGGTTATCCAAAGTATCGCCGCAGAAGTACTGAGAATGGTGGCCACACATTTACAATGCGACTGCCGAACTTTCCAAATCAAGTTGAGTTTGATAATGAGTGGGTGGTACCATACTCACCACTACTTTCAAAAACTTACAAAGCTCATATCAATGTTGAGCTTTGCAGTTCTGTTAAATCAATTAAGTATATTTGTAATTATGTAAACAAAGGCAGTGATTTGGCCATATTTGTTAAAAAAAAGTAACGTTACGTCTCTACTGTCAATTTCAGAAGTTAATGAGACTTTCTTAGAAAATCTTGAAGCACAAAACCACATCAGGTATTTCGTATATACTGCACGAAATTTGAAGTCGTCTTTTTAATATATTTTTATTAAAAGCAATCAAAAATGAAAACTAAGACGAATGTATTAATCGACCAGCGGAAAAATCTCCACCTAGCGTTACATTGATACAGCATAGCTTTAAAAATTTAAAAGTTAGGTTACGTCTCTACTATCGATTTCAGAAGAAAATGAGACTTTCTTAGAAAATCTTGAAGCGAAAATCAACATCAGGTGTTTCGTATATACTGCTTGAAATTTGAAGTCGTCTTTTTAATATGTTTTTATTAAAAGCAATCAAAAATGAAAACTAAGACGAATGTATTAATCGACCAGCGGAAAAATCTCCACCTAGCGTTACATTGATACAGCATAGCTTTAAAAATTTAAAAGTTAGGTTACGTCTCTACTATCGATTTCAGAAGAAAAAGAGACTTTCTTAGAAAATCTTGAAGCGAAAATCAACAACAGGTTTTTCGTTTATACTGCATGAAATTTGAAATTTTTTTTTTAATATTTTTTTATTGGAAGCAATCAAAAATAAAAACTAAGACGAATGTATAAATCGACCAGCGGAAGAATCTCCCCACAGCGTTACATTAATACTGCATAGATTTAAAAATTTAAAAGTTAGGTTACGTCTCTTGTATCAATTTTGGAAGAAAAATGAGACTTTCTCAGAAAATCTTGAAGCGAAAATCAACATCAGGTGTTTCGTTTATGCTGATTGAAATAGAATTTGTCTTTTTATAATATTTTTTATTAAAAGCAATCAAAACTGAAAACTAAGACGAATGTATTATTCGACCAGCGGAAAAATCTTCACCTAGCGTTACATTGATACGGCATAGATTTTAAAATTTAAAAGTTAGGTTACGTCTCTAATATCAATTTCAGAAGAAAATGAGACATTTTTAGAAAATCTTGAAGCGAAGATCAACATCAGTAGTTTCCTTTTTACTGCTTGAAATATGAAGTAGTCTTTTTAAAATTTTTTATTAAAAGTAATCAAAACTGTAAACCTGCTCTAATGATCACCCAAAATATTGAGTCGTTCAAGAAATCTTTGGAGGCAGCAGTGACCGAGTTTCCAATGGAAACCGTTTGTAAATCCATCGACGAATGGCCCTATCGTCTAAAAGCGTGCGTCAAAGCTAAGGGTGGACACATTGAGTAACTAGTTTAGTATATTAACATGTCTTTTTCACTCTACATAATCACATATAAAACTTTAGCATAAAGTTGTTTTTTAGCTATTACCGGATATTTTTTTTTGTAACGTAAGTTTATGCTAGACCAGGTATTATTTATATTTTATATTATTCGTGATTATTTGACATTTTATCAGAAATGGACGTAAATACACAAGATAAAGATCGTGCGTGCGTGTGTGCCTGTGTGTTATTTAAATCCATTTCTATTACGATCCAAATGCGTTAATAACATAGTTGTCGCTCCGCAGATGATTAGTGGCGCTAAGGTGTCCGGAGGCAAGGCGAAATCAGCCGGGGCGACCGCTCAGACAGTTCCAGTTCAAGCGCAGTGTGTCCAGGTGCAGCCGGTGCTCGGAACGCAGCAGCTTACACGGGCACAGATCATCAGCCCACTACAGTTAACACTTGTCACGTCGCTTATCACTGCCATAAACATTATGCAGTTGAACTAGAAGATAAAAAGAAATTAAAAACTTTGATATTAGCAACCTTTGTGGCTAACCTTACTGGATTTCGTACATAAGTGGTCAATTTAAATTGTCCTATTATTTATTGTCTTTGTTACGTACTCGAAAAGAAGATCAATAAATACTTGTATGCTATTTGAGAAAGTTAAAATTGAAATTGACCTGATAGCGGACAGCGCTGCACCGGTCACTGGGGGGAAGACAATGCCTTGCACTGGGAGTGTCTATCAGCCGTAGGAGAAGCTGAAAGTGCATGTGACTGATTTCGAATATAATTAGTTGAACAGAATAATACGTGTGTGTGTGTGTGTGTGCGTGTGCGTGTGCGTGTGCGTGTGCGTGTGCGTGTGCGTGTGCGTGTGCGTGCGTGCGTGCGCACCTAAATACCAGATACTTGTCTATTTCCATACTATGATGGTCTGAAAAAATTTGCCCCATATGATAAGGACTGCCAATGTATATATTTTCTAACGTGTACAGTAAAGAGTAATATGTCTTTTTTTTAAATAATAAGTCATCAAATCTCCTCAAAACTCATAAATTCAAGATGTCCCAATACAACTGTGCATTATTATGGAACTAATCGGTATATTTTGTGGCCTTTAGAGATGTTTGTTATGTTCAGCCCAAGTTATAATAAGCAGTTCGGCTTGTGAATTGAAACCCCTCTTCTCGCAATCTAATTAACGAATTGTTTGAAAATAAAATGCTTTCGCGAATCCCAAGCTCGCAAAAAAATTTGTCACTTTTAGTTAGTAAATAACATGAGTTTGGTTTTTGTTATTTTGCAAGTATGTCGCAACTGCGCATCGTCAATTTTTACAATGAGAACTTTAATTAAGGCATTACAGCACAATACAACGGCAGTACGAGCGTCATGTCACAGCGCGGTGACGAAACATTGAAATTTTGTTTGACTGCACTTGCGGACACCTCTACATATATTTGCGAAATTATTGTTTATTTATTTGAATGCAATTGCGAATATCCTTATTTTATTGCATGTTATGTGGAACGTTCTTAGATTGGCAGCCGGTGTTTTTTATTAGTTGTTCAGCGAGTGCGCGTGTAGTAAAACAGGTGCAAAACATGAGTCAATAATGACAGGAAAAGACAACTCGCACGGGGCATGATGTCCTTGTGGGTTGTCCATTTTATTTGTTGTTACCTGTTTTTTCTTACAATTAACTTTTGAAGTTCGCATGTTATTACTTTGTTAATTTATATATATAAATATATAAATATATATATGTGGACTAGCTGACCCGGCCACGCGTTGCTGTGGCTAAAGTTTTTGTTATATTACATTATAGTAAACAATCTAATTTGACTCCTTATTTGACTTTCTACTACTATAACCCTTTAGTACAATGAAATTATTTATGAACAAAGACGAAAATGTTGATGTTGGTATACAAATTCACTGGATTGAAATTTGAAGGGGAAGTACGTTGAACACAATTAATTAAAATGTTCTTACACTTGATATTAAGCAGAAATCAATAGGTACAAAATAAAAATTTATCAGATTTATTATTTCTATTTATTTTATAACAAATATAAGTATAATACAGTATAATACAGTAAATAACATGTGACGCTTAAACTCATAAATGAGGTATGCAAGGCAGACAGTCTTAAACTTTTAAACATTAATATCTATTTTTTTGAATTATAAATATTTTCAATTTCAATTTAATTTAACACCAATCGGTGCACAATGTTTTTGGTTAACCTGTCTTTAGCTAACACAAATAGATTCGACGGTTTCTCAACACGTGAACACGCAACATATAGTTGCCCATGAGAAAAACATGGATTTTCCAAATCTAAACCACAAATGGACATTGTTTGACCTTGAGATTTATTTATAGACATGGCGAAAGCTAAACGAATTGGAAACTGTAGCCTTTTGAAGGGTACGGTAGAATCTGATGGTATCATCGGAATACGTGGCAGCAGGACCACTTTTCCTTTAAACTTCCCAGCCAAAATGGTTTGCTTCAAGAATGTTTCCGGTGATCTTTTTGATGACCAAACGCGTACCGTTACATAATTGAGGTGGATTCAAATTACGGAGGAGAATAATAGGGGAACCAATCTTTAATCGAAGATTATGTGGTGGCATTCCAGGGATATCTAATGAATTTAAAAATTCAATCGGAAAATTTACACTTTCATTTTCATCAACAACAGTATCGATTGATTTAAAAGACATCAGATCGCCTGGTAACAACTGTTGTATCTGGAAGTTAATTTCATCAACATCAACGTTTTTGGCTGCCAAAATCGCCCGTTGACTAAGCCATTCATGATTCAAATAATTATTCTGTATATCCGGGAAAATACTCTGAATCAATTCATTTTTATCCTGAACAACAGTGCAAAAATTGTCTGGTAGTTTAATGCATTGCGTATTTAGTTGCAGTTCTATTTTACCGTTCCCAATATCTAGTAGTTGTTCGTAAAATATTTGTGCTGATGGATCATTTTGCAATTGTACTCGCATATTTAATCGAAGGTCAATCGAAGTGTTTCAACACTTCGCCATAAGAATGATTGTTTCAAACATGCATTAATCTCATCCGCGAAAGTAGAGCGAGGTATAACCGGTAAGATCTGCCGGAAGTCACCAGACAAAAGTAAGATAGCACCACCGAAAAGTTTATTATTGCTATTTAAATCTTGCATAGTTCTGTTTAATGCTTTAAGTGAATATTTGTGTGCCATTGTGCACTCATCCCAAATTGTTATAGAACTCTTCCGCAACACTGCAGCTATTCCACTATTCTTTTTGATGTTACACATTGCATCTGGTTTATTATGAACGTCCAATGGCAGCTTGAATGTTGAATGTGCTGTTCGCCCACCATCCAGTAAAGTAGCCGCAATGCCTGACGATGCTACTGCTAATGCGATTTTTTGTTGCGACCGTATTTTGGCAAGAATCAACGATATTAAAAATGTCTTACCGGTTCCACCGGGTGCATCCAAGAAAAAAAACTGCCTTGTTCAGCAGCAACAGCCAGCATAATCCGATCATAAATAATTTTTTGTTCTGCTGTCAGTAACGGTTCACTGTTCATGATAATTGTTGCTAAACTTCCATGGTCATATTGATTTTCTCGTTGTAAATCGGTATTGACTAAGTCGGTGGCTGGACGATTAGGTGATGGCATACCATAATGATTAAGTGGTAAATTTGAAATAAGAACACATAAATCCTCGATTAAGACCAATGCTTCATTGTACATCTCTGGTGTATAATCTATGTTTTGGGATTGATTTGTTTGTCTAATTCGGTGCAAGATGTCTTCTGTCATACAATTTTTATATTTTTCCCACAAAGATTGTGCTTGCGAGGGATAACATGTCGTCAAAATAATTGCAAACAACTGACGAATGTTATTCGGTGTTGATGTCAACGCAGCATCAGCAAGCGTTAAGTCCCAATGGTTATCGTCTTCTAGCAATTGCAGTTCACGACATGCATCCTGGTATGTATTGAATACTCGACCATTAACTGTTCGTAAAAATTCAAAAGACGTTGGTCCGGGAACATTCACCAATAACAAACGTAAATAGAAGCACTCACGTTGCTTTGGATGTACCGTGTAAAGTCTCCCCAATGTCTTAGCTTTGAATATGCCTGTAATGGAAGGATGTGGTTTTCCTTGTTTCCGTGGCTCCCATTTTTTACTGGATTTGTTCCATGTGAAATAACGTGGAACATCACCATACACCAATGTCTTCGCGAATTGGCCAAAAACATCAGGTTTTTGACACAATGTAAAAAATTCAGTTAGAGTCGTTTTCGGAGCTTCGAACGCTCTTTGGAGAACATTTTCTTCAGTGAAGTATACACGTTGACCGTTTTCAAGATGTATTGCCAGATGTTGGACAGCAGGATCTCTTTCGTGGATGAGAAAGCTGAGAATATGCCAAATAGCTTCATTGCTGCTAATGTATCTGCCCATTTGGTATCGTGCTATTTCGTCATTTTTATTAATGTTTTGTACTTCAAATATGGCCAAATCACTGCCTTTGTTTACATAATTACAAATATACTTAATTGATTTAACAGAACTGCAAAGCTCAACATTGATATGAGCTTTGTAAGTTTTTGAAAGTAGTGGTGAGTATGGTACCACCCACTCATTATCAAACTCAACTTGATTTGGAAAGTTCGGCAGTCGCATTGTAAATGTGTGGCCACCATTCTCAGTACTTCTGCGGCGATACTTTGGATAACCATCAATATCCGTGATCGTGTCATTCGTATGCGGCTTTGGGAAGTTTTTTTTACATTTTCCATTTTCCATGCACGGTGACGTCATGTTGAAAGCACCGCATGGCCCATGGATCATGTGTTTGGTGACAATATCAAATAATTCTTGATCAATTAATGGGTCTGGAATTTCGGCTGAAATTATTTGATCGATTTCTTCAGGACGGATTCTATCTTTAAGCCAAACCAAAATGTGGGCATGAGGCAAACCTCGCTTTTGCCACTCTATCGTATACAGCCAACAACGTGTGATACCAAAAATTGAATATTTAACAATAAAATCAATTAAGGATTTCAATTTTTTTTAAACACACGTGCAGTTAAATCATGACGATGAATGGCTTGTTGTCCTGGCAATAGTAAAGTTTGTATCTCTTCCCAATTCGGATTACATGTGAATGTAATAAATAAATCCGGTCGGCCGTAATGACGTACGTAAGTCATCGCATCTTGCATGTATTCCTGCATGTTCCGTGGACTGCCGATGTAGCTTGAAGGTAAAATGAAAGCATTACCGATGTCATTGGGATTTAAATTTCCATCGATGTTTCCAGCAACAGCATCTCGTAAGTGAATATATTCTTCCGATCGTAGTTTTGCCTGATTAAATCGAAGGAATCGCAAGCGTTCGCTTTCGACCTTAGCATACATATCAACAATGTATTGATGGAACAGCTGACGATATCGAAGGATATAATTGTCTTGATGTTGTCTAACCATTATTCGGTGTGCGTAGTGGTTCATTGAGCTAACTTTATTATTTCTGTAATCACCTAAAAAAATAAAAAATAAAATGCAATACGAAATTAAATCAATACATATAGTAAGAAAGTAAACGGATAATTGTCAAATTTACCGGTATTTGGATCATACTGTTTGATATTAAGGTGATATTAATTATATTAATTATATAAAAATATCAATGGATATTGTAGTGCGTCATATGAACGGTGTAGATCCGAAATCGTACTGATAGTGTTGTCTCGCCGTGTAATTTTTATAGATCTTTTGTCAACTGGATCACCAACCATGATAACAACAAGCAACCTCATCAACAGTTGGAGCGTTGAATCTACCAGCATGTTCACCTAATGGTACTTTGTCGGCTTTTATGACGATTTGATAATTGTCATTTTGCAGTCGTGGCGAAACTCTTTTGATCAATTGAATTAGTTGATTGTGATCTTCTAAAAAATTTTCCAATAATATCACAATTGCTCTTTCCTCTGCTTGTTCAATAAAATTATACAGGCACCGAGTCGTCACGCGCTCTTCACAATCGCCCATAAAATAAATTTGAAGAAATTTCGGATTGTTATCAGGCATTGGCATCAGTGATCCGATTTTATGGTACACCTGGCCTTGAATTTTGAATGTAGTTTCAAAATTACGTCCATCGGATGCACGATCGCAAATTTTAGTTGCCCCAAATGACGTCATTTGGAAGCAAGAATTAAATTTGCGTATCTTACGCAAAAATAATTTGGAATCATCTGAATTGCCAGTAAGAAGGGATAATAAAGGCTCCGGCGGAGCGGGTAGAGGTGACAGCACAACTTTTCCTGATGCGCAGCACATGCCGGCTGCTTCATTCCGAAATTTCAATGCATGACAATATTGACATACTTTATCCATTCCACCGATAGCAATTTTTGAATGCGCTGAGTAGTTAATATCTGGTGCATATTCAAAGGCAAGCCGAACGAATGATGCACGTGTTAATGAGCGGCTGATCCGTTGCCTTTGTCGATCTAGTGCTGGTACTGTAGCTATGTTTCGTTCTCGTGCCACTCTTGTTCTCGTAATATTCTGTTGCAGACGTTCGTCACGCTGTTCTTGAGATTCTCGTGCACGACTTTCTGCAGTCCTGATTCTTTGAGCTGCATTTCTTGTTTCGATTTGTTCTGGTAATTGCTGAGCTCTTTCAACACGTTTGCGTCGCGACCCTTTGCTGCTCGCGTTGTTGAGGTTAGATTTTTTCGGTGGCATTTGACTGAAAATAATAATTTAATCGTTTAAATATTAGAAAGAGGAACTGAAAAACATGTTATCATAGCACATTGAAATAATAAGTGCAAAATAATTTTCAATAGAGATTAAATAAAAATAATATAAAAAAATTTGTACAATTATTGAAAAAGTGTGGGGAGTTTTGTGCCATTTTCTCATTGATATATTAATTAACTTTTATAAAACTATGTGATATTACTTACATGTGTAAATTGAAATTATTGTTCCTGTGCTCCTACTGTGGCTATGTCTCGTTCTCCTGCTGCTCTTGTTCTTATGATATTCTCTTGAAGACGTTCGTTACACTGTTCTTGAGATTCTTGTGCATGACCTTCTGCTGTACTGATTCTTTGTGCTAGATTTCTTGATTCAATTTGTTCTGCCAACTGATGGGCTCTTTTTAATACGTTTGCGTCGTGCCTCTCTGGTGCTCGCGTTGTTGAGGTTAGATTTTTTCCGTGGCATTTGACTGAAAATAATAAATTATCGTTTAAATATGAGGAAAAAAAATTGAAAATCATTCTAATTAACTTTTATAATTATGTGATAATACTGACATGTACATATTTAAATTATAGAGTTTAAATAATAATTTCAATAAGAATTGAAATACTAATTTAATCGTTTAAATATAAGAAAAAAAATCTGAAAAACTTGTTATCATAGCACATTGAAATAATAAGTGCTAAATATTTTTTAATAGCGGTTAAATGAAAACAATAAAAAAAAATATTTGTACAACTATTGAAAAAGTGTAGGAAATTGTGTATCATTTTTGCATTGACATTTTAATTAAATTTTATAATTATTTGATAATACTTACATCAGTCTAAGTAACACGTGGCCGGCTATGCTAACACCAAAAATTTAAAAAGTGGAAATAATTGAATTATACGGTATTTCGTTCACTACAAAATAAATTTAATTAATTTTATAGCGTCAACGACACGTGGTAATTATGCTGTTAAAATGTAGCTTATATGACACGTTCGTAGATTTACCATAGCAGCGCCATCTATTGATTACTTACTCAACCCAGTCGAAAGGTATCGACATCTGTTAGAATCATTTGGAGTTAACAGATAATTGTGACTGTCAAATAATAACAGACAATAATTAGCAATAAAATAAAATTGCGACTATATTTGGGATTTAAACTATCCTATCTCTCAAATTAGATCAAACTGCACATGGTGTGCGAATTTTATTATAATCGGTTATGTGGTTTAGAAGTCCATTGAGGACAAACATTGTGACACGAGATTTATATTACTAAGATATATATTACTTTTATACTTCGCGCATTGGACAAGTCGCATTGAATTTCCCGCGTTTGACAGTTTGTTTTTTTTTTTAACTTGTAATTATTTTTGAACTTCGAGTCAGACGATTCGCCTTAAATTTCCGGGATGGTCAGATTTTTTTCATAATTTTTTTAACTTCCAGTTACTTTAAATTTCCCGAGATTGACGCTATTTAGATCAGTTAGAAATATAAAAATGTCATCAATAAATAAAGTGACCTTTTTGAAATACGTTGTATCATTTTTTTTAATTCGGAAGCGACGGACCAATACTTTTTACTAGCCCTTACGTTATATCGTGTAATAAATATTTTGTTCATTATGCTGTATGAAGCGCTCTATATACATATATGAATAACAAAATGGAAAAATTAAATTACAGTTACAAGTAAACAAGATAATTGCTATTCTTTTTATCTTATTAAGAGCCCATTACAAAGTTAAGACAATGTAACGCTATCTGACAGCTAAAGTATCCGATGACATTTTTTTTCGATTCGACCCCCCACGACACTGCGTGTTTCTAAGGCTCCGAATCCGTTTCATTTATTATCATAAATTCCTAATAGGCTATCAGAGATTTTATTATCCACTAGTAAGCTGGCCCTATGCTTTCTCTTAATTTTTTTTTCCACATTTCTTTTCAGTGAAGTGATGGTCGCTTTTGACCTATTGACATTTAAAAGCTGCAAGCCGTCGGAGTACCTGTGACCGATCAAGTAAATTAGCTTAACTTACTTGATCTGTCGAACATATTATAAGAATGAAAATCCATATGAAACAATGACTTAAAAATAAAGATAAAGTTAATTTACTCAATATTGGAACTTTTATCAGGTCTCTTATTGATGATCAATTATTTTTTTATATATTTGGCTCTACTCTGATTTGCAAGGTGTCATTGTCGAGATGAACAGGAAACTCAACAACACTTTTTTTTTTAAATAATAATTGTGACTTATGTATGTACACTCTGTCAGATATAGACTAAATGTACTTACAGGATTCTTGTAATTTAAATATTCATTGAGTTAATAATAGAGGGCAAAGATGTAACACATCACAAGCTGACCAAGTTAAGGCTTCCTAAGGAGCCCTCGAGCTTCTCCACCTTAAAAAAGGTCTTAGACAAAGTGCCCTCTAATCTAATCTGCAAATATCTCTTGGACAACAGTGTAAGCGATATAAAAAAATATTAAAAGATTATATTTATGTGATATATATTTATTTTGAAAATAATCAGCAATGCTGTATTGTTTTTCGATTTCCAGGGCAAGCACCGCAGGAAGGAAGGCGTCACGTCTCCAGCACCTGGATCCAAGCAGGACGCTGCCAACCCGACCAATAAGACGCAGCACCAAATTTTTAAGCGCAAAACCTGATTTTAAAATATATTCAAATCTATGCAGTATCAACGGGACGCTGAATGTAGATGTTCACGTTAGTTGGTTAATAAATTCGTCATATTTTTCTTTTTTAATTGATTTTAGCCAAAACTCTTTTAATAACATCTTCATAACTTATTCAGTCTAAACCAAACACCTGATATAGATTTTCGCTCTAATTTTTAATAATGCCTCATTTTTCTGTTTAATTTGATTTCAGAAACAAAACCTGCTTTTAAAAAATATTCAAATCTATGCATTGTCAATGGGACGCTGAATGTAGATGTTCACGCTAGTCGGTTAATAAATTCGTCATATTTTTCTTTTTTAATTGATTCTAGCCAAAACTCTTTTAATAACATCATCATAACTTATTCAGTCTAAACCAAACATCTGATATAGATTTTCGCTCTAATTTTTAATAATGCCTCATTTTTCTGTTTAATTTGATTTCAGAAACAAAACCTGATTTTTTTTAGATTTAATAAATTCAAATCTATGCACAGAGTGCACCACGAGATTATCTGCCATAGCACTCCAGACTGTTTGCACTTATTCAACAAACTTGGGCTGATGAGCTTGTTCCACAAAACTGGAAGGATGCTAATATTGTTAAACTATACAAAGGCAAAGGAGACCTCTCAGATTGCAGCTCATTTTAAGGAATTGCCCTGCTTTCAGTAGCTGGCAAGATCCTGGCGCATACCATCAACAAGCGCCTATATACGTTAGCTGAAAGCTTCCTTCCCGATAACCAGTGTGGTCTCAGACCGAATCGAGGGACGGTTGATGCCATCTTTGTTGTCAAACAATTACAAGAAGAAAGCCTCGAGCAACACTGTGACCTCTACATGTGTTTTGTGGACCCGGAAAAGGCCTTTGATCGCGTACCAAGATCTGCCTTTTGGACAGTATTCGATAAATATGGATGTCCTCTGAAGTTCGTAAATTTAATGCGTCAATTTCATGAAGGCATGATGGTCCGTGTATGCCACGAAAATGACTTGACAGAAGAGTTTAATGTAACAAGCGGAGTGAAATAAGGTTGTGTAATGGCTCCAACCCTGTTTGCTACATACTTTGCTGCGGTTATGAAGGATGCCCTTAGGAACTGCTGTTTCATTAAATGTTCGCACGGACAAGAGTGTACAGGACCTTACCCATTTCAGAGTAAAACATAAAGTCCATCAGACCTCTGTGCTGTAAATTCTTTATGCAGACGATGTTTGCCTTATGGCTGACAGTATGGAGAATCTGCAAAGATATCTGCGCGAATCGCAAAAGCCGCTGCTGCTTTTGATAAACTGAACCAAAGAGTATGAAAGTCTCACGACCTAAAGCTCCACACAAAACTTGCCGTCTATAGAGCAATCACACTACCTCTGCTCCGAGGCTCCGCACGGTACTCGACAGCTAAAAGTGGTTTTAGGCAAAGTTCCCGCCCTCTGCGCCCTGCCTCATTAGACCCGCAATTTTTTTTGCAAATGTTACTTGGGCAGCTGTCTAAGCCAAGTAAAAAAATCTCTTATACGTAATTATACATTTTTAATCATGTACAAATTAGAATTAAACGAGAGACACCTGATACTTGATTTTTATACCAAAAATGACAATCAATACAATAACTTTACTAATGTATGCTTTTTTATTATTTTTTTTTATTTGATGCTGTATAACGACAGATTTACATTTATTTAAGTGAAAGCACAATCGGACCTAATCATCCTTTGCGCGGAACAGTAATTATTTTCACTAGGAACACACAGCTTGAAAATGAAGCTAACTTCTTATGGTTATACTTCGTGTTACTGCTATTTTAACTTTTCGACATATACGTACTTATAAACAAGTTTCCACCGAGCGAGCATAGAAAATATTTTTTATGCATTTTACTACTAGTGTATACGGGAAGCAAGAGTGAGCTAGTAAGCGTCATTATTATTTCAAAGAAATGTATTCTTTTCTCCATTCATTGTTTTCTCTAGTTTTTGTCGTGTACCACCTCACAGGAATCGTCATAATGTATTTAAGTAAATGAACTATCGTCCTTTCCATTTTACAGCTTAGTGAAATATAAACAAAAAACCTGGGTTATTTCTTGGGATTCCAACTTTCGACAATAACAAATGTTTTACGAACGTTCCGGGTAGAAGTGTACTCATAAAAAACTTCAACTTTTGTAATTATTCTTTATAAATGTAATGTTAAAGTTTCTGGACATTCAAATGTAATATGGACTTATAAAATTTGTATGGAAATGTAATAAAAACAATCAATTCACAGATATATTTTCTTATTTTTCTTGCAGTAATAAACCGCTGTTAATTTTATATACATTTTATATGCAATATTAATAATGAATAAAATTATCGTATATTGCATAACTAATACAATGTATAATAATAATAGAGACTTGTGTAATAGACGACGTTCCTTCCGTACGCAGATTAAGAATGCAACTATTTTTTCAAAATATCCTAGATGTCGCTAAAAAGTGTAACGAAAACATCTGTACGACCTGTTACGAGACGAGTCAATAACAGATGGCGCTTTCGCAGTATAGCATTTTTGAAAGTGGAACCCTATTAAATAATTCAAAAAGGAAGATGTATTTAATTTTTGTCACAAAGCAAATGAATTGGCTTTTTATTTATGTTAACAAAATGACCATGAATATTAAATTTTTAAAAATCTGCGTTAATTTTAGTTCATCGTTATATGAAAAGTTGTAGTGTGTACTCATTTTCGCGGCAATCGATGGCAAATGTTTTTGCGATATTAATCCTTTGCGGTCGACGACATTTTCGGTCGGGTAAGGTCGATGATTTTCACTAATGCGTCGGATACGTTACAGGTACAATGAAATTACGAAAGGACATCAACAGTGTAGGAACCTTCTGAAGTACTTCTTAAGTTGAAGCTAACGTAATGTAACATAAACCCATAAACTAATGGTAGATTCAAGTATCGTCGCACTTTGTATACTTGGTTACCCAGATCTCCAGAGACCTGCAACGGAGATTTTGAGGCAATATGTGGTTCAATCATCACAATCATAGCTGTAAGACATCCACTGCTTAATGTATGCCACTGACATAGATTTCCAACTGGACTGGTTGGAAGTAGCTTGTCAGCATCTTCCAAGGATCTTACTAAACCTGTTGTGTGTCCACCTAGTGGGTGCACATCCTTCCATACGCTTGTTGGTTCGTGGTCTCCACTCTAGAAAAAGCCTTAGCGCACTATGGTGCATCGAGGTTAACATCATCTCATAATTCATTTTCGTCTGATATGTCGTACGATATATATAATCTATGGTATACAGAGGTAAAACTATGTAGTTTTTTTTTATTTACAAGGTATTTTTCTGTAATTATTTTTATTTATTAATAATGAAACTTCAAAGTTGCGGAATTTTCAAACAGAAGTTTTTTGAAAAAATCTAGGACAGCTTCAAACCATCGTTAACATATCTTTTACGTAAAATATTTACAATATTATATTTTTATATGCATAAGAAACTATTTGGTGTATAAAATATCAATAATAAATATTAAAAAAAAATGGAGAAATAAAATACACTGCAACCGAAAAAAATAAAAATTGTCGTTAAAGTTTTAGTAGTTACTTGCGCTGATTGCCGCTGATTAGAAATTATGATTTTTCTATTTGCTAAACTATCTACTTTCAGAATCGGCAATAAAATCTTGCCTATATTTGCCCCATTTTTTGTAATTCACTTTCAAAGAGAGCGCGACGGAGACTAAAAATTACTTAATTAATCAAGCTGCCTACAGTTTTATTTTTTATTTATATGCTTATTATTATGTAACAATGGTTTTCAAAGTATAAATATAGGCATAAGAGTATATAACATTTTATGTACATTTTATGTATATCTATAGGTATGTACTTGCACTATAGGTACCTATCAAGTCGTACTCATTATATAATAAAACCACGATAATATTTTTCCGGTTACATAACCAGTAGAGACATACTTAACCACAATTGTAATAGTTAAAATATATTATCAATTTTTATCACTTTTACCACATTTACCTCATTTCTATTCATTTATATATCAGATCGGGGACAAAATTGCACACGTTACAATAAATTATGCCGTGTGACTTTAAAATTCGTATAAATAGCTGTAAAATGATTGTTTCAATATTAGTGCCCATGAAATGTACACTAAATATACTTAGCTATATTGTGACAGTTTTCTTCGTGCAATTGAATTTAAAGGCAATTGTTATGTCTATACTAAAGATCAAAATTAAAGACCTGTGTATCGCTTTCATTGAACATGGAAAACATATTTCTACAGCAGAGTCTTATTTAAACGACAATTTTAACCTAACCGAAACGCAATTTACTTGTGCCAAAGCTAATATTCAAAAATCTTTGTTGCTCAAATTCATATCTAAATGGAAAAATGTAGCAAGAACTAGGGATCGATTTATGACTAATAACGAAGAATGGTTAAATTCTGAGTATCTCATCGAATTTGACGATCCAGAAGCCTCCACGTCAGAGACTACTACACTTTAAAAAATTTTTCGACGGACGAGGCCTTAGCATTTTCATAGATTTAAATATATCCAGAGATAATTATCAATTAATGAATAATACACTTGACGAGAATCAGTGCAAAATACTTCCGGCTTACAGAAAAATATTGACAGCAAAATTTGAATGTTATCCTAACGGGGTATCTGTAACGGCTACTAAGTCAAATGTTGGACTTCAAAATCTTCTTAATCATACGGTACAAAGAATTTTAAAAATCGATTCTGTTAGTGTTTTAAATACTCTTGATTTGATATTATATGTGAAATGGGGATGCGATGGATCATCCGGCCAGGCAGAATATAAGCAAATTTTGCCTGGAGAAAGTAAACTCATATCGGACGCCAATCTTTTTATTGCTTCCTTGGTTCCTATTAAGTTGATGGATCCTCTAAATAATAAAATAGTGTGGGAATATCCATCACCATCTTCTAATAGGTATTGCCGTCCTATATCAATAGAATTCACTAAAGAAACTCCGGAAAAAATCAGAAAGGTTATTTCAGGAATCGAAAATGAAATTTCTTTACTTGAGTAGGTTGAACCTACTCAAGTAATAATTTCTGAACATACGACAGTTTCTGTAAGATACAACATGTTTTTGACTACGATTGACGGGAAAGTAACGCAAGTATTGACAGAGACTCCATCTTCTTCAACGTGGTCCATTTGTTTATCAAAGCCTAAAGAAATGAATAATCTACAATAGGTGCAAGCTAAACAAGACTATCAACACTTCATTGCTGGATTCGATTTACGGAATGTATATTACATATCTACTTCTCTATAATATAAAAATAAATCGCAAAATGCATTGGTAAGCGCATAACTCAACAACGCCTGGACCAATTTGGCCAATTCTTTTTTTTAAATGTTCGTTGAAGTTCAAGGATGGATTTCACAGCGAGAAAAATTCGAATAATTGCCGCAGAAACCCTAAAAACAGCCTTTTCCCTTTTTCCATACAAACGTTTTATAACTATAACGTAGAGTCGTCAATTTGAGGTTTATTGTTATGAAATAAAGTTCAATGTTGTCTAAGCAATGTAGGTGTGTTCCTATCGAGTCAATTTGCACTTTATTATAGCTTCACGAAGTTCGAATTCAATCATATCTATCAAAACAATGTGCGTGTGTGCGTTGGAACACAGAATACATCGTTGGAGGATTTAATGCCGCGTTCTGAAACTCAACAAAAGTGATGTCGCGGACCCGACCAAATTGAATAGTCACAAAATGTACACAAATTGAAAATCACATCACACCTCAGGGCCCATCGAAGCCATAACAGAATCCGAAGTTAAAGTAGCGATACTAAAGATGAAGAACAAGAAGGCTACAGGGCCAGATCAGATACCTGCGGAGATATGGAAGCGTGGAGGAATGGTAGCTATAAGGTGGCTTACGAAACTCCTAAATCTTGTCCTCACGTCCGTTACAATGTCAGACTCCTGGCGAAAGAGCTACTTAATACCATTTTACAAGCATAAAGGAGACGTTTCGCTTTGTGGAAATTACAGGGGGATAAAATTAACATCACACACTTTTAAACTCTTCGAAAGAATTATTAATAATAGACTGCGGCTGCTTACAACCGTCACGGAAAACCAATTCGGCTTCACTGCTGGTAAATCAACGTCGGACGCAATTCAAGCCATGAGAATTATTATGGAGAAACATAGATGCAATAAAGAAGATTTACATATTGTCTTCATTGACCTGGAAAAAGCTTTCGATAGAGTTGCAAGACAACTTGTATGGCAAGCTCTCAGGTCTCAAGGCCTCCCCGAAAAGTATGTCTCCATAGTAAAAGACATGTACTACAACTGCGCGACCCAGGTGAGAAGCCCGGCAGGACTCAGTGACCTGTTCGAAGTAACAGTTGGCGTTCATCAGGGATCCGCACTTAGCCCATTATTATTTAACTGCGTCATGCATTACCTCACAAAGGATATACAGAATGCCTTACCATGGTGCCTTCTATATGCAGATGATATTGTTCATGCAAACAAATCAGCAGATGATTTTCAGAGAGACCTGAACCTATGGATTAGAGAACTAGAATCCAACGGCCTCCGCATAAGTAGATCCAAAACGAAACACATGCACTGTGCATTTGCACCAACACCAACACAAGGCCATAGCAATCTGAACATCAGTGGCATTCCAATACCATCCGTCACTAAGTTCAGGTACCTAGGGTCGACCTTAAGTACCGATGCAGACTCAACCGCTGATGTCAAGAACAGGGTACAAACTGCATGGATGAAGTGGATGGAAGTGTCAGGCGTTCTATGTGATAACCGTATGCCCATTAAGATCAAGGGTAAAGTCTACAAAGCAGTTGTCAGACCAGCTATGCTCTACGGCTCGGAATGCTGGACTGTAAGTCAGAGACACGAGCAAACACTTCATGTCAATGAGATGAAGAGGCTTAGATGGTCGGGTGGCGTCACTAGAATGGACAAAATACGGAACGAATATATCAGAGGTTCGTTTAAGGTAGCTCCGATCCCCAGCAAATTACAGGAAAAAAGATCACGATGGTATGGCCACATTCAACGAAAACCAGATGACCACGTAGTAAAAACTGCCTTAAGCCTCCCAGAATTCCCAAGAGGGAGAGGGCGTCCAAAAGCTACGTAGTGGTCTAATATCAGAAAGGAACTGGAAACCCTTCAACTTGATGCAGGGACAACCCAGGATAGAGTGGCCTGGCGCAAATTGATAAGGAGACCCGACCCCAAATAAAGGGAAAAGGGAAGGAAGAAGAAGAAGAAGAAGAACTGCTATAATACATACCTTAAAAGTTGACATAAAATTTTCTCGAACTACATTTGTTGCCCCAAATGAAGTCATTTGAAAGCAATTGTAATATTGTTGGATATTTGTCAAAAAGTGTATGGAATCTGGTCCTATTCCCGAAACTAATGAGTACAATGGCTCTGGTGGTGGATGCAATGGTATCGATTTCACTTTTACATTTGCGCAACACAATCCATTGGCTTCGTTTTTGTATTTCAATGCCTTACAATGTGAGCAAACCGAGTTCATAGAACCAATAACAACACATTGGTAGTTACTGTAGTCAACTGACACATCGTAACTAAATACAGCTCGATTCAAACTTGCGCGATTATTAGTTGAATGTCGCGTTCGCGCTTCACGCGTTTGTGATATCCGAATTTTTTCACGTTCATTTCGGTCGTTACGTTCTTGTGCGCTAAGACAAGATAGGTAATTAGCTTGGTTTGTAGCATTTCGGGTTTTTCTACCTAAATTTCTTCGTCTTATAGGAGGCATATCAATAATATCATTGGTAACTAAACACTGCACAAAACACGAAAACAAACTCAGTGGTTAACAGAAAATCCAGTATAAACTACAATTGACATTGACATTTTTATATGACTTGGAGTCAAATCCATCAAGCCGTACCCACAACGTTTTATGTACGTACAATAGGGATATTAATTAATTAAATTAAAACAAAACAAAAGTAATATTATCGCGAAGCCAACCAAATTGAAAATCAGTACTATCATTAGTACTGATTTTCAATTTGTGTACATTTTGTGACTATTCAATTTGGTCGGGTCCGCGACATCACTTTTGTTGAGTTTCAGAACGCGGCATTAAATCCTCCAACGATGTATTCTGTGTTCCAACGCACACACGCACATTGTTTTGATAGATATGATTGAATTCGAACTTCGTGAAGCTATAATAAAGTGCAAATTGACTCGATAGGAACACACCTACATTGCTTAGACAACATTGAACTTTATTTCATAACAATAAACCTCAAATTGACGACTCTACGTTATAGTTATAAAACGTTTGTATGGAAAAAGGGAAAAGGCTGTTTTTAGGGTTTCTGCGGCAATTATTCGAATTTTTCTCGCTGTGAAATCCATCCTTGAACTTCAACGAACATTTAAAAAAAAGAATTGGCCAAATTGGTCCAGGCGTTGTTGAGTTATGCGCTTACCAACGCATTTTGCGATTTATTTTTATATTATAGAGAAGTAGATATGTAATATACATTCCGTAAATCGAATCCAGCAATGAAGTGTTGATAGTCTTGTTTAGCTTGCACCTATTGTAGATTATTCATTTCTTTAGGCTTTGATAAACAAATGGACCACGTTGAAGAAGATGGAGTCTCTGTCAATACTTGCGTTACTTTCCCGTCAATCGTAGTCAAAAACATGTTGTATCTTACAGAAACTGTCGTATGTTCAGAAATTATTACTTGAGTAGGTTCAACCTACTCAAGTAAAGAAATTTCATTTTCGATTCCTGAAATAACCTTTCTGATTTTTTCCGGAGTTTCTTTAGTGAATTCTATTGATATAGGACGGCAATACCTATTATATATTAATAAAAATAATTACAGAAAAATACATAGCCTATATAAAAAAACTACATAGTCTTACCTCTGTATACCATAGATTATATATATCGTACGACATATCAGACGAAAATGAATTATGAGATGATATTAACCTCGATGCATCATAGTGCGCTAAGGCTTTTTCTAGAGTGGAGACCACGAACCAACAAGCGTATGGAAGGATGTGCACCCACTAGGTGGACACACAACAGGTTTAGTAAGATCCTTGGAAGATGCTGACAAGCTACTTCCAACCAGTCCAGTTGGAAATCTATGTCAGTGGCATACATTAAGCATTGGATGTCTTACAGCTATGATTGTGATGATTGAACCACATATTGCCTCAAAATCTCCGTTGCAGGTCTCTGGTGATCTGGGTAACCAAGTATACAAAGTGCGACGATACTTGAATCTACCATTAGTTTATGGGTTTATGTTACATTACGTTAGCTTCAACTTAAGAAGTACTTCAGAAGGTTCCTACACTGTTGATGTCCTTTCGTAATTTCATTGTACCTGTAACGTATCCGACGCATTAGTGAAAATCATCGACCTTACCCGACCGAAAATGTCGTCGACCGCAAAGGATTAATATCGCAAAAACATTTGCCATCGATTGCCGCGAAAATGAGTACACACTACAACTTTTCATATAACGATGAACTAAAATTAACGCAGATTTTTAAAAATTTAATATTCATGGTCATTTTGTTAACATAAATAAAAAGCCAATTCATTTGCTTTGTGACAAAAATTAAATACATCTTCCTTTTTGAATTATTTAATAGGGTTCCACTTTCAAAAATGCTATACTGCGAAAGCGCCATCTGTTATTGACTCGTCTCGTAACAGGTCGTACAGATGTTTTCGTTACACTTTTTAGCGACATCTAAGATATTTTGAAAAAATAGTTGCATTCTTAATCTGCGTACGGAAGGAACGTCGTCTATTACACAAGTCTCTATTATTATTATACATTGTATTAGTTATGCAATATACGATAATTTTATTCATTATTAATATTGTATATAAAATGTATATAAAATTAACAGCGGTTTATTACTGCAAGAAAAATAAGAAAATATATCTGTGAATTGATTGTTTTTATTACATTTCCATACAAATTTTATAAGTCCATATTACATTTGAATGTCCAGAAACTTTAACATTACATTTATAAAGAATAATTACAAAAGTTGAAGTTTTTTATGAGTACACTTCTACCCGGAACGTTCGTAAAACATTTGTTATTGTCGAAAGTTGGAATCCCAAGAAATAACCCAGGTTTTTTGTTTATATTTCACTAAGCTGTAAAATGGAAAGGACGATAGTTCATTTACTTAAATACATTATGACGATTCCTGTGAGGTGGTACACGACAAAAACTAGAGAAAACAATGAATGGAGAAAAGAATACATTTCTTTGAAATAATAATGACGCTTACTAGCTCACTCTTGCTTCCCGTATACACTAGTAGTAAAATGCATAAAAAATATTTTCTATGCTCGCTCGGTGGAAACTTGTTTATAAGTACGTATATGTCGAAAAGTTAAAATAGCAGTAACACGAAGTATAACCATAAGAAGTTAGCTTCATTTTCAAGCTGTGTGTTCCTAGTGAAAATAATTACTGTTCCGCGCAAAGGATGATTAGGTCCGATTGTGCTTTCACTTAAATAAATGTAAATCTGTCGTTATACAGCATCAAATAAAAAAAAATAATAAAAAAGCATACATTAGTAAAGTTATTGTATTGATTGTCATTTTTGGTATAAAAATCAAGTATCAGGTGTCTCTCGTTTAATTCTAATTTGTACATGATTAAAAATGTATAATTACGTATAAGAGATTTTTTTACTTGGCTTAGACAGCTGCCCAAGTAACATTTGCAAAAAAAATTGCGGGTCTAATGAGGCAGGGCGCAGAGGGCGGGAACTTTGCCTAAAACCACTTTTAGCTGTCGAGTACCGTGCGGAGCCTCGGAGCAGAGGTAGTGTGATTGCTCTATAGACGGCAAGTTTTGTGTGGAGCTTTAGGTCGTGAGACTTTCATACTCTTTGGTTCAGTTTATCAAAAGCAGCAGCGGCTTTTGCGATTCGCGCAGATATCTTTGCAGATTCTCCATACTGTCAGCCATAAGGCAAACATCGTCTGCATAAAGAATTTACAGCACAGAGGTCTGATGGACTTTATGTTTTACTCTGAAATGGGTAAGGTCCTGTACACTCTTGTCCGTGCGAACATTTAATGAAACACTATCATTGCAGTTCCTAAGGGCATCCTTTATAACCGCAGCAAAGTATGTAGCAAATAGGGTTGGAGCCATTACACAACCTTATTTCACTCCGCTTGTTACATTAAACTCTTCTGTCAAGTCATTTTCGTGGCATACACGGACCATCATGCCTTCATGAAATTGACGCATTAAATTTACGAACTTCAGAGGACATCCATATTTATCGAATACTGTCCAAAAGGCAGATCTTGGTACGCGATCAAAGGCCTTTTCCGGGTCCACAAAACACATGTAGAGGTCACAGTGTTGCTCGAGGCTTTCTTCTTGTAATTGTTTGACAACAAAGATGGCATCAACCGTCCCTCGATTCGGTCTGAGACCACACTGGTTATCGGGAAGGAAGCTTTCAGCTAACGTATATAGGCGCTTGTTGATGGTATGCGCCAGGATCTTGCCAGCTACTGAAAGCAGGGCAATTCCTTAAAATGAGCTGCAATCTGAGAGGTCTCCTTTGCCTTTGTATAGTTTAACAATATTAGCATCCTTCCAGTTTTGTGGAACAAGCTCATCAGCCCAAAAAGCAATCAAAACTGAAAACTAAGATGAATGTATTAATCGACCAGCGGAAAAATCTTCACCTAGCGTTACATTGATACTGCATAGATTTAAGAATTTAAGAGTGAGGTTACGTCTCTAACATCAATTTCAATAGTAAATTAAGACATTCTTACAAAAGCTTGAACTGCAAATCCACATAAGGTGTTTCGTTTATACTGCTTGAAATTTTAAGTTGTCTTTTTAATATTTTTTTATTAAAAGCAATCAAAACTGAAATTTGAGACTAATGTATTAATCGACCAGCGGAAAAATCTCCACTAAGCGTTACATTAATACTGCACAGATTTAAAAATTTAAAAGTTAGGTTTCGTCTCTGCTATCGATTTCAGAAGAAAATGAGACTTTCTTAGAAAATCTTGAAGCGCAAACCAACATCAGGTCTTTCGTATATACTGCTTGTAATTTGAATATGTCTTTTTAATATTTTTTTATTAAAAGCAATCAAAAATGAAAACTAAGACGGATGTATTAATCTACCAGCGGAATAATCTCCACCCATCGCTACATTGATACTGCATAGACTTAAAAATTTAAGAGTTAGGTTACGTCTCTAATATCAATTTTAGAAGAAAAATGAGACACTTACGAAATCTTGAAGTGGAAATCAACATCAGGTATTTCGTTTATACTGTATGAGGTGAAAGTCGCGTGACAACATCCGAACCGAACGTCACGCTTTCGAGCGGCTCCGCGTACGAAAAATCGTAGTTGCGAAAAAAAGTGCTCCGATCCCGATGCATTATACATCAAAAGACGCGCAAAAATATTAGCAGTGCCATTGTGAACTAACTATTAAAATCAGTGCATAATTGAACCTGTTATAGTCGAAAAACTGCCTAACACGGACATTGTTCATTTAAACTGAAGTTACAAGTGTTTTGTTATATATTTCGGCGGGACTCTGCGGACGACGGCGCCCGCTTGGCGACAGTGTGGATTGTATTTGTCAAGTGGTTTGCGTCGCGACCCAAATTTTTTTTTTTTTATTTTTTTTTTTTTCCTTTTCTGTAATTGCCTCATCTGTTCAATATGAAAACGTAAGGTAGCTACTATAGCCGAAACCCCGGTGGATATTAAAAATTCACCAGGCCATTTATATAGTGCGACATGAGCCAGGCAAGCCCGGCCGCCGGTGCGCCAGCGGCATCGCCCGCAGAGCGTACCGCTCCGGAGACGCCAACCACTGCGTGTGCGCCTCCAACGGCGCACGTGCTGCAGGCTACAGCGGATCAAGTCTCCGACCTAGCTTCCCTGACCGCGGTAATAAACACGCTGTCTACAACTATCGTAGTAGCCGTCAGCGAGGGAAAACATGTAACGGCAGCGAACAAAAGGCTCATTGTTCGCGCCGCTGAGGAGAGTCGCCGAGCTATGGCCGCCTACGGCCGCGTGGCTGAGGCGTCCGTGAGCCGCGCCGCCTCTGCTGATATGCACTCAGGCAACGGAGGCGATAGTTTGCGGCAGGAGCTTCTCGCCTGCGTGCGGGAAGAAATGACGAAAATAAAAAAAGACCTTACTCGCGCCGTGCACACAACCTCGACCTCAGCCGCGGTCATTGCCCCGGTTTCTACCGCGCCATCCTACGCGGCAATGGCCAGGCTTCCGGCGAATACAGGTATGACGCCCGCATCCAACAAAACCGCACCTCCACCGACACCGCGCCCAGCAATCATCGTGGCTTCGAAGACGCCAGCCAGCACCAAGCAGGCGGCAGTCGAGGCTTTCCGAAAAAGTATTTCTTTTCGACAATCGAACTATGCTCCTACCAAGGTTGTTCCACTATCGAACAATAAACTGCGTGTAGAGTTCGACACTGCCCGAGACTGCGAAGACGCCTTACAGCGTCTTACAAAATCTGGCGCGTCGCAAGTGACAGCGGAGAAGGCACAGAAACTCAGACCCATGTGCATCCTTAAAGGCATATCTATAGACACTCCAAGTGGTGAATTAACGTCCATATTGTTGCATCAAAACCCAGAAATGAAGGCTTATACGGATGCCGACATTAGTTTTAAATTTAAGCGCAACAACCGTAACTGTAAACTGTATAACGCAGTATTCGTTCTCAGTCCCGGGCTGTGGCAAATTTTTAAGGCAATGGGGAGAGTCCGAGTGGATCACCAGAGGGTCCACTGCGACGACTTCTCTCCATTTATCCAGTGCCACGCGTGCTTACAGTTCGGGCACCTTAAGGCTCAATGTACAGGTGGAGCAAAGCGCTGTGCGCATTGCTCGGACTGCTCGCATATTGAGACAGAGTGTCCGCATAAGGAAAGCGCACCCAAGTGTTACAACTGTGCCGCTCGTAAAATTAAGTTTAACACCGCGGACTGCATTGCACATAAGGCTACTTCCCCATCCTGTCCAATAGTTACTATCGTGAAGAGACGAGTGACTTCCAGGATCGATTATGGATAAACGCACCTCTATCAAAGTAATCCAATGCAACTTAGACCGCTGTAAAGGAGCGCTCCTGGAATTCACTCGCTACTTTGTGGCCGGCGAGTATTCCATTGCTTTAGTGTCCGAGCCATATGTAGGCTCAGCTAACTTTGTTAATAACATTCCAGGCATAAAAATCTTCCAATTCCCCACTCCTACAGGCAGAGTCAAAGCATGCATATTCATAAAGGACGGAACGCGGTGTCCTAATCCTTTAGGACTGACACAGTACTCGACAGGCAACTTAGCGGTCGTGAGACTCGATTGCGGACCAACAAAACTCTACGTCGCGTCAGCTTACGTCGAACCAGGCCAAGACGACTTAGGGACACTGGACCGCTTAGACTTCTTTCTCGGCAGTATCGGAGAATCTCGTTGCGTCATTGGGGGCGACTTTAATGGATGGCATCCCATATGGGGCAGCGCGAGAGCGAACGCTCGCGGACACATGATTACTGACATTGCACACGGACACGACTTCTTCTTTTGCAACGTAAACGATATCCCAACGTTTGAAAGCACCGCTCACGGACGGCCGCGGTCCTCTATAATCGACTTAACATTGGCTTCGGCATCGACCATAGACGATATTAGTGACTGGAGAGTCAATCTAGAAGCATGCCCAATCTCACAACATAACGCTATAGACTTCTCGATTAGTACACGCCACGACATAACCTCCCAAACGGGAAACATCACGTCCACATTCAAATATAAAAGCGAAAAAGCTAACTGGGCAAGTTTCAAGACTGAACTCCACACTATCATGACGAACTCTAACTTACTAGACACAAAAATAGTCGATTTGAACGCGGGCGACTTAGACGTCTTTATAGACCAAATCACTGACACCATACACGCGGCGTGTAGTTTAAGTTTCTATGCCATCCAGGGGTGCTGGGACGCGCTCCAAACCTCCTTGGTGGACAACAGACCTGGAGCGACTTAAATCTGAAGTAGTTCATCTACACCGCCGATTACATGCCGCTAAACGACACCACGCGCCTTCAGACACGATATTCGACCGATTATGCGAGGATCTAATCTTTAAGCGTACTGAATACGCTCGAAAGCTTAGAGAGACTTCGACGGCCGATTTCCGCACATTCTGCAACCGACAAGATAAGGAGAATGTATGGTCAGTGACTAATCGCCTCCTTAAACACTCGACTCGGCGACAACCTCCTACCACTTTAAAGATAGACACAGGGCACACACATGACGCCCAACAAAGCGCTACAGCTCTCTTAAATCATTTCTATCCCGACGATTCTCCAGACTTTTCAGCCCGACACAGGCATCTTCGCCGTCACAGACAGGATACCTCTGAGGCCCCTGACGAACCTCCTTTCGCAGTGGAAGAGGTACTGGAGCTACTAAAACTTATGAATGCAAAAAAGGCACCAGGTATGGATGGCCTCACTTCAGACATATGCACACAATTTACACAGGCTTACCCACAGCTAATAACAGATTTATTAAATAGATGTTTAAAATTGCATCACTTTCCCCGACAGTGGAAGCAGGCATATGTCAAGATCATACCGAAGCCTGGTAAATCTGATTACAGTACCCTCGATTCTCACAGACCAATTGGCCTCATCCCTGTTTTCGGGAAGCTGTTAGAAAAGCTCCTGATCAAAAGGGTGACTTTTGTAGCCACGGTCGCAGGCAAGCTCAACGGTCACCAATTTGGTTTCAAGGAGCAAACCAACACAACCATGGCGATCTCCTCGGCTCTCAATGTCGTTCGCTCGGCCAAACGAGCTAGAGAGGCCGTCATCGCCGTCTCCCTTGACATCAAGGCAGCATTTAACAACGCCTGGTGGCCAGCTCTATTCGAGGGCCTCAGGCGGATCGGTTGCCCTCGAAACATTTTTTCAATTTTTGAAAACTATGTTCAAGACAGAGAAGTGGTTTTAGATTACGCCGGAGAACGAGTCACTAAGAAGCTAACTAAGGGCTGCGTTCAGGGTTCGGCATGTGGCCCAATTATGTGGAACATTATCCTAGACGAGCTTCTCGAAATAGACCTGCCTGATGGGTGCCATTTACAAGCGTTTGCCGACGACGTCTTGCTCATTACACACCACATTCGCGCTGAAGACCTCCAAGATTTAACCAACTCCGCGCTTGGTAAAATTATTGAGTGGGGTGAAAGTGTTAAACTGACCTTCGGCCCCGAAAAAACACAAGTTATTGCATTCACACCCACAGCCAAAAAATGCTCAATAAGAATGGGCCAATACTGCCTTCCGTTTATACACGAGTTCAAACTTCTGGGAGTCATCATTGACGAGAAATTACTCTTTAATAAACATGTTCAGCACACTATCAAAAAAGCCTCGCGCATATTTAATAGACTTAGTCTTTTCTGTAGACCAACATGGGGGGCACATCCCGAGAACATCCGGACAATCTACATCAGTATCATTGAGCCAATTATGACATATGCTGCTGGTATATGGGGGCAAGCGGCTCTAAAAAAAGGGATAATAAGGCGGTTGTTAAGTATGCAACGAGGCTTTGCCATCAGGATCACACGGGCGTTCAAGACCATATCCACCACAGCCGCTCTAGCACTTGCAGAACTCACCCCACTCGACCTCAAAGTTCGGGAGGTACAGGCACTGGAACTCACAAAACTCACCGGCGCCTCTCATCTTTTACCTTCTGATACAGCTCTAGAACGCCCTACACCACCACACAAATTATTGCACCCCGCTACCAGAGTATCCATTTCTGTCCTTTCCCCCTCTAGAGGTCGTAATTACACAGCACCCTATCCCCATGCTTTGAATATTTACACTGATGGGAGCAAGCTGGAGGACTCCTCCGTAGGAGCGGCATTCGTTGCTTTCATGGAAGGCCGCCAGACTGCTTCCAAAAAATACAAACTTCACTCGTTTTGCTCGGTCTTTCAAGCTGAGCTTCTCGCCATTTCGAAAGCCTGCTCGTGGGCCTGTTCAACATACCCGAACACATACACAATTATTCACACGGACTCACAATCTTCCATCGCCGCGCTGCAGAATAGAAGCAACACCCACCCCATCGTCACACAAATTCACAATCAGATACACGCACGCGCGCCAGCTACATTACACTTTACATGGGTCAAAAGCCACACAGGCGTCGTCGGTAACGAGGAAGCCGACTTGGCAGCAAAGAGTGCTGCCGCAATGCACTCTCCACCGGCTTATGTCTACTTCCCAATGAGTTTCGTGAAGAGCGCAATCCGTGCGGAACACAACCGCATTTGGCAGGCTAGATACGAGAGCTCGGCACAGGGTCGACATACCATAGGACTCCTTTCGAAACTCACCGACATAAACAAACTGCGAAAACTCATCAAGACATCCTTCCATCTGACACAACTACTAAGCGGGCACGGGTACTGCAAGCAGTACCTGCACCGTTTTAAAATAATCGATAATGAGACTTGCCCATGTGACGACTCCACAGTACAGACTTTTGATCACTTACTCAGACACTGCTCCCGATTCGCATCCAAAAGACATATCCACGTGACCTTATGTGAAAACCTTAATATATCTCCGTTCAGCTTACCGGACCTTCTCAAGAAAAAATCTACAGCAGAATCTTTTGATGAGTTGGCCCGGCACATTGTCCTAAATCTCAAGGCATTTAACGGTCTGTAGCGCTTGGGCAGCGACTTAAATAAAATAATGTAGCAACTAATATATAATTGTGTATTCCAAATTGTATTGTTAATATGTATAAATTTTAGCTGTATTTACCCATAAGTGAAAATTGTGTAAAAAAAAAAAAAAATTGTAATAATAATATAAAACGCTGTCGTGCCTCGCAGCTGGGAGAAGAAAGATCCGTATCAAATAGCGGCAACCCTCTCCCAACTGTCTGCGTTTAGTTAAAGCGAAAGATAAATACTGTAAAAAAAAAAAAAAACACCAGCGATACAAATTAGAATTAATAAAAAAAAAAAAAAAACTGTATGAGGTAAGATTTTTAATTAAATAATTTTGGAGTAAAAAAGGCATAACAGAAAATTATGACGAATTAATTAACCGACCAGCGGAAAAATCTCCACCTGGCGTTACAATGATACGGCATAGATTTAAAAATTTAAGAGTTAGGTTACGTCTCTAATGTCATTTTAAGAAGAAAAATGAGACTAACTTACAAAATCTTGAAGCGCAAACCAACATCAGGTGTTTCGTATATACTGCACGAAATTTGAAGTTGTCTTTTTAATATGTTTTTATTAAAAAAAATCAAGACTGAAATTTAAGACGAATGTAATAATCGATTAGCGAAAAATCTCCTCCTAGCGTTACATTGATACTGCATAGATTTAAAAATTTAAAAGTTAGGTAACGTCTCTAATATCAATTTTAGAAGAAAAATGAGACACTCTCACGAAATCTTGAAGCGAAAATCAACATCAAGTGTTTCGTTTATGCTGTATGAGGTTAGATTTTTTATTGAAATTATTTTGGAGTAAAAAAGGCATAAAAGAAAATTATGACGAATTAATTAACCGACCAGCGGAAAAATCTCCACCTGGCGTTACATTGATACGGCATAGATTTAAAAATTTAAGAGTTAGGTTACGTCTCTACTATCGATTTCAGAAGAAAATGAGACTTTCTTAGAAAAACTTGAAGCGCAAATCAACATCAGGTGTTTCGTATATACTGCACGAAATTTGAAGTTATCTTTTTAAATTTTTTTTACTAAAAGCAATCAAAAATATATACTAAGACGAATGTATTAATCGACCAGCGGAAAAATCTCCACCTAGCGTTACATTGATACTGCATAGATTTAAAAATTTAAAAGTTAGGTTACGTCTCTTATATTAATTTCAGGAGTAAATTAAGACTTTCTTAGAAAATCTTGAAGCAAAAATCAACATCAGGTGTTTCGTATATACTGCACGAAATTTGAAGTTGTCTTGTAAATATTTTTTTTATTAAAAGCAATCAAAAATCCAAATTAAAACGAATGTATTAATCGACCAGCGGAAAAACCTCCACCTAGAGTTACATTGATACGGCATATATTTAAAAATTTAAAAGTTAGATTACGTCTCCAATATCAATTTCAGAAGAAAATAGGACGTTCTTAGGAAATCTTGAAGCGAAAAACAACATCAGGTGTTTCGTATATATTGCTTGAAATTTGAAGTTGTCTTTTTAATATTTTTTATTAATAGCAATAAAAAATGAAAACTATAACGAATGTGTTAATCGACCAGCGGAAAAATCTCCATCTAGCATTATCTTGACACTGCATAGATTTAAAAATTTACTAGTTAGGTTACGTCTCTAATTACAATTTCAGAAGAAAAATGAGACATTCTGAGGAAATCTTGATGCGAAAATCAACATCAGGTATTTCGTTTATACTGCTTAAATTAGGGAGTTGTCTTTTTAATATTTTTTTATTAAAAGCAATCAAAAATCGAAATTAAGACGAATGTATTAATCGACCAGCGGAAAAATCTCCACCTAGCGTTACATTGATACGGCATAGATTTAATAATTTAAAAGTTAAATTATATCTCTAATATCAATTTAGAAAGGAAAAGAAACTTTCTTAGAAAATCTTGAAGAGAAAATCAACATCGGATGTTTCGTTTATCCTGCTTGAAATTTGAAGTTGTCTTTTTAATTTTTTTTTATTAAAACCAATCAAGACTGAAAACTAAGACGAATGTAATAATCGACCAGCGGAGAAATCTCCAACTCTCATTATCTTGACACGGCATAGATTTAAAAATTTACTAGGTAGGTTACGTCTCTAATAACACTTTCAGAAGGAAAATGAGACATTCTATGGAATTCTTGAAGCGAAAATCATCATCAGTTGTTTCGATTATACTGTATGAGGTTAGATTTCTAATTTAAATAATTTTGGAGTGAAAAAGTCATAAAAGAAAATTATGACGAATTTATTATCGGAAGAGCGGAAACTTCTTCACACAGCGTTACTTTGATACAGCATAGATTTAAAAATTAAAAAATTAGGTTACGTCCTTCATATCAATTTAGGAAGAAAAATGAGACTTTCTTAGAAAATCTTGAAGCGAAAATCAAAATCATGTGTTTCGTTTACACTGCTTGAAATTTGAATTAGTCCTTTTAATATTTATTTATTAAAAGCAATCAAAACTGAAATTTGAGACTAATGTATTAATCGACTAGCGGAAAAATCTCCACCTAGCGTTACATTGATACCGCAGAGATTTAAAAATTTAAAAGGCAGATTACGACTAATATCAATTTCAGAAGAAAATGAGACTTTCTTAGAAAATCCTGAATCGCCAAACAATATCAGGTGTTTCGTATATACTGCGTGAAATTTGAAGTTGTCTTTTTAATATTTTTTTATTAAAAGCAATCAAAACTGAGAACTAAGACGAATGTATTAATCGACCAGCGGAAAAATTTCCACCTAGCGTTACATTGATACTACAAAGATTTACAAATTTAAAAGTTAGGTTACGTCTCTAATATCAATTTAGGAAGAAAAATGAGACTTTCTTAGAAAATCTTGAAGCGCAAATCCACATCAGGTGTTTCGTATAATACTGCTTGAAATATGAAGTTGTCTTTTTAATATTTTTTATTAAAAGCAATCATTAATAAAAACTAAGACGAATGTATTAATCGACCAGCGGAAAAATCTCCACCTAGCGTTACATTGATACGGCATAGATTAAAAATTTAAAAGTTAGGTTACGTCTCTAATTTCAATTTAGGAAGAAAAATGAGACTTTCTTAGAAAATCTTGAAGCGCAAATCAACATCAGGTGTTTCGTATATACTGCTTAAAATTTGAAGTTGTCTTTTTAATATTTTTTATTAAAAGCAATAAAAAATGAAAACTAAAACGAATGTATTAATCGACCAGCGGAAAAATCTCCACCAAGCGTTACATTGATACGACATAGATTTGAAAATTTAAAAGTTAGGTTACGTCTCTAATTTCAATTTAGGAAGAAAAATGAGACTTTCTTAGAAAATCTTGAAGCGCAAATCAATATCAGGTGTTTCGTATATACTGCTTGAAATATGAAGTTGTCTTTTTAATATTTTTTATTAAAAGCAATCATTAAAAGAAACTAAGTCGAATGTATTAATTTACTACTGAAATTGATATTAGAGACGTAACCAAACTTTTAAATTTTCAAATCTATGTCGTGTCAATGTAACGCTTGGTGGAGATTTTTCCGCTGGTCGATTAATACATTCGTTTTAGTTTTCATTTTTGATTGCTTTTAATAAAAAATTATTAAAAAGAGAACTTCAAAATTCAAGCAGTATATACGAAACACCTGATGTTGAATTTCGCTTCAAGATTTTCTTAAATAGTCTCATTTTCTTCTAAAATTGGTATTGAAGACGTAACCTAACTTATAATTTTTAAATCTATGCAATATCAATGTAACGCTAGGTGGAGATTTTTCCGCTGGTCGATTAATACATTAGTCTCAAATTTTAGTTTTGATTGCTTTTAATAAAAAAATATTAAAAAGGCAACTCCTTTTTAAGCAGTATAATCGAAACACCTGATGTTGATTTGCACTTCAAGATTTTCTAAGAAAGTCTCATTTTTCTTCCTAAATTGATATTGGAGACGTGACGTAACTTTTAAATTTGTAAATCTATGCAGTGTTAATGTAACGCTGTAGGGAGATTCTTCCGCTGGTCGATTAATACATTCGTCTTAGTTTTCAATTTTGATTGCTTTTAATAAAAAAATATTAAAAAGACAACTTCAAATTTCAAGCAGTATATACGAAACACCTGATGTTGATTTGCGCTTCAAGATTTCCTAAGGATGTCTCATTTTTCTTCTGAAATTGTAATTAGAGACGTAACCTAACTAGTAAATTTTTAAATCTATGCAGTGTCAAGATAATGCTAGATGGAGATTTTTCCGCTGGTCGATTAATATATTCGTTATAGTTTTCATTTTTGATTGCTTTTAATAAAAAAATATTAAAAGGACTAATTCAAATTTCAAGCAGTGTAAACGAAACACATGATTTTGATTTTCGCTTCAAGATTTTCTAAGAAAGTCTCATTTTTCTTCCTAAATTGATATGAAGGACGTAACCTAATTTTTTAATTTTTAAATCTATGCTGTATCAAAGTAACGCTGTGTGAAGAAGTTTCCGCTCTTCCGATAATAAATTCGTCATAATTTTCTTTTATGACTTTTTCACTCCAAAATTATTTAAATTAGAAATCTAACCTCATACAGTATAATCGAAACAACTGATGATGATTTTCGCTTCAAGAATTCCATAGAATGTCTCATTTTCCTTCTGAAAGTGTTATTAGAGACGTAACCTACCTAGTAAATTTTTAAATCTATGCCGTGTCAAGATAATGAGAGTTGGAGATTTCTCCGCTGGTCGATTATTACATTCGTCTTAGTTTTCAGTCTTGATTGGTTTTAATAAAAAAAAATTAAAAAGACAACTTCAAATTTCAAGCAGGATAAACGAAACATCCGATGTTGATTTTCTCTTCAAGATTTTCTAAGAAAGTTTCTTTTCCTTTCTAAATTGATATTAGAGATATAATTTAACTTTTAAATTATTAAATCTATGCCGTATCAATGTAACGCTAGGTGGAGATTTTTCCGCTGGTCGATTAATACATTCGTCTTAATTTCGATTTTTGATTGCTTTTAATAAAAAAATATTAAAAAGACAACTCCCTAATTTAAGCAGTATAAACGAAATACCTGATGTTGATTTTCGCATCAAGATTTCCTCAGAATGTCTCATTTTTCTTCTGAAATTGTAATTAGAGACGTAACCTAACTAGTAAATTTTTAAATCTATGCAGTGTCAAGATAATGCTAGATGGAGATTTTTCCGCTGGTCGATTAACACATTCGTTATAGTTTTCATTTTTTATTGCTATTAATAAAAAATATTAAAAAGACAACTTCAAATTTCAAGCAATATATACGAAACACCTGATGTTGTTTTTCGCTTCAAGATTTCCTAAGAACGTCCTATTTTCTTCTGAAATTGATATTGGAGACGTAATCTAACTTTTAAATTTTTAAATATATGCCGTATCAATGTAACTCTAGGTGGAGGTTTTTCCGCTGGTCGATTAATACATTCGTTTTAATTTGGATTTTTGATTGCTTTTAATAAAAAAAATATTTACAAGACAACTTCAAATTTCGTGCAGTATATACGAAACACCTGATGTTGATTTTTGCTTCAAGATTTTCTAAGAAAGTCTTAATTTACTCCTGAAATTAATATAAGAGACGTAACCTAACTTTTAAATTTTTAAATCTATGCAGTATCAATGTAACGCTAGGTGGAGATTTTTCCGCTGGTCGATTAATACATTCGTCTTAGTATATATTTTTGATTGCTTTTAGTAAAAAAAATTTAAAAAGATAACTTCAAATTTCGTGCAGTATATACGAAACACCTGATGTTGATTTGCGCTTCAAGTTTTTCTAAGAAAGTCTCATTTTCTTCTGAAATCGATAGTAGAGACGTAACCTAACTCTTAAATTTTTAAATCTATGCCGTATCAATGTAACGCCAGGTGGAGATTTTTCCGCTGGTCGGTTAATTAATTCGTCATAATTTTCTTTTATGCCTTTTTTACTCCAAAATAATTTCAATAAAAAATCTAACCTCATACAGCATAAACGAAACACTTGATGTTGATTTTCGCTTCAAGATTTCGTGAGAGTGTCTCATTTTTCTTCTAAAATTGATATTAGAGACGTTACCTAACTTTTAAATTTTTAAATCTATGCAGTATCAATGTAACGCTAGGAGGAGATTTTTCGCTAATCGATTATTACATTCGTCTTAAATTTCAGTCTTGATTTTTTTTAATAAAAACATATTAAAAAGACAACTTCAAATTTCGTGCAGTATATACGAAACACCTGATGTTGGTTTGCGCTTCAAGATTTTGTAAGTTAGTCTCATTTTTCTTCTTAAAATGACATTAGAGACGTAACCTAACTCTTAAATTTTTAAATCTATGCCGTATCATTGTAACGCCAGGTGGAGATTTTTCCGCTGGTCGGTTAATTAATTCGTCATAATTTTCTGTTATGCCTTTTTTACTCCAAAATTATTTAATTAAAAATCTTACCTCATACAGTTTTTTTTTTTTTTTTATTAATTCTAATTTGTATCGCTGGTGTTTTTTTTTTTTTTTACAGTATTTATCTTTCGCTTTAACTAAACGCAGACAGTTGGGAGAGGGTTGCCGCTATTTGATACGGATCTTTCTTCTCCCAGCTGCGAGGCACGACAGCGTTTTATATTATTATTACAATTTTTTTTTTTTTTTACACAATTTTCACTTATGGGTAAATACAGCTAAAATTTATACATATTAACAATACAATTTGGAATACACAATTATATATTAGTTGCTACATTATTTTATTTAAGTCGCTGCCCAAGCGCTACAGACCGTTAAATGCCTTGAGATTTAGGACAATGTGCCGGGCCAACTCATCAAAAGATTCTGCTGTAGATTTTTTCTTGAGAAGGTCCGGTAAGCTGAACGGAGATATATTAAGGTTTTCACATAAGGTCACGTGGATATGTCTTTTGGATGCGAATCGGGAGCAGTGTCTGAGTAAGTGATCAAAAGTCTGTACTGTGGAGTCGTCACATGGGCAAGTCTCATTATCGATTATTTTAAAACGGTGCAGGTACTGCTTGCAGTACCCGTGCCCGCTTAGTAGTTGTGTCAGATGGAAGGATGTCTTGATGAGTTTTCGCAGTTTGTTTATGTCGGTGAGTTTCGAAAGGAGTCCTATGGTATGTCGACCCTGTGCCGAGCTCTCGTATCTAGCCTGCCAAATGCGGTTGTGTTCCGCACGGATTGCGCTCTTCACGAAACTCATTGGGAAGTAGACATAAGCCGGTGGAGAGTGCATTGCGGCAGCACTCTTTGCTGCCAAGTCGGCTTCCTCGTTACCGACGACGCCTGTGTGGCTTTTGACCCATGTAAAGTGTAATGTAGCTGGCGCGCGTGCGTGTATCTGATTGTGAATTTGTGTGACGATGGGGTGGGTGTTGCTTCTATTCTGCAGCGCGGCGATGGAAGATTGTGAGTCCGTGTGAATAATTGTGTATGTGTTCGGGTATGTTGAACAGGCCCACGAGCAGGCTTTCGAAATGGCGAGAAGCTCAGCTTGAAAGACCGAGCAAAACGAGTGAAGTTTGTATTTTTTGGAAGCAGTCTGGCGGCCTTCCATGAAAGCAACGAATGCCGCTCCTACGGAGGAGTCCTCCAGCTTGCTCCCATCAGTGTAAATATTCAAAGCATGGGGATAGGGTGCTGTGTAATTACGACCTCTAGAGGGGGAAAGGACAGAAATGGATACTCTGGTAGCGGGGTGCAATAATTTGTGTGGTGGTGTAGGGCGTTCTAGAGCTGTATCAGAAGGTAAAAGATGAGAGGCGCCGGTGAGTTTTGTGAGTTCCAGTGCCTGTACCTCCCGAACTTTGAGGTCGAGTGGGGTGAGTTCTGCAAGTGCTAGAGCGGCTGTGGTGGATATGGTCTTGAACGCCCGTGTGATCCTGATGGCAAAGCCTCGTTGCATACTTAACAACCGCCTTATTATCCCTTTTTTTAGAGCCGCTTGCCCCCATATACCAGCAGCATATGTCATAATTGGCTCAATGATACTGATGTAGATTGTCCGGATGTTCTCGGGATGTGCCCCCCATGTTGGTCTACAGAAAAGACTAAGTCTATTAAATATGCGCGAGGCTTTTTTGATAGTGTGCTGAACATGTTTATTAAAGAGTAATTTCTCGTCAATGATGACTCCCAGAAGTTTGAACTCGTGTATAAACGGAAGGCAGTATTGGCCCATTCTTATTGAGCATTTTTTGGCTGTGGGTGTGAATGCAATAACTTGTGTTTTTTCGGGGCCGAAGGTCAGTTTAACACTTTCACCCCACTCAATAATTTTACCAAGCGCGGAGTTGGTTAAATCTTGGAGGTCTTCAGCGCGAATGTGGTGTGTAATGAGCAAGACGTCGTCGGCAAACGCTTGTAAATGGCACCCATCAGGCAGGTCTATTTCGAGAAGCTCGTCTAGGATAATGTTCCACATAATTGGGCCACATGCCGAACCCTGAACGCAGCCCTTAGTTAGCTTCTTAGTGACTCGTTCTCCGGCGTAATCTAAAACCACTTCTCTGTCTTGAACATAGTTTTCAAAAATTGAAAAAATGTTTCGAGGGCAACCGATCCGCCTGAGGCCCTCGAATAGAGCTGGCCACCAGGCGTTGTTAAATGCTGCCTTGATGTCAAGGGAGACGGCGATGACGGCCTCTCTAGCTCGTTTGGCCGAGCGAACGACATTGAGAGCCGAGGAGATCGCCATGGTTGTGTTGGTTTGCTCCTTGAAACCAAATTGGTGACCGTTGAGCTTGCCTGCGACCGTGGCTACAAAAGTCACCCTTTTGATCAGGAGCTTTTCTAACAGCTTCCCGAAAACAGGGATGAGGCCAATTGGTCTGTGAGAATCGAGGGTACTGTAATCAGATTTACCAGGCTTCGGTATGATCTTGACATATGCCTGCTTCCACTGTCGGGGAAAGTGATGCAATTTTAAACATCTATTTAATAAATCTGTTATTAGCTGTGGGTAAGCCTGTGTAAATTGTGTGCATATGTCTGAAGTGAGGCCATCCATACCTGGTGCCTTTTTTGCATTCATAAGTTTTAGTAGCTCCAGTACCTCTTCCACTGCGAAAGGAGGTTCGTCAGGGGCCTCAGAGGTATCCTGTCTGTGACGGCGAAGATGCCTGTGTCGGGCTGAAAAGTCTGGAGAATCGTCGGGATAGAAATGATTTAAGAGAGCTGTAGCGCTTTGTTGGGCGTCATGTGTGTGCCCTGTGTCTATCTTTAAAGTGGTAGGAGGTTGTCGCCGAGTCGAGTGTTTAAGGAGGCGATTAGTCACTGACCATACATTCTCCTTATCTTGTCGGTTGCAGAATGTGCGGAAATCGGCCGTCGAAGTCTCTCTAAGCTTTCGAGCGTATTCAGTACGCTTAAAGATTAGATCCTCGCATAATCGGTCGAATATCGTGTCTGAAGGCGCGTGGTGTCGTTTAGCGGCATGTAATCGGCGGTGTAGATGAACTACTTCAGATTTAAGTCGCTCCAGGTCTGTTGTCCACCAAGGAGGTTTGGAGCGCGTCCCAGCACCCCTGGATGGCATAGAAACTTAAACTACACGCCGCGTGTATGGTGTCAGTGATTTGGTCTATAAAGACGTCTAAGTCGCCCGCGTTCAAATCGACTATTTTTGTGTCTAGTAAGTTAGAGTTCGTCATGATAGTGTGGAGTTCAGTCTTGAAACTTGCCCAGTTAGCTTTTTCGCTTTTATATTTGAATGTGGACGTGATGTTTCCCGTTTGGGAGGTTATGTCGTGGCGTGTACTAATCGAGAAGTCTATAGCGTTATGTTGTGAGATTGGGCATGCTTCTAGATTGACTCTCCAGTCACTAATATCGTCTATGGTCGATGCCGAAGCCAATGTTAAGTCGATTATAGAGGACCGCGGCCGTCCGTGAGCGGTGCTTTCAAACGTTGGGATATCGTTTACGTTGCAAAAGAAGAAGTCGTGTCCGTGTGCAATGTCAGTAATCATGTGTCCGCGAGCGTTCGCTCTCGCGCTGCCCCATATGGGATGCCATCCATTAAAGTCGCCCCCAATGACGCAACGAGATTCTCCGATACTGCCGAGAAAGAAGTCTAAGCGGTCCAGTGTCCCTAAGTCGTCTTGGCCTGGTTCGACGTAAGCTGACGCGACGTAGAGTTTTGTTGGTCCGCAATCGAGTCTCACGACCGCTAAGTTGCCTGTCGAGTACTGTGTCAGTCCTAAAGGATTAGGACACCGCGTTCCGTCCTTTATGAATATGCATGCTTTGACTCTGCCTGTAGGAGTGGGGAATTGGAAGATTTTTATGCCTGGAATGTTATTAACAAAGTTAGCTGAGCCTACATATGGCTCGGACACTAAAGCAATGGAATACTCGCCGGCCACAAAGTAGCGAGTGAATTCCAGGAGCGCTCCTTTACAGCGGTCTAAGTTGCATTGGATTACTTTGATAGAGGTGCGTTTATCCATAATCGATCCTGGAAGTCACTCGTCTCTTCACGATAGTAACTATTGGACAGGATGGGGAAGTAGCCTTATGTGCAATGCAGTCCGCGGTGTTAAACTTAATTTTACGAGCGGCACAGTTGTAACACTTGGGTGCGCTTTCCTTATGCGGACACTCTGTCTCAATATGCGAGCAGTCCGAGCAATGCGCACAGCGCTTTGCTCCACCTGTACATTGAGCCTTAAGGTGCCCGAACTGTAAGCACGCGTGGCACTGGATAAATGGAGAGAAGTCGTCGCAGTGGACCCTCTGGTGATCCACTCGGACTCTCCCCATTGCCTTAAAAATTTGCCACAGCCCGGGACTGAGAACGAATACTGCGTTATACAGTTTACAGTTACGGTTGTTGCGCTTAAATTTAAAACTAATGTCGGCATCCGTATAAGCCTTCATTTCTGGGTTTTGATGCAACAATATGGACGTTAATTCACCACTTGGAGTGTCTATAGATATGCCTTTAAGGATGCACATGGGTCTGAGTTTCTGTGCCTTCTCCGCTGTCACTTGCGACGCGCCAGATTTTGTAAGACGCTGTAAGGCGTCTTCGCAGTCTCGGGCAGTGTCGAACTCTACACGCAGTTTATTGTTCGATAGTGGAACAACCTTGGTAGGAGCATAGTTCGATTGTCGAAAAGAAATACTTTTTCGGAAAGCCTCGACTGCCGCCTGCTTGGTGCTGGCTGGCGTCTTCGAAGCCACGATGATTGCTGGGCGCGGTGTCGGTGGAGGTGCGGTTTTGTTGGATGCGGGCGTCATACCTGTATTCGCCGGAAGCCTGGCCATTGCCGCGTAGGATGGCGCGGTAGAAACCGGGGCAATGACCGCGGCTGAGGTCGAGGTTGTGTGCACGGCGCGAGTAAGGTCTTTTTTTATTTTCGTCATTTCTTCCCGCACGCAGGCGAGAAGCTCCTGCCGCAAACTATCGCCTCCGTTGCCTGAGTGCATATCAGCAGAGGCGGCGCGGCTCACGGACGCCTCAGCCACGCGGCCGTAGGCGGCCATAGCTCGGCGACTCTCCTCAGCGGCGCGAACAATGAGCCTTTTGTTCGCTGCCGTTACATGTTTTCCCTCGCTGACGGCTACTACGATAGTTGTAGACAGCGTGTTTATTACCGCGGTCAGGGAAGCTAGGTCGGAGACTTGATCCGCTGTAGCCTGCAGCACGTGCGCCGTTGGAGGCGCACACGCAGTGGTTGGCGTCTCCGGAGCGGTACGCTCTGCGGGCGATGCCGCTGGCGCACCGGCGGCCGGGCTTGCCTGGCTCATGTCGCACTATATAAATGGCCTGGTGAATTTTTAATATCCACCGGGGTTTCGGCTATAGTAGCTACCTTACGTTTTCATATTGAACAGATGAGGCAATTACAGAAAAGGAAAAAAAAAAAAATAAAAAAAAAAAAATTTGGGTCGCGACGCAAACCACTTGACAAATACAATCCACACTGTCGCCAAGCGGGCGCCGTCGTCCGCAGAGTCCCGCCGAAATATATAACAAAACACTTGTAACTTCAGTTTAAATGAACAATGTCCGTGTTAGGCAGTTTTTCGACTATAACAGGTTCAATTATGCACTGATTTTAATAGTTAGTTCACAATGGCACTGCTAATATTTTTGCGCGTCTTTTGATGTATAATGCATCGGGATCGGAGCACTTTTTTTCGCAACTACGATTTTTCGTACGCGGAGCCGCTCGAAAGCGTGACGTTCGGTTCGGATGTTGTCACGCGACTTTCACCTCATACAGTATAAACGAAATACCTGATGTTGATTTCCACTTCAAGATTTCGTAAGTGTCTCATTTTTCTTCTAAAATTGATATTAGAGACGTAACCTAACTCTTAAATTTTTAAGTCTATGCAGTATCAATGTAGCGATGGGTGGAGATTATTCCGCTGGTAGATTAATACATCCGTCTTAGTTTTCATTTTTGATTGCTTTTAATAAAAAAATATTAAAAAGACATATTCAAATTACAAGCAGTATATACGAAAGACCTGATGTTGGTTTGCGCTTCAAGATTTTCTAAGAAAGTCTCATTTTCTTCTGAAATCGATAGCAGAGACGAAACCTAACTTTTAAATTTTTAAATCTGTGCAGTATTAATGTAACGCTTAGTGGAGATTTTTCCGCTGGTCGATTAATACATTAGTCTCAAATTTCAGTTTTGATTGCTTTTAATAAAAAAATATTAAAAAGACAACTTAAAATTTCAAGCAGTATAAACGAAACACCTTATGTGGATTTGCAGTTCAAGCTTTTGTAAGAATGTCTTAATTTACTATTGAAATTGATGTTAGAGACGTAACCTCACTCTTAAATTCTTAAATCTATGCAGTATCAATGTAACGCTAGGTGAAGATTTTTCCGCTGGTCGATTAATACATTCATCTTAGTTTTCAGTTTTGATTGCTTTTAGTAAAAAATTTTTAGAAAGATAACTTCTATTTCAAGCAGTATAAACGAAAAACCTGAAGTTGATTTGCGCTTCAAGATTTTCTAAGAAAGTCTCATTTTCTTCTGAAATCGATAGTAGAGAGGTAACCTAACTTTTAAATTTTTAAATCTATGCAGTATCAATGTTAACTGCTTGAAATTTTAAGTTATCTTTTTAAAATTTTTTTATTAAACGCTATCAAAAATGAAAACTAAGACGAATATATTAATCGACCAGCGGAAAAATCTCCACCTAGCGTAACATTGATACGGCATAGATTTAAAAATTTAAAAGTTAGGTTACGTCTTTACTATCAATTTCAGAAGAAAATGAGACTTTCTTAGAAAATCTTGAAGCGCAAATCAACATCAGGTGTTTCGTATATACTGCACGAAATTTGAAGTTGTCTTTTTAATATGTTTTTATTAAAAGCAATCAAAACTGAAATTTAAGACGAATGTACTAATCGATTAGCGAAAAATCTCCACCTAGCGTTATACTGATACGGCATAGATTTAAAAATTTAAAAGTTACGTTACGTCTCTAATATCAATTTCAAGAGTAAATTAAGACATTCTTAGAAAATCTTGAAGCGAACATAACCATCAGGTATTACGTTTATACTGCACGAAATTTGAAGTTGTCTCTTTAATATCTTTTATTAAAAGCAATCAAAACTGAAAACTAAGACGAATGTATTAATCGACCAGCGGAAAAATTTCCACCTAACGTTACATTGATACTGCATAGATTTACAAAATTAAAAGTTAGGTTACGTCTCTAATATCGATTTAGGAAGAAAAATGAGATTTTCTTGGAAAAACTTGAAGCGCAAATCAACATCAGGTGTTCCGTATATACTGCTTGAAATTTGAAGTTGTCTTTTTAATATTTTTTTATTAAAAGCAATCAAAACTGAAAACTAAAATGAATGTATTAATCGACCAGCGGAAAAATCTCCACCTAGCGTTACATTGATACGGCATAGATTTAAAAATTTAAAAGTTATGTTACGTCTCTAATTTCCATTTTAGAAGAAAAATAAAACATTCTTAGGAAATCTTGAGGCGCAAAACAACATCAGGTGTTTCGTTTATACTGTTTGAAATTTGAAATTGTCTTTTTAATATTTTTTTATTAAAAGCAATCAAAAATGAAAACAAAGACGAATGTATTAATCGACCAGCGGAAAAATCTCCACCTAGCGTTACATTGATACTGCAAAGATTTAAACATTGAAGAGTTAGGTTTCGTCTCTAATGTCATTTTAAGAAGAAAAATGAGACTATCTTACAAAATTTTGAAGCGCAAACCAACATCAGGTGTTTCGTATATACTGCACGAAATTTGAAGTTGTCTTTTAACAATTTTTTACTAAAAGCAATCAAAAATAAAAACTAAGACGAATGTATTAATCGACCAGCGGAAAAATCTCCACCTAGCGTTACATTGATACGGCATAGATTAAAAAATTTAAAAGTTAGATTACGTCTCTAATATCAATTTTAGAAGAAAAATGATACATTCTTACAAAATCTTGAAGCGAATATCAACATCAGGTGTTTCGTATATACTGTATGAGGTAAGATTTTTAATTAAATAATTTTGGAGTAAAAAAGTCATAAAAGAAAATTATGACGAATTTATTATCGGACTAATGGAAAAATCTCCACACAGCGTTACATTGATACTGCAAAGATTTAAAAATTTAAAAGTTGAATTACGTCTCTAATATCAATTTCAGAAGAAAATGAGACATTCTTAGAAAATCTTGAAGCGCAAACCAACATCAGGTGTTTCGTATATACTGTATGAGGTAAGACTTTTAATTAAATAATTTTGGAGTAAAAAAGTCATAAAAGAAAATTATGACGAATTAATTAACCGACCAGCGGAAAAATTTTCACCTGGCGTTACATGGATACGGCATAGATTTAAGAATTTAAGAGTTAGGTTACGTCTCTAATGTCATTTTAAGAAGAAAAATGAGACTATCTTACAAAATCTTGAAGCGCAAACCAACATCAGGTGTTTCGTATATACTGCACGAAATTTGAAGTTGTCTTTTAAATTTTTTTTACTAAAAGCAATCAAAAATAAAAACTAAGACGAATGTGTTAATCGACCAGCGGAAAAATCTCCACCTAGCGTTACATTGATACGGCATAGATTTAAAAATTTAAAAGTTAGATAACATCTCTAATATCAATTTTAGAAGAAAAATGAGACATTCTTTTGAAATCTTGATGCGAAAATCAATATCAGGTGTTTCGTTTATACTGTTTGAAATTTGAAGTTGTCTCTTTAAAATTTTTTAATTAAAAGCAATCAAAAATGAAAACAAAGACGAATGTATTAATCGACCAGCGGAAAAATCTCCACCTAGCGTTACTTTGATACTGCAAAGATTTAAAAATTTAGGAGTTAGGTTACGTCTCTAATATCAATTTCAGAAGAAAATGAGACATTCTTAGAAAATCTTGAAGCGCAAACCAACATCAGGTGTTTCGTATATACTGTTTGAGGTAAGGTTTTTAATTAAATAATATTGAGTAAAAAAGTCATGAAAGAAAATTATGACGAATTTATTATCGGACTAACGGAAAAATCTCTACACAGCGTTACATTGATACTGCAAAGTTTTAAAAATTTAAAAGTTAAATTACGTCTCTAATATCAATTTTAGAAGAAAAATGAGACATTCTAACGAAATCTTGAAGCGAAAATCAACATCAGGTGTTTCGTATATAGTGCACGAAATTTGAAGATGTCTTTTAATATTTTTTATTAAAAGCAATCAAAAATAAAAACTAAGACGAATGTATTAATCGACCAGCGGAAAAATCTCCACCTAGCTTTACATTGATACGGCATAGATTAAAAAATTTAAAAGTTAGATTACGTCTCTAATATCAATTTTAGAAGAAAAATGAGACATTCTAACGAAATCTTGAAGCGAAAATCAACATCAGGTGTTTCGTATATAGTGCACGAAATTTGAAGATGTCTTTTAATATTTTTTATTAAAACCAATCAAAAATAAAAACTAAGACGAATGTATTAATCGACCAGCGGAAAAATCTCCACCTAGCGTTACATTGATACGGCATAGATTAAAAAATTTAAAAGTTAGATTACGTCTCTAATATCAATTTTAGAAGAAAAATGAGACATTCTCACGAAATCTTGAAGCGAAAATCAACATCAAGTGTTTCGTTTATGCTGTATGAGGTTAGATTTTTTATTGAAATAATTTTGGTGTAAAAAAGTCATAAAAGAAAATTATGACGAATTTATTATCGGACTAACGGAAAAATCTCCACACAGCGTTACATTGATACTGCAAAGATTTAAAAATTTAAAAGTTAGATTAAGTCTCTAATATCAATTTTAGAAGAAAAATGATACATTCTTACGAAATCTTGAAGCGAATATCAACATCAGGTGTTTCGTATATACTGCACGAAATTTGAAGTTGTCTTTTTAACAATTTTTTATTAAAGGCAATCAAAAATGAAAACTAAGACGAATGTATTAATCGACCAGCGGAAAAATCTCCACCTAGCGTTACATTTATACTGCATAGATTTAAAAATTTAGGAGTGCGGTTACGTCTCTAATATCAATTTCAGAAGAAAATGAGACATTCTTAGAAAATCTTGAAGCGCAAACCAACATCAGGTGTTTCGTTTATACTGATTGAATTAAAAGTCGTCTTTTTAATATTATTTTATTAAAAGCAATCAAAACTGAAAACTAAGACGAATGTATTAATCGACCAGCGGAAAAATCTCCACCTAGCGTTACATTGATACTGCATAGATTTAAAAATTTAAAAGTTAGGTTATGTCTCTAATATCAATTTCAGGAGTAAATTAAGACTTTCTTAGAAAATCTTAAAGCGCAAAACAACATCAGGTGTTTCGTACATACTGGTTGAAATTTGAAGTTGTCTTTTTAATATTTTTTATTAAAAGCAAACAAAAATTAAAACTAAGACGAATGTATTAACCGACCAGCGGAAAAATCTCCACCTGGCGTTACATTGATACGGCATAGATTTATAAATTTAAAAGTTAGGTTACGTCTCCTATATCAATTTCAGGAGTAAATTAAGACTTTCTTAGAAAAACTTAAAGCAAAAAACAACATCAGGTGTTTCGTACATACTGCTTGAAATTTGAAGTTGTCTTTTTAATATTCTTTTATTAAAAGCAATCAAAAATGAAAACTAAGACGAATGTATTAATCGACCAGCGGAAAAACCTCCACCTAGCGTTACATTGATACGGCATAGATTTAAAAATTTAAAAGTTAGGTTACGCTGTAATATCAATTTCAGAAGAAAAAAACACTTTCTTTAAAAATCTTGAAGCGCTAAAAACATCAGGTGTTTCGTTTATACTGCTTGAAATCTGAAGTTGTCTTTTTAATATTGTTTTATTAAAATAAATCAAAACTGAAAACTAAGACGAATGTATTAATCGACCAGCGGAAAAATCTCCACCTAGCGTTACATTGGTACGGCATAGATTTAAAAAATTAAAAGTAAGGTTACGTCTCTAATATCAATTTTAGGAGTAAATTAAGACTTTCTTTAAAAATCTTGAAGCGAAAATAACCATCAGTTGTTTCGTATATACTGCTTGAAATTTGAAGTTGTCTTTTTAATATTATTTTATTAAAAGCAATCAAAACTGAATACTAAGACGAATGTATTAATTGACCAACGGAAAAATCTCCACCTAGCGTTACATTGATACGGAATAGATTTAAAAATTTAAAAGTTAGGTTACGTCTCCAATATCAATTTCAGAAGAAAATGAGACTTTCTTAGAAAATCTTGAAGCGAAAATTAACATTAAGTATTTCGTTTATACTGCTAGAAATTTGAAGTTGTCTTTTTAATATTTTTTTATTAAAAGCAATAAAAACTGAAATTAAAGACGAATGTATTAACCGACCAGCGGAAAAACCTCCAACTAGCGTTACATTGATACGACATAGATTTAAAAATTTTAAAGTTAGGTTATGTCTATAATATCAATTTTAGAAGAAAAATGAGACATTCTTATGAAATCTTGAAGCAAAAATCAACATCAGATGTTTCCTGTATACAGCATGAAATTTAATGTTGTCTTTTTAATAATTTTTATTAAAAGCAATCAAAACTGAAAACTGTGACGAATGTATTAATCGACCAGCGGAAAAATCTCCGCCTAGCGTAACATTGATACTGCATAGACTTAAAAATTTAAACGTTAGGTTAAGTCTCTACTATCAATTTCGAAAGAAAATGAGACTTTCTTAGAAAATCTTGAAGAGCAAATCAACATCAGGTGTTTCGTATATACTGCACGAAATATGAAGTTGACTTTTTAATATTTTTTAACTAAAAGCAATCAAAAATAAAAATTAAGACGAATGTATTAATCGACCAACTGAAAAATCTGCATCTAGCGTTACATTGATACTGCATAGATTTAAAAATTTAAAAGTTAAGTTATGTCTCTAATATCAATTTCAGGAGTAAATTAAGACTTTCTTAGAAAATCTTGAAGCGCAAATCAACGTCAGGTGTTTCTGTTGAAATTATATACAAATAATCATTAATTAATATACATATACCGCCATCTATTGGAACATAGATTGTATAGTGTTCCTACCGTCATTGTTATAAAGTGAAATGTAGGTATGTTTCTGAACGTAAATAAAAAGTTAGTTCTGTTCGAATCCCACAATCGGCGTTTTATTATAGGTTATGCGCCCAGTCGAGTTTATAAAATAAAGTGTTTTTCTCGCGAAAAGACTTGCACAAGCGTGCCGATTAGTCTACGCAGATTGAGAACTATACGTTTTGTGAACTGTGAGTTGTGATATATAGTTAAAAATTAAAAATGGCAAATAGCTATATCGTGAGCGTTCCTAAGCTGAAAGGTCGGGAGAACTACACAGAGTGGGCTTTCGCAGCGGAGAATTTTCTCGTGTTGGAGGGAACTTTTGATTACATCAAAGTTACTAAACCCGAAGAAGCCGCAGCCGACTTAAAAACTAAGGCGAATCTGATTTTAACTATTGATCCATCTCTTTATGTATATATAAAGGAATCTAAGACTACTAAAGAGTTATGGGAGAAACTCAAAAATTTGTTTGATGATTCGGGTTCAAATCACTCAAATGTTTCGAAGTCAAAATTGAAGGTTATAAAATGCTACAAGTGCAAACAAACAGGACATTATCGCAATCAGTTCACCAGTTCCAATAAAGATTCAGAAAATAACAAGTCTTGTAAACGTAAACAATCAAACGCATTTAGTGCTGTGTTTTTAAATGGTGCTTTCTCCAAAAATGACTGGTATATTGACTCCGGAGCGAGTGCACATTTAACCGCCAATGAACACTGGCTCACAAATGTTTCTGTTGAGCATTCGATCAAAGAAATTGTGGTCGCGAATAAAGAAAAGGTGTCGGTGAAATGTTCTGGTGACGTATCGATAACAACCTTAACAGATAACTGCGAGTATGATATAGTTGTTGAAGGTGTATTGTGTGTTCCTAGTTTGACCACTAACCTAATTTCTGTGAGTCAACTAATTGCTAAAGGCAATAGAGTACTGTTTAACAACAGTGGCTGTGAGATTTATAATAAATGTGGTGAATTAGTTGGTACTGCTAAATTACTAAATGGTGTCTACAAGCTAAGAATGCCTGAAGTATTGATGGCAGCTATGATGAATTCGAGCGATATTTGGCATCGCAGGCTTGGCCATGTCAATAGCAACTATCTAAATAGAATGGAGAATGCAGTGGAAGGAATCACACTAGATAAAAAGGCAAATATTTCAAAATTGTCTTGTAGGGTGTGTTGTGAAGGTAAGCAAAGCCGCTTACCTTTTCCGCAGAATGGCTATAGAAGTAACATAATTATTAAATTTACACTTGTAGCATTTTATAACCTTCAATTTTGACTTTGACATATTTGAATTTGACACTTGCCCCTTTTTGACAAAGCTGCACACCTTACAGTTTTTACGGAAACTCACAAATGCTCCACTCACGTCGCCACTGTCTTCCTCCAAATCCAATAACTTAGTTTTAATGGCGTCCGCGGTAATCGAAATACCTGAATGTTCAATCGCCATTATTATCGGTGAATATTTTTCGGATAATCCTGCTAGAAGTAGCGATCCGACCCATTCATCGTTGATTTTAAAACCAGATCCACTTAACTTTTGACTAGTTTCAATTATTTGAGTGACATACAAAGTCATGGATGTAGAATTTTCTAGACGTATAGAAATCAAAGTCCTCAACAGACTGATTCTTCTGGTGAAACCCGAATCATCAAACAAATTTTTGAGTTTCTCCCATAACTCTTTAGTAGTCTTAGATTCTTTTATATGTACATAAAGAGATGGATCAATAGTTAAAATCAGTTTCGCCTTAGTTTTTAAGTCGGCTGCGGCTTCTTCGGGTTTAGTAACTTTGATGTAATCAAAAGTTCCCTCCAACACGAGAAAATTCTCCGCTGCGAAAGCCCACTCTGTGTAGTTCTCCCGACCTTTCAGCTTAGGCACGCTCACGATATAGCTATTTGCCATTTTTAATTTTTAACTATATATCACAACTCACAGTTCACAAAACGTATAGTTCTCAATCTGCGTAGACTAATCGGCACGCTTGTGCAAGTCTTTTCGCGAGAAAAACACTTTATTATATAACTCGACTGGGCCCATAACCTATAATAAAACGCCGGTTGTGAGATTCGAACAGAACTAACTTTTTATTTACGTTCAGAAACATACCTACATTTCACTTTATAACAATGACGGCAGGAACACTATACAATCTATGTTCCAATAGATGGCGGTGTATGTATATTAATTAATGATTATTTGTATATAATTTCAACAGCTTGAAATCTGAAGTTGTCTTTTTAATATTTTTTATTGAAAGCAATCAAAACTGAAAACTAAGACGAATGTATTAATCGACCAGCGGAAAATCTCCACCTAGCGTTACATTGATACGGCATAGATTTAAAAATTTAAAAGTAAGGTTACGTCTCTAATATCAATTTCAGCAGTAAATTAATACTTTCTTAGAAAATCTTGAAGCGAAAATAACCATCAGGTGTTTCGTTTATACTGCTTAAAATATGCAGTTGTCTTTTTAATATTTTTTTATTGAAAGCAATCAAAACTGAAAACTAAGACGAATGCATTAATCGACCAGCGGAAAAATCTCCACCTAGCTTTACATTGATACTGCATAGATTTAAAAATTTAAAAGTTATGTTACGTCTCTAATATCAATTTCAAAAGAAAATAACACTTTCTTTAAAAATCTTGAAGCGCTAAAAAACATCAGGTGTTTCGTTTATACTGCTTGAAATCTGAAGTTGTCTTTTTAATATTTTTTTATTGAAAGCAATCAAAACTGAAAACTAAGACGAATGTATTAATCGACCAGCGGAAAAATCTCCACCTAGCGTTACATTGATACGGCATAGATTAAAAATTTAAATGTTAGGTTACGTCACTAATATCAATTTCAGGAGTAAATTAAAACTTTCTTAGAAAATCTTGAAGCGAAAATAACCATCAGGTGTTTCGTTTATACTGCTTGAAATCTGAAGTTGTCTTTTTAGGATTTTTTTATTAAAAGCAATAAAAAATAAAAACAACTAAGACGAATGTATTAATCGACCAGCGGAAAAATCTCCACCTAGCGTTACATTGGTACGGCATAGATTTAAAAATTAAAAAGTTAGGTTACGTCTCTAATATCAATTTTATAAGAAAAATTAGACATAATTAGGAAATCTTGAAGCGAAAATCAATATCAGGTGTTTCGTATATTCTGCATGAAATTTGAAGTTGTCTTTTTAATAATTTTTTATTAAACGCAATCAAAAATGCAAACTAATACGAATGTATTAATCGACTAGTGGAAAAATCTCCACCTAGCGTTACATTGATACGACATAGATTTAAAAATTTAAAAGTTAGGTTACGTCTGTAATATCAATTTCAGAAGAAAAATGAGACTTTCTTAGGAAATCTTGAAGCGAAAATCAACATCTGGTGTTTCGTTTATACTGCTTGAAATCTGAAGTTGTCTTTTTAGGATTTTTTTATTAAAAGCAATAAAAAATAAAAACAACTGAGACGAATGTATTAATCGACCAGCGGAAAAATCTCCACCTAGCGTTACATTGGTACGGCATAGATTTAAAAATTAAAAAGTTAGGTTACGTCTCTAATATCAATTTTATAAGAAAAATTAGACATAATTAGGAAATCTTGAAGCGAAGATCAACATCAGTAGTTTCCTTTACACTGCTTGAAATATGAAGTAGTCTTTTTAATATTTTTTATTAAAAGCAATCAAAACTGAAAACCTGCTCTAATCATCACCCAAAATATTGAGTTGTTCAAGAAATCTTTGGAGGCAGCAGTGACCGAGTTCCCAATGGAAACCGTTTGTAAATCCATCGACGAATGGCCCTATCGTCTAAAAGCGTGCGTCAAAGCTAAGGGTGGACACATTGAATAACTAGTTTAGTATATTAACATATCCTTTTCACTCTACATAATCACATATAAAACTTTAGCATAAAGTTGTTTTTTGGCTATTATCGGATATTTTTTCTTGTAACGTAAGTTTATGCTAGACCGGGTATTATTTATATTTTATATTATTCGTGATTATTTGACATTTTAACAGAAATGGACGTAAATACACAAGATAAAGATCGTGCGTGCGTGTGTGCGTGTGTGTTATTTAAATCCATTTCTATTACGATCCAAATGCGTTAATAACATAGTTGTCGCTCCGCAGATGATTAGTGGCGCTAAGGTGTCCGGAGGCAAGGCGAAATCAGCCGGGGAGACCGCTCAGACAGTTCCAGTTCAAGCGCAGTGTGTCCAGGTGCAGCCGGTGCTCGGAACGCAGCAGCTTACACGGGCACAGATCATCAGCCCACTACAGGTAACACTTGTCACGTCGCTTATCACTGCCATAAACATTATGCAGTTGAACTAGATATAAAAAGAAATTAAAAACTTTGATATTAGCAACCTTTGTGGCTAACCTTACTGGATTTCGTACATAAGTGGTCAATTTAAATTGTCCTATTATTTATTGTCTTTTTTACGTACTCAAAAAGAAGATCAATAAATACTTGTATGCTATTTGAGAAAGTTAAAATCGAAATTGACCTGATAGCGGACAGCGCTGCACCGGTCACTGGGGGGAAGACAATGCCTTGCACTGGGAGTGTCTATCAGCCGTAGGAGAAGCTGAAAGTGCATGTGACTGATTTCGAATATAATTAGTTGAACAGAATAATACGTGTGTGTGTGTGTGTGTGTGCGTGTGCGTGTACGTGTGCGTGTGCGTGTGCGTGTGCGTGTGCGTGTGCGTGTGCGTGCGTGCGTGCGCACCTAAATACCAGATACTTGTCTATTTCCATACTATGATGGTCTGAAAAAAATTGCACCATATGATGAAGACTGCCAATGTATATATTTTCTAACGTGTACAGTAAAGAGTAATATGTCTTTTTTTAAAATAATAAGTCATTAAATCTCCTCAAAACTCATAAATTCAAGATGTCCCAATACAACTGTGCATTATTATGGAACTAATCGGTATATTTTGTTGCCTTTAGAGATGTTTGTTATGTTCAGCCCAAGTTATAATAAGCAGTTCGGCTTGTGAATTGAAACCCCTCTTCTCGCAATCTAATTAACGAATTGTTTGAAAATAAAATGCTTTCGCGAATCCCAAGCTCGCAAAAAAATTTGTCACTTTTAGTTAGTAAATAACATGAGATTGGTTTTTGTTATTTTGCAAGTATGTCGCAACTGCGCATCGTCAATTTTTACAATGAGAACATTAATTAAGGCATTACAGCACAATACAACGGCAGTACGAGCGTCATGTCACAGCGCGGTGACGAAACATTGAAATTTTGTTTGACTGCACTTGCGGACACCTGTACATATATTTGCGAAATTATTGTTTATTTATTTGAATGCAATTGCGAATATCCTTATTTTATTGCATGTTATGTGGAACGTTCTTAGATTGGCAGCCGGTGTTTTTTATTAGTTGATCAGCGAGTGCGCGTGTAGTAAAACAGGTGCAAAACATGAGTCAATAATGACAGGAAAAGACAATTCGCACGGGGCATGATGTCCTTGTGGGTTGTCCATTTTATTTGTTGTTACCTGTTTTTTCTTACAATTAACTTTTGAAGTTCGCATGTTATTACTTTGTTTATTTATATATATAAATATATATATGTGGATATATATTACTTTTATACTTCGCGCATTGGACAAGTCGCATTGAATTTCCCGCGTTTGACAGTTTGTTTTTTTTTTAACTTGTAATTATTTTTGAACTTCGAGTCAGACGATTCGCCTTAAATTTCCGGGATGGTCAGATTTTTTTCATAATTTTTTTAACTTCCAGTTACTTTAAATTTCCCGAGTTTGACGCTATTTAGATCAGTTAGAAATATAAAAATGTCATCAATAAATAAAGTGACCTTTTTGAAATACGTTGTATCATTTTTTTTAATTCGGAAACGACGGACCAATACTTTTTACTAGCCCTTACGTTATATCGTGTAATAAATATTTTGTTCATTATGCTGTATGAAGCGCTCTATATACATATATGAATAACAAAATGGAAAAATTAAATTACAGTTACAAGTAAACAAAATAATTGCTATTCTTTTTATCTTATTAAGAGCCCATTACAAAGTTAAGACAATGTAACGCTATCTGACAGCTAAAGTATCCGATGACATTTTTCTTCGATTCGACCCCCCACGACACTGCGTGTTTCTAAGGCTCCGAATCCGTTTCATTTATTATCATAAATTCCTAATAGGCTATCAGAGATTTTATTATCCACTAGTAAGCTGGCCCTATGTTTTCTCTTAATTTTTTTTTCCACATTTCTTTTCAGTGAAGTGATGGTCGCTTTTGACCTATTGACATTTAAAAGCTGCAAGCCGTCGGAGTACCTGTGACCGATCAAGTAAATTAGCTTAACTTACTTGATCTGTCGAACATATTATAAGAATGAAAATCCATGTGAAACAATGACTTAAAAATAAAGATAAAGTTAATTTACTCAATATTGGAACTTTTATCAGGTCTCTTATTGATGATCAATTATTTTTTTATATATTTGGCTCTACTCTGATTTGCAAGGTGTCATTGTCGAGATGAACAGGAAACTCAACAACACTTTTTTTTTTAAATAATAATTGTGACTTATGTATGTACACTCTGTCAGATATAGACTAAATGTACTTACAGGATTCTTGTAATTTAAATATTCATTGAGTTAATAATAGAGGGCAAAGATGTAACACATCACAAGCTGACCAAGTTAAGGCTTCCTAAGGAGCCCTCGAGCTTCTCCACCTTAAAAAAGGTCTTAGACAAAGTGCCCTCTAATCTAATCTGCAAATATCTCTTGGACAACAGTGTAAGCGATATAAAAAAATATTAAAAGATTATATTTATGTGATATATATTTATTTTGAAAATAATCAGCAATGCTGTATTGTTTTTCGAATTCCAGGGCAAGCACCGCAGGAAGGAAGGCGTCACGTCTCCAGCACCCGGATCCAAGCAGGACGCTGCCAACCAGACCAATAAGACGCAGCACCAAATTTTTAAGCGCAAAACCTGATTTTAAAATATATGATGTTGATTTTCGCTTCAAGATTTTCTAAGAATGTCTCATTTTTCTTCTGAAATTGATATCATAGACGTAACCTAACTTTTAAATTTTAAATCTATGCCGTATCGATGTTACGCTAGGTGGAGATTTTTCCGCTGGTCGATTAATACATTCGTGTTAGGTTTCATTTTTGATTGCTTTTAATAAAAATATTAAAAAGACAACATAAAATTTCATGCAGTATATAGGAAACACCTGGTGTTGTTTTGCACTTCAAGATTTTCTAAGAATGTCTCATTTTTTTCTGAAAATGATATCAGAGACGTAATCTAACTTTTAAATTTTTTAATCTATGCCTTATCAATGTAACGCTTGGTGGAGATTTTTCCGCTGGCCGATTAATACATTCGTCTCAATTTTGATTTTTGATTGCTTTTAATAAAAATATATTAAAAAAACAACTTCAAATTTCAAGCAGTATAATCGAAACACCTGATGATGATTTTCGCTTCAAGATTTCCTATGAATGTCTCATTTTTCTTTTAAAATTGATATTAGAGACGTATCCTAACTTTTAAATTTTTAAAACTATGCCGTACCAATGTAACGCTAGGTGAAGATTTTTCCGCTGGTCGATTAATAAATTCGTCTTAGTTTTTATTAATGATTGCTTTTAATAAAAAATATTAAAAAGACAACTTCAAATTTCAAGCAGTATAAACAAAACACCTGATGTTGATTTTCGCTTCAGGATTTCCTAAGAATGTCTCATTTTTCTTCTGAAATTGATATTAGTGACGTAACCTAACTTTTAAATTTTTAAATCTATGCAGTATCAATGTAAGGCTGTGTGGAGAAGTTTTCGCTAGTCCGATAATAAATTCGTCATAATTTTCTTTTATGATTTTTTACTACAAAATTATTTAAATTAGAAATCTAACCTCATACAGTATGTACGAAACACCTGATGCTGATTTTCGCTTCAAGATTTGCTAAGAATGTCTCATTTTTCTTCTGAAATTGATATTAGTGACGTAACCTAACTTTTAAATTTTTAAATATATGCAGTATCAATGTAACGCTAGGTGGAGATTTTTCCGCTGGTCGATTAATACATTCGTCTTAGTTTTCATTTTTGATTGCTTTTAATAAAAAATATTAAAAAGACAACTTCAAATTTCATGCAATATATACGAAACACCTGATGGGTTTTTGCACTTCAAGATTTTCTAAGAAAGTCTAATTTTTTTCTGAAATTGATATCAGAGACGTAATCTAACTTTTAAATTTTTTAATCTATTGCGTATCAATGTAACGCTTGGTGGAGATTTTTCCGCTGGCGGATTAATACATTCGTTTTTATTTCGATTTTTGATTGCTTTTAATAAAAAAAATATTAAAAAGACAAATTCAAATTTCATGCAGTATATACGAAACACCTGATGTTGTTTTGCACTTCAAGATTTTCTAAGAAAGTCTAATTTTTTTCTGAAATTGATATCAGAGACGTAATCTAACTTTTAAATTTTTTAATCTATTGCGTATCAATGTAACGCTTGGTGGAGATTTTTCCGCTGGCGGATTAATACATTCGTTTTTATTTCGATTTTTGATTGCTTTTAATAAAAAAAATATTAAAAAGACAAATTCAAATTTCATGCAGTATATACGAAACACCTGATGTTGTTTTGCACTTCAAGATTTTCTAAGAAAGTCTAATTTTTTTTCTTCAAAAATTGATATTTTTAATCTATGCCGTATCAATGTAACGCTGTGTGGAGAAGTTTCCGCTAGTCCGATAATAAAGTCGTCATAATTTTCATTTATGACTTTTTTACTCCAAAATTATTTAAATTAAAAATCTAACCTCATACAGTATAAACGAAACACCTGATGATGATTTTTGCTTCAAGATTTCTTATGAATGTCTCATTTTTCTTCTAAAATTGATATTAGAGACGTTACATAACTTTTAATTTTTTAATCTATGCTGTATCAATGTAACGCTATCTGGAGATTTTTCCGCTAGTCCGATAATAAATTCGTCATAATTTTCTTCTATGACTTTTTTTTGACAGTATAAACGAAAAACCTGATGAAGATATTCGCTTCAAGGTTACCTAAGAAAATCTCTTTTTCTTCCTAAATTGATATTATAGACGTAACCTGACCTTTAAATTTTTAAATCCATGCAGTATCAATGTAGCGCTGGGTGGAGAATTTTCCGCTGGTCGATTAATACTTTCGTCTTAACTTCGATTTTTGATTGCTTTTAATAAAAAAATATTAAAAAGACAACTTCAAATTTCCAGGAGTATAAACGAAACACCTGATGTTGTTTTGCGCTTCAAGATTTTCTAAGAAAGTCTTAATTTACTCTTGAAATTGTAATTAGAGACGTAACGTAACTTTTTAATTTTTAAATCTATGCCGTATCAATGTACCGCTAGGTGGAGATTTTTCCGCTGGTTGATTAATACTTTCGTCTTAACTTTGATTTTTGATTGCTTTTAATAAAAAAATATTAAAAAGACAACTTCAAATTTTAAGCAGTATAAACAAAACACCTGATGTTGATTTTCGCTTCAAGATTTCCTATGAATGTCTCATTTTTCTTTTAAAATTGATATTAGAGACGTATCCTAACTTTTAAATTTTTAAATCTATGCCGTACCAATGTAACGCTTGGTGGAGATTTTTCCGCTGGTCGATTAATAAATTCGTCTAAGTTTACATTTTGATTGCTCTTAATACAAAAATAATTAAAAAGACAACTTCAAATTTAACGCAGTAGAAACGAAACACCTGATGTTAATTTTCGCTTCAAGATTTTCTAAGAATGTCTCAGTTTTCTTCTGAAATTGATATTAGAGACGTAACCTAACTTTTAAATTTTTAAATCCATGCAGTATCAATGTAGCGCTGGGTGGAGAATTTTCCGCTGGTCGATTAATACTTTCGTCTTAACTTCGATTTTTGATTGCTTTTATTAAAAAAAAATTAAAAAGACAACTTCAAATTTCCAGGAGTATAAACGAAACACCTGATGTTGTTTTGCGCTTCAAGATTTTCTAAGAATGTCTCATTTTTCTTCTGAAAGTGATATTAGAGACATAACCTAACTTTTAATTTTTAAATCTATGCCGTATCGATGTTACGCTAGGTGGAGATTTTTCCGCTGGTCGATTAATACATTCGTCTCAATTTTGATTTTTGATTGCTTTTAATAAAAATATATTAAAAAGACAACTTCAAATTTTAAGCAGTATAAACAAAACACCTGACGTTGATTTTCGCTTCAGGATTTCCTAAGAATGTCTCATTTTTCTTCTGAAAGTGATATTAGAGACGTAACCTAACTTATAATTTTTAAATCTATGCCGTATCGATGTTACGCTAGGTGGAGATTTTTCCGCTGGTCGATTAATACATTCGTCTCAATTTTGATTTTTGATTGCTTTTAATAAAAATATATTAAAAAGACAACTTCAAATTTCAAGCAGTATAAACGAAACACCTGATGATGATTTTCGCTTCAAGATTTCCTATGAATGTCTCATTTTTCTTTTAAAATTGATATCAGAGACGTAATCTAACTTTTAAATTTTTTAATCTATTGCGTATCAATGTAACGCTTGGTGGAGATTTTTCCGCTGGCGGATTAATACATTCGTCTTTATTTCGATTTTTGATTGCTTTTAATAAAAAAAATATTAAAAAGACAAATTCAAATTTCATGCAGTACACACGAAACACCTGATGTTGTTTTGCACTTCAAGATTTTCTAAGAAAGTCTAATTTTTTTCTGAAATTGATATCAGAGACGTAATCTAACTTTTAATTTTTTAAATCTATGCCGTATCAATGTAACGCTAGGTGGAGATTTTTCCGCTGGTCGATTAATACGTTCATCTTAGTTTTCATTTTTGATTGCTTTTAATAAAAAAAATAAAAAGACAACTTCAAATTTCACGCAGTATAAACGAAACACCTGATGTTGATTTTCGCTTCAAGATTTCCTATGAATGTCTCATTTTTCTTTTAAAATTGATATTAGAGACGTAACCTAACTTTTAAATTTTTAAATCCATGCAGTATCAATGTAGCGCTGGGTGGAGAATTTTCCGCTGGTCGATTAATACTTTCGTCTTAACTTCGATTTTTGATTGCTTTTAATAAAAAATATTAAAAAGACAACTTCAAATTTCATGCAATATATACGAAACACCTGATGTTGTTTTGCACTTCAAGATTTTCTAAGAAAGTCTAATTTTTTTCTGAAATTGATATCAGAGACGTAATCTAACTTTTAAATTTTTTAATCTATTGCGTATCAATGTAACGCTTGGTGGAGATTTTTCCGCTGGCGGATTAATACATTCGTCTTTATTTCGATTTTTGATTGCTTTTAATAAAAAAAAATATTAAAAAGACAAATTCAAATTTCATGCAGTATACACGAAACACCTGATGTTGTTTTGCACTTCAAGATTTTCTAAGAAAGTCTAATTTTTTTCTGAAATTGATATCAGAGACGTAATCTAACTTTTAATTTTTTAAATCTATGCCGTATCAATGTAACGCTAGGTGGAGATTTTTCCGCTGGTCGATTAATACGTTCATCTTAGTTTTCATTTTTGATTGCTTTTAATAAAAAAAATAAAACGACAACTTCAAATTTCACGCAGTATAAACGAAACACCTGATGTTGATTTTCGCTTCAAGATTTCCTATGAATGTCTCATTTTTCTTTTAAAATTGATATTAGAGACGTAACCTAACTTTTAAATTTTTAAATCCATGCAGTATCAATGTAGCGCTGGGTGGAGAATTTTCCGCTGGTCGATTAATACTTTCGTCTTAACTTCGATTTTTGATTGTTTTTAATAAAAAAATATTAAAAAGACAACTTCAAATTTCCAAGAGTATAAACGAAACACCTGATGTTGTTTTGCGCTTCAAAATTTTCTAAGAATGTCTCATTTTTCTTCTGAAATTGATATTAGAGACGTAACCTGACCTTTGAATTTTTAAATCCATGCAGTATCAATGTAGCGCTGGGTGGAGAATTTTCCGCTGGTCGATTAATACATTCGTCTTAGTTTTTATTTCTGAATGCTTTTAATAAAAAAATATTAAAAAGACAACTTCAAATTTCAAGTAGTATTAACGAAACACCTGGTGTTGATTTTCGCTCCAAGATTTTCTAAGAATATCTCATTTTTCTTCTGAAAGTGATATTAGAGACGTAACCTAACTTTAAAATTTTTAAATCTATGCCGTATCAATGTAGCGCTGGGTGGAGAATTTTCCGCTGGTCGATTAATACATTCGTCTTAGTTTTTATTTCTGAATGCTTTTAATAAAAAAATATCAAAAAGACAACTTCAAATTTCAAGCAGTATAAACGAAACACCTGGTGTTGATTTTCGCTCCAAGATTTTCTAAGAATGTCTCATTTTTCTTCTGAAAGTGATATTAGAGACGTAACCTAACTTTTAAATTTTTAAATCTATGCCGTATCAATGTAGCGCTGGGTGGAGATTTTCCCGCTGGTCGGTTAATACACTCGTCTTAAATTTCAGTTTTTATTGCTTTTAATAAAAATTATTAAAAAGACAACTTAAAATTTCATGCAGTATATACGAAACACCTGATGTTGATTTGCGCTTCAAGATTTTCTGAGAAAGTCTCATTTTTCTTCCTAAATTAATATGAGAGACGTAACCTAACTTTTGAATTTTATAATCTATGCAGTATCAATGTAACGCTAGGTGGAGATTTTTCCGCTGGTCGATTAATACATTCGTCTTAGTTTTCATTTTTGATTGCTTTTAATAAAAAAAATAAAAAGACAACTTCAAATTTCACGCAGTATAAACGAAACACCTGATGTTGATTTTCGCTTCAATATTTTCTGACAAAGTCTCATTTTTTTTCTAAAATTGATATTAGAGACGTAACCGAACTTTTAAATCTATGCAGTATCAATGTAACGCTGTGGGGATATTTTTCCGCTGGTCGATTAATACATTCGTCTTAGTTTTCATTTTTGATTGCTTTTAATAAAAAATATTAAAAAGACAACTTCAAATTTCATGCAATATATACGAAACACCTGATGTTGTTTTGCACTTCAAGATTTTCTAAGAAAGTCAAATTTTTTTCTGAAATTGATATCAGAGACGTAACCTAACTTTTAAATTTTTAAATCTATGCCGTATCAATGTAGCGCTGGGTGGAGAATTTTCCGCTGGTCGATTAATACATTCGTCTCAGTTTTTATTTCTGAATGCTTTTAATAAAAAAAATATTAAAAAGACAACTTCAAATTTCAAGTAGTATTAACGAAACACCTGGTGTTGATTTTCGTTCCAAGATTTTCTAAGAATGTCTCATTTTTCTTCTGAAAGTGATATTAGAGACGTAACCTAACTTTTAAATTTTTAAATCTATGCCGTATCAATGTAGCGCTGGGTGGAGAATTTTCCGCTGGTCGATTAATACATTCGTCTTAGTTTTTATTTCTAAATGCTTTTAATAAAAAAATAATTAAAAAGACAACTTCAAATTTCACGCAGTAGAAACGAAACGCCTGATGTTGATTTTCGCTTCAAGATTTCCTAAGAAAGTCTAATTATTTTCTGAAATTGATATCAGAGACGTAATCTAACTTTTAATTTTTTAAATCTATGCAGTATCAATGTAACGCTAGGTGGAGATTTTTCCGCTGGTCGATTAATAGATTCGTCTTAGTTTTTATTTTTAATTGCTTTTAATAAAAAAATATTAAAAAAACAACTTCAAATTTCAAGCAGTATTAACGAAACACCTGGTGTTGATTTTCGCTTCAAGATTTCCTAAGAAAGTCTAATTATTTTCTGAAATTGATATCAGAGACGTAATCTAACTTTTAAATTTTTTAATCTACGCCGTATCAGTGTAACGCGAGGAGGAGATTTTTCCGCTGGTCGATTAATACATTCGTCCTAATTTCGATTTTTGATTGCTTTTAATAAAAAAATGTTAAAAAGACAATTTCAAATTTCAAGCAGTAGAAACGAAACACCTGATGTTGTTTTGCGCTTCAAGATTTTGGAAGAGTCTTATTGTTTTCCGAAATTGATATTAGTGACGTAACCTAACTTTTAAATTTTTAAATCTATGCCGCATTAATATACCGCTTGGTGGAGATTTTTCCGCTGGTCGAATAATAGATTTGTCTTAATTTCCATTTTTGATTGCTTTTAATAAAAAAATATTAAAAAGACAACTTCAAATATCAAGCAATATAAACGAAACACCTGATGTTGATTTTCGCTTCAAGATTTTCTTATTATGTCTAATTTTTGTTCTAAAATTGATATCAGAGACGTAATCTAACTTTCAAATTTTTTCATCTACGCCGTATCAATGTAACGCGAGGTGGAGATTTTTCCGCTGGTCGATTAATACATTCGTCCTAATTTCGATTTTTGATTGCTTTTAATTAAAAAATGTTAAAAAGACAATTTCAAATTTCGTGCAGTATATACGACACACCTGATGTTGATTTTCGCTTCAAGATTTCCAAAAAATATTTTATTTTTCCTGTAAAATGTATATAAGAGACGTAACCTAACTTTTAAATTTTTAAATCAATGCCGTATCAATGTAACGCTAGGTGGAGATTTTTCCGCTGGTCGATTAATACATTCGTCTTAGTTTTCAGTTTTGATTGCTTTTAATAAAAACATATTAAAAAGACAACTTCAAATTTTAAGCAGTATAAACGAAACACCTGATGCTGATTTTCGCTTCAAGATTTTCTAAGAAAGTCTCATTCTCTCCTGAAATTGATATTAGAGACGTAACCGCACTCTTAAATTTTTAAATCTATGCAGTATCAATGTAACGCTAGTTGCAGATTTTTCCGCTGGTCGATTAATACATTCGTCTTAGTTTTCAGTTTTGATTGCTCCAACAATCTCCAACTCTCATTATCTTGACACGGCATAGATTTAAAAATTTACTAGTTAGGTTACGTCTCTAATAACACTTTCAGAAGGAAAATGAGACATTCTATGGAATTCTTGAAGCGAAAATCATCATCAGTTGTTTCGATTATACTGTATGAGGTTAGATTTCTAATTTAAATAATTTTGGAGTGAAAAAGTCATAAAAGAAAATTATGACGAATTTATTATCGGACTAGCGGAAACTTCTTCACACAGCGTTACTTTGATACAGCATAGATTTAAAAAATAAAAAATTAGGTTACGTCCTTCATATCAATTTCGGAAGAAAAATGAGACTTTCTTAGAAAATCTTGAAGCGAAAATCAAAATCATGTGTTTCGTTTACACTGCTTGAAATTTGAATTAGTCCTTTTAATATTTTTTTATTAAAAGCAATCAAAAATGAAAACTATAACGAATATATTAATCGACCAGCGGAAAAATCTCCATCTAGCATTATCTTGACACTGCATAGATTTAAAAATTTACTAGTTAGGTTACGTCTCTAATAACAATTTCAGAAGAAAAATGAGACATTCTTAGGAAATCTTGAAGCGAAAATCAACATCAGGTGTTTCGTTTATACTGCTTGAAATTTGAAGTTGTCTTTATGATTTTTTTTTTATTAAAAGCAATCAAAAATGAAAACTAAGACGAATGTATTAATCGAACAGCGGAAAAATCTCCACCTAGCGATACACTGATACGGAATAGATTTAAAAATTTAAAAGTTAGGTTACGTCACTAATATCAATTTCAGGAGAAAATTGCGACATCCCTAGGAAATCTTGAAGCGAAAATCAACATCAGGTATTTCGTTTATACTGCTGGATATTTGAAGTTGTCTTTTTAATATTTTGTTATTAAAAGCAATCAAAAATGAAAACTAAGACGAATGTATTAACCGACCAGCGGAAAAATCTCCACCTAGCGATATGAATGACGAATGTATTAATCATAAGGCATAGATTTAAAAATTTAAAAGTTAGGATACGTCTCTAATATCAATTTAGGAAGATAAATGAGAATTTCTTAGAAAAACTTGAAGCGAAAAACAACATCAGGTATTTCGTTTACACTGCTTGAAATTTGAATTTGTCTTTTTAATATTTTTTTATTAAAAGCAATCAAAAATGAAAACTAAGACGAATGTAATAATCGACCAGCGGAAAAATCTCCACCTAGCGTTGCATTGATACGGCATAGATTTAAAAATTTAAAAGTTCGGTTACGTCTCTAATATCAATTTCAGAATAAAATGAGACTTTCTTAGAAACTCTTGGAGCGCAAACCAACATCAGGTGTTTCGTATATACTGCTTGAATTTTGAAGTTGTCTTTTTAATATTTTTTATTAAAAGCAATTATTAATCGACCAGCAGAAAAATCTCCACCTCACGTTACATTGATATGGCATAGGTTAAAAATTTAAAAGTTAGGGTACGTCTCTAATATCAATTTAGGAAGGAAAATGAGACTTTCTTAGAAAATTTTGAAGCGCAAACCAACATCAGGTGTTTCGTATATACTGTATGAGGTTAGATTTTTAATTAAATAATTTTGGAGTAAAAAAGTCATAAAAGAAAATTATGACGAATTTATTATCGGACTAATGGAAAAATCTCCACACAGCGTTACATTGATACTGCAAAGATTTAAAAATTTAAAAGTTGAATTACGTCTCTAATATCAATTTCAAAAGAAAATGAGACATACTTAGAAAATCTTGAATCGCAAACCAACATCAGGTGTTTCGTATATACTGTATGAGGTAAGATTTTTAATTAAATAATTTTGGAGTAAAAAAGTCATAAAAGAAAATTATGACGAATTTATTATCGGACTAATGGAAAAATCTCCACACAGCGTTACATTGATACTGCATAGATTTAAAAATTTAAGAGTGCGGTTACGTCTCTAATATCAATTTCAGGAGAGAATGAGACTTTCTTAGAAAATCTTGAAGCGAAAATCAGCATCAGGTGTTTCGTTTATACTGCTTGAAATTTTTAGTTGTCTTTTTAATATTTCTTTATTAAAAGCAATAAAAACTGAAAACTAAGACGAATGTATTAATCGACCAGCGGTAAAATCTCCACCTAGCGTTACACTGATACGGCATAGATTTAAAAATTTAAAAGTTAGGATACGTCTCTAATATCAATTTAGGAAGATAAATGAGAAGTTCTTAAAAAATCTTGAAGCGAAAAACAACATCAGGTGTTTCATTTATACTGCTTGAAATTTGAAGTTGTCTTTTCAATATTTTTTTATTAAAAGCAATCAAAAATGAAAACTAAGACGAATGTATTAATCGACCAGCGGAAAAATCTCCACCTAGCGTTACATTGATACTGCATAGATTTAAAAATTTAAAAGGTAGGTTACGTCTCTAATATCAATTTTAGAAGAAAATGAGACTTTCTTACAAAATCTTGAAGCGCAAATCAACATCAGGTGTTTCGTTTATACTGCTTGAAATATGAAGTTGTCTCTTTAATATTTTTTATTAAATGCAATCAAAACTGAAACCTAAGACGAATGTGTTAATCGACCAGCGGATAAATCTCCACCTAGCGTTACATTGGTACGGCATAGTTTTAAAAATTTAAAAGGTAGGTTACGTCTCTAATATCAATTTTAGAAGAAAATGAGACATTCTAAGAAAATCTTGAAGCGCAAATCAACATCAGGTGTTTCGTATATACTGCTTAAAATTTGAAGTTATTTTTTTAATATTTTTTTATTAAAAGCAATCAAAAATGAAAACTAAGACGAATGTAATATTCGACCAGCGGAAAAATCTCCACCTAGCGTTGCATTGATACGGCAGAGATTTAAAAACTTAAGAGTTAGGTTACGTCTCTAATATCAATTTAGGAAGAAAAATGAGACTTTCTTACAAAATCTTGAAGCGCAAATCAACATCCGGTGTTTCGTTTATACTGCTTGAAATATGAAGTTGTCTTTTTAATATTTTTTATTAAAAGCAATCATTAATAAAAACTAAGACGAATGTATTAATCGACCAGTGGTAAAATCTCCACCTAGCGTTACACTGATACGGCATAGATTTAAAAATTTAAAAGTTAGGTTACGTATCTAATATCAATTAAGAAGGAAAATGAGACTTTCTTAGAAAATTTGAAGCGAAATTCAACATCAGGTGTTTCTTTTATACTGCTTGAAATATGAAGTTGTCTCTTTAATATTTTTTATTAAATGCAATCAAAACTGAAAACTAAGACAAATGTGTTAATCGACCAGCGGATAAATCTCCACCTAGCGTTACACTGGTACGGCATAGTTTTAAAAATTTAAAAGTTAGGTTACGTCACTAATATCAATTTCAGGAGAAAATTGCGACATCCCTAGGAAATCTTGAAGCGAAAATCAACATCAGGTATTTCGTTTATACTGCTGGATATTTGAAGTTGTCTTTTTAATATTTTGTTATTAAAAGCAATCAAAAATGAAAACTAAGACGAATGTATTAACCGACCAGCGGAAAAATCTCCACCTAGCAATACATTGATACGGCATAGATTAAAAAATTTAAAAGTTAGGTTACGTCTCTAATATCAATTTCAGAAGAAAATGAGACATTCTAAGAAAATCTTGAAGTGCAAATCAACATCAGGTGTTTCGTTTATACTGCTTGAAATTTTAAGTTGTCTTTTTAATATTTCTTTATTAAAAGCAATAAAAACTGAAAACTAAGACGAATGTATTAATCGACCAGCGGTAAAATCTCCACCTAGCGTTACACCGATACGGCATAGATTTAAAAATTTAAAAGTTAGGATACGTCTCCAATATCAATTTAGGAAGATAAATGAGAATTTCTTAGAAAATCTTGAAGCGAAAAACAACATCAGGTATTTCGTTTACACTGCTTGAAATTTGAATTTGTCTTTTTAATATTTTTTTATTAAAAGCAATCAAAAATGAAAACTAAGACGAATGTAATAATCGACCAGCGGAAAAATCTCCACCTAGCGTTGCATTGATACGGCATAGATTTAAAAATTTAAAAGTTCGGTTACGTCTCTAATATCAATTTCAGAATAAAATGAGACTTTCTTAGAAACTCTTGGAGCGCAAACCAACATCAGGTGTTTCGTATATACTGCTTGAATTTTGAAGTTGTCTTTTTAATATTTTTTATTAAAAGCAATTATTAATCGACCAGCAGAAAAATCTCCACCTCACGTTACATTGATATGGCATAGGTTAAAAATTTAAAAGTTAGGGTACGTCTCTAATATCAATTTAGGAAGGAAAATGAGACTTTCTTAGAAAATTTTGAAGCGCAAACCAACATCAGGTGTTTCGTATATACTGTATGAGGTTAGATTTTTAATTAAATAATTTTGGAGTAAAAAAGTCATAAAAGAAAATTATGACGAATTTATTATCGGACTAATGGAAAAATCTCCACACAGCGTTACATTGATACTGCAAAGATTTAAAAATTTAAAAGTTGAATTACGTCTCTAATATCAATTTCAAAAGAAAATGAGACATACTTAGAAAATCTTGAATCGCAAACCAACATCAGGTGTTTCGTATATACTGTATGAGGTAAGATTTTTAATTAAATAATTTTGGAGTAAAAAAGTCATAAAAGAAAATTATGACGAATTTATTATCGGACTAATGGAAAAATCTCCACACAGCGTTACATTGATACTGCAAAGATTTAAAAATTTAAAAGGTAGGTTACGTCTCTAATATCAATTTTAGAACAAAAATTAGACGAAATTAGGTAATCTTGAAGCGAAAATCAACATCAGGTGTTTCGTTTATACTGCTTGAAATTTGAAGTTGTCTTTTTAATATTTCTTTATTAAAAGCAATAAAAACTGAAAACTAAGACGAATGTATTAATCGACCAGCGGTAAAATCTCCACCTAGCGTTACACTGATACGGCATAGATTTAAAAATTTAAAAGTTAGGATACGTCTCTAATATCAATTTAGGAAGATAAATGAGAAGTTCTTAAAAAATCTTGAAGCGAAAAACAACATCAGGTGTTTCATTTATACTGCTTGAAATTTGAAGTTGTCTTTTCAATATTTTTTTATTAAAAGCAATCAAAAATGAAAACTAAGACGAATGTATTAATCGACCAGCGGAAAAATCTCCACCTAGCGTTACATTGATACTGCATAGATTTAAAAATTTAAAAGGTAGGTTACGTCTCTAATATCAATTTTAGAAGAAAATGAGACTTTCTTACAAAATCTTGAAGCGCAAATCAACATCAGGTGTTTCGTTTATACTGCTTGAAATATGAAGTTGTCTCTTTAATATTTTTTATTAAATGCAATCAAAACTGAAACCTAAGACGAATGTGTTAATCGACCAGCGGATAAATCTCCACCTAGCGTTACATTGGTACGGCATAGTTTTAAAAATTTAAAAGGTAGGTTACGTCTCTAATATCAATTTTAGAAGAAAATGAGACATTCTAAGAAAATCTTGAAGCGCAAATCAACATCAGGTGTTTCGTATATACTGCTTAAAATTTGAAGTTATTTTTTTAATATTTTTTTATTACAAGCAATCAAAAATGAAAACTAAGACGAATGTAATATTCGACCAGCGGAAAAATCTCCACCTAGCGTTGCATTGATACGGCAGAGATTTAAAAATTTAAGAGTTAGGTTACGTCTCTAATATCAATTTAGGAAGAAAAATGAGACTTTCTTACAAAATCTTGAAGCGCAAATCAACATCCGGTGTTTCGTTTATACTGCTTGAAATATGAAGTTGTCTTTTTAATATTTTTTATGAAAAGCAATCATTAATAAAAACTAAGACGAATGTATTAATCGACCAGTGGTAAAATCTCCACCTAGCGTTACACTGATACGGCATAGATTTAAAAATTTAAAAGTTAGGTTACGTATCTAATATCAATTAAGAAGGAAAATGAGACTTTCTTAGAAAATTTGAAGCGAAATTCAACATCAGGTGTTTCTTTTATACTGCTTGAAATATGAAGTTGTCTCTTTAATATTTTTTATTAAATGCAATCAAAACTGAAAACTAAGACAAATGTGTTAATCGACCAGCGGATAAATCTCCACCTAGCGTTACATTGATACGGCATAGATTAAAAAATTTAAAAGTTAGGTTACGTCTCTAATATCAATTTCAGAAGAAAATGAGACATTCTAAGAAAATCTTGAAGTGCAAATCAACATCAGGTGTTTCGTTTATACTGCTTGAAATTTTAAGTTGTCTTTTTAATATTTCTTTATTAAAAGCAATAAAAACTGAAAACTAAGACGAATGTATTAATCGACCAGCGGTAAAATCTCCACCTAGCGTTACACCGATACGGCATAGATTTAAAAATTTAAAAGTTAGGATACGTCTCCAATATCAATTTAGGAAGATAAATGAGAATTTCTTAGAAAATCTTGAAGCGAAAAACAACATCAGGTATTTCGTTTACACTGCTTGAAATTTGAATTTGTCTTTTTAATATTTTTTTATTAAAAGCAATCAAAAATGAAAACTAAGACGAATGTAATAATCGACCAGCGGAAAAATCTCCACCTAGCGTTGCATTGATACGGCATAGATTTAAAAATTTAAAAGTTCGGTTACGTCTCTAATATTAATTTCAGAATAAAATGAGACTTTCTTAGAAACTCTTGGAGCGCAAACCAACATCAGGTGTTTCGTATATACTGCTTGAATTTTGAAGTTGTCTTTTTAATATTTTTTATTAAAAGCAATCATTAATAAAAACTAAGACGAATGTATTAATCGACCAGCAGAAAAATCTCCACCTCACGTTACATTGATATGGCATAGGTTAAAAATTTAAAAGTTAGGGTACGTCTCTAATATCAATTTAGGAAGGAAAATGAGACTTTCTTAGAAAATCTTGAAGCGCAAACCAACATCAGGTGTTTCGTATATACTGTATGAGGTAAGATTTTTAATTAAATAATTTTGGAGTAAAAAAGTCATAAAAGAAAATTATGACGAATTTATTATCGGACTAATGGAAAAATCTCCACACAGCGTTACATTGATACTGCAAAGATTTAAAAATTTAAAAGTTGAATTATGTCTCTAATATCAATTTCAGAAGAAAATGAGACATTCTTAGAAAATCTTGAAGCGCAAACCAACATCAGGTGTTTCGTATATACTGTATGAGGTAAGATTTTTAATTAAATAATTTTGGAGTAAAAAAGTCATAAAAGAAAATTATGACGAATTTATTATCGGACTAATGGAAAAATCTCCACACAGCGTTACATTGATACTGCAAAGATTTAAAAATTAAAAAGTTAGATTACGTCTCTAATATCAATTTTAGAACAAAAATTAGACGAAATTAGGTAATCTTGAAGCGAAAAACAACATCAGGTGTTTCATTTATACTGCTTGAAATTTGAAGTTGTCTTTTCAATATTTTTTTATTAAAAGCAATAAAAAATGAAAACTAAGACGAATGTATTAATCGACCAGCGAAAAAAATCTCCACCTAACGTAACATTGATACGGCATAGATTTAAAAATTTAAAAGTTAGGTTACGTCTCTAATATCAATTTTAGAAGAAAATGAGACTTTCTTAGAAAATCTTGAAGCGAAAATTAACATAAGGTATTTCGTTTATACTGCTAGAAATTTGAAGTTGTGTTATTAATATTTTTTTATTAAAAGCAATAAAAACTGAAATTAAAGACGAATGTATTAACCGACCAGCGAAAAAACCTCCACATAGCGATACATTAATACGACATAGATTTAAAAATTTTAAAGTTAGGTTATGTCTATAATATCAATTTTAGAAGAAAAATGAGACATTCTTATGAAATCTTGAAGCGTAAATCAACATCAGATGTTTTCTATATACAGCATGAAATTTGATGTTGTCTTTTAAATTTTTTTTACTAAAAGCAATCAAAAATAAAAACTAAGACGAATGTATTAACCGACCAGCGGAAAAATTTCCATCAAGCGATACACTGATACAGCATAGATTTAAAAATTTAAAAGTTACGTTACGTCTCTAATAACAATTTAGGAAGAATAATGAGACTTTCTTAGAAAATCTTGAAGCGAAAATCAACATCAGGTGTTTCGTTTATGCTGCTTGAAATTTGAAGTTGTCTTTTTAATATTTTGTTATTAAAAGCAATCAAAATTGGAAACTAAGACGAATGTATTAATCGACCAACTGAAAAATCAGCATCTAGCGTTACACTGATACGGCATAGATTTAAAAATTTAAAAGTTAGGATACGTCTCTAATATCAATTTAGGAAGATAAATGAGAATTTCTTAGAAAATCTTGAAGCGAAAAACAACATCAGGTGTTTCATTTATACTGCTTGAAATTTGAAGTTGTCTTTTCAATATTTTTTTATTAAAAGCAATCAAAAATGAAAACTAAGACGAATGTATTAATCGACCAGCGAAAAAAATCTCCACCTAACGTAACATTGATACGGCATTGATTTAAAAATTTAAAAGTTAGGTTACCTCTTATATACATTTTACAGGAAAAATAAAATATTTTTTGGAAATCTTGAAGCGAAAATCAACATCAGGTGTGTCATATATACTGCACGAAATTTGAAATTGTCTTTTTAACATTTTTTTATTAAAAGCAATCAAAAATCGAAATTAGGACGAATGTATTAATCGACCAGCGGAAAAATCTCCACCTCGCGTTACATTGATACGGCGTAGATTAAAAAATTTAAAAGTTAGATTACGTTTTTGATATCAATTTTAGAACAAAAATTAGACATAATAAGGAAATCTTGAAGCGCAAATCAACATCAGGTGTTTCGTTTATACTGCATAAAATATGCAGTTGTCTTTTAAATATTTTTTCATTAAAAGCAATCAAAAATAAAAACTAAGACGAATGTATTAATCGACCAACTGAAAAATCAGCATCTAGCGTTACACTGATACGGCATAGATTTAAAAATTTAAAAGTTAGGATACGTCTCTAATATCAATTTAGGAAGATAAATGAGAATTTCTTAGAAAATCTTGAAGCGAAAAACAACATCAGGTGTTTCATTTATACTGCTTGAAATTTGAAGTTGTCTTTTCAATATTTTTTTATTAAAAGCAATCAAAAATGAAAACTAAGACGAATGTATTAATCGACCAGCGAAAAAAATCTCCACCTAACGTAACATTGATACGGCATTGATTTAAAAATTTAAAAGTTAGGTTACCTCTTATATACATTTTACAGGAAAAATAAAATATTTTTTGGAAATCTTGAAGCGAAAATCAACATCAGGTGTGTCATATATACTGCACGAAATTTGAAATTGTCTTTTTAACATTTTTTTATTAAAAGCAATCAAAACTGAAATTTGAGACTAATGTATTAATCGACCAGCGGAAAAATCTCCACCTAGCGTTACATTGATATTGCATAGATTTAAAAATTTAAGAGTTAGGTTACGTCTCTAATATCAATTTAGGAAGAAAAATGAGACTTTCTTACAAAATCTTGAAGCGCAAATCAACATCAGGTGTTTCGTTTATACTGCTTGAAATATGAAGTTGTCTTTTTAATATTTTTTATTAAAAGCAATCATTAATAAAAACTAAGACGAATGTATTAATCGACCAACTGAAAAATCAGCATATAGCGTTACACTGATACGGCATAGTTTTAAAAATTTAAAAGTTAGGTTACGTCACTAATATCAATTTCAGAAGAAAATTGCGACATCCCTAGGAAATCTTGAAGCGAAAATCAACATCAGGTATTTCGTTTATACTGCTGGATATTTAAAGTTGTCTTTTTAATATTTTGTTATTAAAAGCAATAAAAACTGAAATTAAAGACGAATGTATTAACCGACCAGCGGAAAAATCTCCACCTAGCGATACATTGATACGGCATAGATTAAATAATTTAAAAGTTAGGTTACGTCTCTAATATCAATTTCAGAAGAAAATGAGAAATTCTAAGAAAATCTTGAAGTGCAAATCAACATCAGGTGTTTCGTTTATACTGCTTGAAATTTTAAGTTGTCTTTTTAATATTTCTTTATTAAAAGCAATAAAAACTGAAAACTAAGACGAATGTATTAATCGACCAGCGGTAAAATCTCCACCTAGCGTTACACCGATACGGCATAGATTTAAAAATTTAAAAGTTAGGATACGTCTCCAATATCAATTTAGGAAGATAAATGAGAATTTCTTAGAAAATCTTGAAGCGAAAAACAACATCAGGTATTTCGTTTACACTGCTTGAAATTTTAATTTGTCTTTTTAATATTTTGTTATTAAAAGCAATAAAAACTGAAATTAAAGACGAATGTATTAACCGACCAGCGGAAAAATCTCCACCTAGCGATACATTGATACGGCATAGATTAAATAATTTAAAAGTTAGGTTACGTCTCCAATATCAATTTCAAAAGAAAAATGAGGCATTCTTAGGAAATTTTGAAGCGAAAATCAACATCAGGTGTTTCGTTTATACTGCTTGAAATTTTAAGTTGTCTTTTTAATATTTCTTTATTAAAAGCAATAAAAACTGAAAACTAAGACGAATGTATTAATCGACCAGCGGTAAAATCTCCACCTAGCGTTACACTGATACCGCATAGATTTAAAAATTTAAAAGTTAGGTTACGTATCTAATATCAATTTAGGAAGGAAAATGAGACTTTCTTAGAAAATTTGAAGCGAAAATCAACATTAGGTGTTTCGTTTATACTGCTTGAAATATTAAGTTATCTCTTTAATATTTTTTATTAAATGCAATCAAAACTGAAAACTAAGACGAATGTGTTAATCGACCAGCGGATAAATCTCCACCTAGCGTTACATTGGTACGGCATAGTTTAAAAGTTTAAAAGTTAGGTTACGTCACTAATATCAATTTCAGAAGAAAATTGCGACATCCCTAGGAAATCTTGAAGCGAAAATCAACATCAGGTATTTCGTTTATACTGCTGGATATTTGAAGTTGTCTTTTTAATATTTTGTTATTAAAAGCAATCAAAAATGAAAACTAAGACGAATGTATTAACCGACCAGCGGAAAAATCTCCACCTAGCGATACATTGATACGGCATAGATTAAATAATTTGAAAGTTAGGTTACGTCTCTAATATCAATTTCAAAAGAAAAATGAGGCATTCTTAGGAAATCTTGAAGCGAAAATCAACATCAGGTGTTTCGTTTATACTGCTTGAAATTTGAAGTTGTCTTTTTAATATTTCTTTATTAAAAGGAATAAAAACTGAAAACTAAGACGAATGTATTAATCGACCAGCGGTAAAATCTCAACCTAGCGTTACACTGATACCGCATAGATTTAAAAATTTAAAAGTTAGGTTACGTCTCTAATATCAATTTAGGAAGATAAATGAGAATTTCTTAGAAAATCTTGAAGCGAAAAACAACATCAGGTGTTTCATTTATACCGCTTGAAATTTGAAGTTGTCTTTTCAATATTTTTTTATTAAAAGCAATCAAAAATAATAAATAAGACGAATGTATTAATCGACCAGCGGAAAAATCTCCACCTAGCGTTACATTGATACTGCATAGGTTTAAAAATTATAAAGGTAGGTTACGTCTCTAATATCAATTTTAGAAGAAAATGAGACATTCTAAGAAAATCTTGAAGAGCAAATCAACATCAGGTGTTTCGTATATACTGCTTAAAATTTGAAGATATTTTTTTAATATTTTTTTATTAAAGCAATCAAAACTGAAATTTAAGACTAATGTATTAATCGACCAGCGGAAAAATCTCCACCTAGCGTTACATTGATATTGCATAGATTTAAAAATTTAAGAGTTAGGTTACGTCTCTAATATCAATTTAGGAAGAAAAATGAGACTTTCTTACAAAATCTTGAAGCGCAAATCAACATCAGGTGTTTCGTTTATACTGCTTGAAATTTGAAGTTATTTTTTTAATATTTTTTTATTAAAAGCAATCAAAACTGAAATTTGAGACTAATGTATTAATCGACCAGCGGAAAAATCTCCACCTAGCGTTACATTGATATTGCATAGATTTAAAAATTTAAGAGTTAGGTTACGTCTCTAATATCAATTTAGGAAGAAAAATGAGACTTTCTTACAAAATCTTGAAGCGCAAATCAACATCAGGTGTTTCGTTTATACTGCTTGAAATATGAAGTTGTCTTTTTAATATTTTTTATTAAAAGCAATCATTATTAAAAACTAAGACGAATGTATTAATCGACCAACTGAAAAATCAGCATCTAGCGTTACACTGATACGGCATAGTTTTAAAAATTTAAAAGTTAGGTTACGTCACTAATATCAATTTCAGAAGAAAATTGCGACATCCCTAGGAAATCTTGAAGCGAAAATCAACATCAGGTATTTCGTTTATACTGCTGGATATTTGAAGTTGTCTTTTTAATATTTTGTTATTAAAAGCAATAAAAACTGAAATTAAAGACGAATGTATTAACCGACCAGCGGAAAAATCTCCACCTAGCGATACATTGATACGGCATAGATTAAATAATTTAAAAGTTAGGTTACGTCTCCAATATCAATTTCAAAAGAAAAATGAGGCATTCTTAGGAAATTTTGAAGCGAAAATCAACATCAGGTGTTTCGTTTATACTGCTTGAAATTTTAAGTTGTCTTTTTAATATTTCTTTATTAAAAGCAATAAAAACTGAAAACTAAGACGAATGTATTAATCGACCAGCGGTAAAATCTCCACCTAGCGTTACACTGATACCGCATAGATTTAAAAATTTAAAAGTTAGGGTTCGTCTCTAATATCAATTTAGGAAGATAAATGAGAATTTCTAAGAAAATCTTGAAGCGAAAAACAACATCAGGTGTTTCATTTATACTGCTTGAAATTTGAAGTTGTCTTTTCAATATTTTTTTATTAAAAGCAATCAAAAATGATAAATAAGACGAATGTATTAATCGACCAGCGGAAAAATCTCCACCTAGCGTTACATTGATACTGCATAGGTTTAAAAATTTAAAAGGTAGGTTACGTCTCTAATATCAATTTTAGAAGAAAATGAGACATTCTAAGAAAATCTTGAAGAGCAAATCAACATCAGGTATTTCGTTTATACTGCTGGATATTTGAAGTTGTCTTTTTAATATTTTGTTATTAAAAGCAATCAAAAATGAAAATTAAGACGAATGTATTAACCGACCAGCGGAAAAATCTCCACCTAGCGATACATTGATACGGCATAGATTAAATAATTTAAAAGTTAGGTTACGTCTCTAATATCAATTTCAAAAGAAAAATGAGGCATTCTTAGGAAATCTTGAAGCGAAAATCAACATCAGGTGTTTCGTTTATGCTGCTTGAAATTTGAAGTTGTCTTTTTAATATTTTGTTATTAAAAGCAATCAAAATTGGAAACTAAGACGAATGTATTAATCGACCAGCGGTAAAATCTCCACCTAGCGTTACACTGATACCGCATAGATTTAAAAATTTAAAAGTTAGGTTACGTCTCTAATATCAATTTAGGAAGATAAATGAGAATTTCTTAGAAAATCTTGAAGCGAAAAACAACATCAGGTGTTTCATTTATACCGCTTGAAATTTGAAGTTGTCTTTTCAATATTTTTTTATTAAAAGCAATCAAAAATAATAAATAAGACGAATGTATTAATCGACCAGCGGAAAAATCTCCACCTAGCGTTACATTGATACTGCATAGGTTTAAAAATAATAAAGGTAGGTTACGTCTCTAATATCAATTTTAGAAGAAAATGAGACATTCTAAGAAAATCTTGAAGAGCAAATCAACATCAGGTGTTTCGTATATACTGCTTAAAATTTGAAGATATTTTTTTAATATTTTTTTATTAAAAGCAATCAAAACTGAAATTTAAGACTAATGTATTAATCGACCAGCGGAAAAATCTCCACTTAGCGTTACATTGATATTGCATAGATTTAAAAATTTAAGAGTTAGGTTACGTCTCTAATATCAATTTAGGAAGAAAAATGAGACTTTCTTACAAAATCTTGAAGCGCAAATCAACATCAGGTGTTTCGTTTATACTGCTTGAAATTTGAAGTTATTTTTTTAATATTTTTTTATTAAAAGCAATCAAAACTGAAATTTGAGACTAATGTATTAATCGACCAGCGGAAAAATCTCCACCTAGCGTTACATTGATATTGCATAGATTTAAAAATTTAAGAGTTAGGTTACGTCTCTAATATCAATTTAGGAAGAAAAATGAGACTTTCTTACAAAATCTTGAAGCGCAAATCTACATCAGGTGTTTCGTTTATACTGCTTGAAATATGAAGTTGTCTTTTTAATATTTTTTATTAAAAGCAATCATTAATAAAAACTAAGACGAATGTATTAATCGACCTACTGAAAAATCAGCATCTAGCGTTACACTGATACGGCATAGTTTTAAAAATTTAAAAGTTAGGTTACGTCACTAATATCAATTTCAGAAGAAAATTGCGACATCCCTAGGAAATCTTGAAGCGAAAATCAACATCAGGTATTTCGTTTATACTGCTGGATATTTAAAGTTGTCTTTTTAATATTTTGTTATTAAAAGCAATAAAAACTGAAATTAAGGACGAATGTATTAACCGACCAGCGGAAAAATCTCCACCTAGCGATACATTGATACGGCATAGATTAAATAATTTAAAAGTTAGGTTACGTCTCCAATATCAATTTCAAAAGAAAAATGAGGCATTCTTAGGAAATTTTGAAGCGAAAATCAACATCAGGTGTTTCGTTTATACTGCTTGAAATTTTAAGTTGTCTTTTTAATATTTCTTTATTAAAAGCAATAAAAACTGAAAACTAAGACGAATGTATTAATCGACCAGCGGTAAAATCTCCACCTAGCGTTACACTGATACCGCATAGATTTAAAAATTTAAAAGTTAGGTTACGTATCTAATATCAATTTAGGAAGGAAAATGAGACTTTCTTAGAAAATTTGAAGCGAAAATCAACATTAGGTGTTTCGTTTATACTGCTTGAAATATTAAGTTATCTCTTTAATATTTTTTATTAAATGCAATCAAAACTGAAAACTAAGACGAATGTGTTAATCGACCAGCGGATAAATCTCCACCTAGCGTTACATTGGTACGGCATAGTTTAAAAGTTTAAAAGTTAGGTTACGTCACTAATATCAATTTCAGAAGAAAATTGCGACATCCCTAGGAAATCTTGAAGCGAAAATCAACATCAGGTATTTCGTTTATACTGCTGGATATTTGAAGTTGTCTTTTTAATATTTTGTTATTAAAAGCAATCAAAAATGAAAACTAAGACGAATGTATTAACCGACCAGCGGAAAAATCTCCACCTAGCGATACATTGATACGGCATAGATTAAATAATTTAAAAGTTAGGTTACGTCTCTAATATCAATTTCAAAAGAAAAATGAGGCATTCTTAGGAAATCTTGAAGCGAAAATCAACATCAGGTGTTTCGTTTATACTGCTTGAAATTTGAAGTTGTCTTTTTAATATTTCTTTATTAAAAGCAATAAAAACTGAAAACTAAGACGAATGTATTAATCGACCAGCGGTAAAATCTCCACCTAGCGTTACACTGATACCGCATAGATTTAAAAATTTAAAAGTTAGGTTACGTCTCTAATATCAATTTAGGAAGATAAATGAGAATTTCTTAGAAAATCTTGAAGCGAAAAACAACATCAGGTGTTTCATTTATACAGCTTGAAATTTGAAGTTGTCTTTTCAATATTTTTTTATTAAAAGCAATCAAAAATAATAAATAAGACGAATGTATTAATCGACCAGCGGAAAAATCTCCACCTAGCGTTACATTGATACTGCATAGGTTTAAAAATTATAAAGGTAGGTTACGTCTCTAATATCAATTTTAGAAGAAAATGAGACATTCTAAGAAAATCTTGAAGAGCAAATCAACATCAGGTGTTTCGTATATACTGCTTAAAATTTGAAGATATTTTTTTAATATTTTTTTATTAAAAGCAATCAAAACTGAAATTTAAGACTAATGTATTAATCGACCAGCGGAAAAATCTCCACCTAGCGTTACATTGATATTGCATAAATTTAAAAATTTAAGAGTTAGGTTACGTCTCTAATATCAATTTAGGAAGAAAAATGAGACTTTCTTACAAAATCTTGAAGCGCAAATCAACATCAGGTGTTTCGTTTATACTGATTGAAATTTGAAGTTATTTTTTTAATATTTTTTTATTAAAAGCAATCAAAACTGAAATTTGAGACTAATGTATTAATCGACCAGCGGAAAAATCTCCACCTAGCGTTACATTGATATTGCATAGATTTAAAAATTTAAGAGTTAGGTTACTTCTCTAATATCAATTTAGGAAGAAAAATGAGACTTTTTACAAAATCTTGAAGCGCAAATCAACATCAGGTGTTTCGTTTATACTGCTTGAAATATGAAGTTGTCTTTTTAATATTTTTTATTAAAAGCAATCATTAATAAAAACTAAGACGAATGTATTAATCGACCAACTGAAAAATCAGCATCTAGCGTTACACTGATACGGCATAGTTTTAAAAATTTAAAAGTTAGGTTACGTCACTAATATCAATTTCAGAAGAAAATTGCGACATCCCTAGGAAATCTTGAAGCGAAAATCAACATCAGGTATTTCGTTTATACTGCTGGATATTTGAAGTTGTCTTTTTAATATTTTGTTATTAAAAGCAATAAAAACTGAAATTAAAGACGAATGTATTAACCGACCAGCGGAAAAATCTCCACCTAGCGATACATTGATACGGCATAGATTAAATAATTTAAAAGTTAGGTTACGTCTCCAATATCAATTTCAAAAGAAAAATGAGGCATTCTTAGGAAATTTTGAAGCGAAAATCAACATCAGGTGTTTCGTTTATACTGCTTGAAATTTTAAGTTGTCTTTTTAATATTTCTTTATTAAAAGCAATAAAAACTGAAAACTAAGACGAATGTATTAATCGACCAGCGGTAAAATCTCCACCTAGCGTTACACTGATACCGCATAGATTTAAAAATTTAAAAGTTAGGGTTCGTCTCTAATATCAATTTAGGAAGATAAATGAGAATTTCTAAGAAAATCTTGAAGCGAAAAACAACATCAGGTGTTTCATTTATACTGCTTGAAATTTGAAGTTGTCTTTTCAATATTTTTTTATTAAAAGCAATCAAAAATGATAAATAAGACGAATGTATTAATCGACCAGCGGAAAAATCTCCACCTAGCGTTACATTGATACTGCATAGGTTTAAAAATTTAAAAGGTAGGTTACGTCTCTAATATCAATTTTAGAAGAAAATGAGACATTCTAAGAAAATCTTGAAGAGCAAATCAACATCAGGTGTTTCGTTTATGCTGCTTGAAATTTGAAGTTGTCTTTTTAATATTTTGTTATTAAAAGCAATCAAAATTGGAAACTAAGACGAATGTATTAATCGACCAGCGGAAAAATCTCCACCTAGCGTTACATTGATACGGAATAGATTTAAAAATTTTAAATTTAGGTTATGTCACTAATATCAATTTCAGAAGTAAATAAAGACTTTCTTAGAAAATCTTGAAGCGAAATTAACCATCAGGTGTTTCGTTCATACTGCATAAAATATGCAGTTGTCTTTTAAATATTTTTTTATTAAAAGCAATCAAAAATAAAAATTAAGACGAATGTATTAATCGACCAACTGAAAAATCTGCATCTAGCGTTACATTGATACTGCATAGATTTAAAAATTTAAAAGTTAAGTTATGTCTCTAATATCAATTTCAGGAGTAAATTAAGACTTTCTTAGAAAATCTTGAAGCGCAAATCAACGTCAGGTGTTTCTGTTGAAATTATATACAAATAATCATTAATTAATATACATATACCGCCATCTATTGGAACATAGATTGTATAGTGTTCCTACCGTCATTGTTATAAAGTGAAATGTAGGTATGTTTCTGAACGTAAATAAAAAGTTAGTTCTGTTCGAATCCCACAATCGGCGTTTTATTATAGGTTATGCGCCCAGTCGAGTTTATAAAATAAAGTGTTTTTCTCGCGAAAAGACTTGCACAAGCGTGCCGATTAGTCTACGCAGATTGAGAACTATACGTTTTGTGAACTGTGAGTTGTGATATATAGTTAAAAATTAAAAATGGCAAATAGCTATATCGTGAGCGTTCCTAAGCTGAAAGGTCGGGAGAACTACACAGAGTGGGCTTTCGCAGCGGAGAATTTTCTCGTGTTGGAGGGAACTTTTGATTACATCAAAGTTACTAAACCCGAAGAAGCCGCAGCCGACTTAAAAACTAAGGCGAATCTGATTTTAACTATTGATCCATCTCTTTATGTATATATAAAGGAATCTAAGACTACTAAAGAGTTATGGGAGAAACTCAAAAATTTGTTTGATGATTCGGGTTCAAATCACTCAAATGTTTCGAAGTCAAAATTGAAGGTTATAAAATGCTACAAGTGCAAACAAACAGGACATTATCGCAATCAGTTCACCAGTTCCAATAAAGATTCAGAAAATAACAAGTCTTGTAAACGTAAACAATCAAACGCATTTAGTGCTGTGTTTTTAAATGGTGCTTTCTCCAAAAATGACTGGTATATTGACTCCGGAGCGAGTGCACATTTAACCGCCAATGAACACTGGCTCACAAATGTTTCTGTTGAGCATTCGATCAAAGAAATTGTGGTCGCGAATAAAGAAAAGGTGTCGGTGAAATGTTCTGGTGACGTATCGATAACAACCTTAACAGATAACTGCGAGTATGATATAGTTGTTGAAGGTGTATTGTGTGTTCCTAGTTTGACCACTAACCTAATTTCTGTGAGTCAACTAATTGCTAAAGGCAATAGAGTACTGTTTAACAACAGTGGCTGTGAGATTTATAATAAATGAGGTGAATTAGTTGGTACTGCTAAATTACTAAATGGTGTCTACAAGCTAAGAATGCCTGAAGTATTGATGGCAGCTATGATGAATTCGAGCGATATTTGGCATCGCAGGCTTGGCCATGTCAATAGCAACTATCTAAATAGAATGGAGAATGCAGTGGAAGGAATCACACTAGATAAAAAGGCAAATATTTCAAAATTGTCTTGTAGGGTGTGTTGTGAAGGTAAGCAAAGCCGCTTACCTTTTCCGCAGAATGGCTATAGAAGTAACATAATTATTAAATTTACACTTGTAGCATTTTATAACCTTCAATTTTGACTTTGACATATTTGAATTTGACACTTGCCCCTTTTTGACAAAGCTGCACACCTTACAGTTTTTACGGAAACTCACAAATGCTCCACTCACGTCGCCACTGTCTTCCTCCAAATCCAATAACTTAGTTTTAATGGCGTCCGCGGTAATCGAAATACCTGAATGTTCAATCGCCATTATTATCGGTGAATATTTTTCGGATAATCCTGCTAGAAGTAGCGATCCGACCCATTCATCGTTGATTTTAAAACCAGATCCACTTAACTTTTGACTAGTTTCAATTATTTGAGTGACATACAAAGTCATGGATGTAGAATTTTCTAGACGTATAGAAATCAAAGTCCTCAACAGACTGATTCTTCTGGTGAAACCCGAATCATCAAACAAATTTTTGAGTTTCTCCCATAACTCTTTAGTAGTCTTAGATTCTTTTATATGTACATAAAGAGATGGATCAATAGTTAAAATCAGTTTCGCCTTAGTTTTTAAGTCGGCTGCGGCTTCTTCGGGTTTAGTAACTTTGATGTAATCAAAAGTTCCCTCCAACACGAGAAAATTCTCCGCTGCGAAAGCCCACTCTGTGTAGTTCTCCCGACCTTTCAGCTTAGGCACGCTCACGATATAGCTATTTGCCATTTTTAATTTTTAACTATATATCACAACTCACAGTTCACAAAACGTATAGTTCTCAATCTGCGTAGACTAATCGGCACGCTTGTGCAAGTCTTTTCGCGAGAAAAACACTTTATTATATAACTCGACTGGGCCCATAACCTATAATAAAACGCCGGTTGTGAGATTCGAACAGAACTAACTTTTTATTTACGTTCAGAAACATACCTACATTTCACTTTATAACAATGACGGCAGGAACACTATACAATCTATGTTCCAATAGATGGCGGTGTATGTATATTAATTAATGATTATTTGTATATAATTTCAACAGCTTGAAATCTGAAGTTGTCTTTTTAATATTTTTTATTGAAAGCAATCAAAACTGAAAACTAAGACGAATGTATTAATCGACCAGCGGAAAATCTCCACCTAGCGTTACATTGATACGGCATAGATTTAAAAATTTAAAAGTAAGGTTACGTCTCTAATATCAATTTCAGCAGTAAATTAATACTTTCTTAGAAAATCTTGAAGCGAAAATAACCATCAGGTGTTTCGTTTATACTGCTTAAAATATGCAGTTGTCTTTTTAATATTTTTTTATTGAAAGCAATCAAAACTGAAAACTAAGACGAATGTATTAATCGACCAGCGGAAAAATCTCCACCTAGCTTTACATTGATACTGCATAGATTTAAAAATTTAAAAGTTATGTTACGTCTCTAATATCAATTTCAAAAGAAAATAACACTTTCTTTAAAAATCTTGAAGCGCTAAAAAACATCAGGTGTTTCGTTTATACTGCTTGAAATCTGAAGTTGTCTTTTTAATATTTTTTTATTGAAAGCAATCAAAACTGAAAACTAAGACGAATGTATTAATCGACCAGCGGAAAAATCTCCACCTAGCGTTACATTGATACGGCATAGATTAAAAATTTAAATGTTAGGTTACGTCACTAATATCAATTTCAGGAGTAAATTAAAACTTTCTTAGAAAATCTTGAAGCGAAAATAACCATCAGGTGTTTCGTTTATACTGCTTGAAATCTGAAGTTGTCTTTTTAGGATTTTTTTATTAAAAGCAATAAAAAATAAAAACAACTAAGACGAATGTATTAATCGACCAGCGGAAAAATCTCCACCTAGCGTTACATTGGTACGGCATAGATTTAAAAATTAAAAAGTTAGGTTACGTCTCTAATATCAATTTTATAAGAAAAATTAGACATAATTAGGAAATCTTGAAGCGAAAATCAATATCAGGTGTTTCGTATATTCTGCATGAAATTTGAAGTTGTCTTTTTAATAATTTTTTATTAAACGCAATCAAAAATGCAAACTAATACGAATGTATTAATCGACTAGTGGAAAAATCTCCACCTAGCGTTACATTGATACGACATAGATTTAAAAATTTAAAAGTTAGGTTACGTCTGTAATATCAATTTCAGAAGAAAAATGAGACTTTCTTAGGAAATCTTGAAGCGAAAATCAACATCTGGTGTTTCGTTTATACTGCTTGAAATCTGAAGTTGTCTTTTTAGGATTTTTTTATTAAAAGCAATAAAAAATAAAAACAACTGAGACGAATGTATTAATCGACCAGCGGAAAAATCTCCACCTAGCGTTACATTGGTACGGCATAGATTTAAAAATTAAAAAGTTAGGTTACGTCTCTAATATCAATTTTATAAGAAAAATTAGACATAATTAGGAAATCTTGAAGCGAAGATCAACATCAGTAGTTTCCTTTACACTGCTTGAAATATGAAGTAGTCTTTTTAATATTTTTTATTAAAAGCAATCAAAACTGAAAACCTGCTCTAATCATCACCCAAAATATTGAGTTGTTCAAGAAATCTTTGGAGGCAGCAGTGACCGAGTTCCCAATGGAAACCGTTTGTAAATCCATCGACGAATGGCCCTATCGTCTAAAAGCGTGCGTCAAAGCTAAGGGTGGACACATTGAATAACTAGTTTAGTATATTAACATATCCTTTTCACTCTACATAATCACATATAAAACTTTAGCATAAAGTTGTTTTTTGGCTATTATCGGATATTTTTTCTTGTAACGTAAGTTTATGCTAGACCGGGTATTATTTATATTTTATATTATTCGTGATTATTTGACATTTTAACAGAAATGGACGTAAATACACAAGATAAAGATCGTGCGTGCGTGTGTGCGTGTGTGTTATTTAAATCCATTTCTATTACGATCCAAATGCGTTAATAACATAGTTGTCGCTCCGCAGATGATTAGTGGCGCTAAGGTGTCCGGAGGCAAGGCGAAATCAGCCGGGGAGACCGCTCAGACAGTTCCAGTTCAAGCGCAGTGTGTCCAGGTGCAGCCGGTGCTCGGAACGCAGCAGCTTACACGGGCACAGATCATCAGCCCACTACAGGTAACACTTGTCACGTCGCTTATCACTGCCATAAACATTATGCAGTTGAACTAGATATAAAAAGAAATTAAAAACTTTGATATTAGCAACCTTTGTGGCTAACCTTACTGGATTTCGTACATAAGTGGTCAATTTAAATTGTCCTATTATTTATTGTCTTTTTTACGTACTCAAAAAGAAGATCAATAAATACTTGTATGCTATTTGAGAAAGTTAAAATCGAAATTGACCTGATAGCGGACAGCGCTGCACCGGTCACTGGGGGGAAGACAATGCCTTGCACTGGGAGTGTCTATCAGCCGTAGGAGAAGCTGAAAGTGCATGTGACTGATTTCGAATATAATTAGTTGAACAGAATAATACGTGTGTGTGTGTGTGTGTGTGCGTGTGCGTGTACGTGTGCGTGTGCGTGTGCGTGTGCGTGTGCGTGTGCGTGCGTGCGTGCGCACCTAAATACCAGATACTTGTCTATTTCCATACTATGATGGTCTGAAAAAAATTGCACCATATGATGAAGACTGCCAATGTATATATTTTCTAACGTGTACAGTAAAGAGTAATATGTCTTTTTTTAAAATAATAAGTCATTAAATCTCCTCAAAACTCATAAATTCAAGATGTCCCAATACAACTGTGCATTATTATGGAACTAATCGGTATATTTTGTTGCCTTTAGAGATGTTTGTTATGTTCAGCCCAAGTTATAATAAGCAGTTCGGCTTGTGAATTGAAACCCCTCTTCTCGCAATCTAATTAACGAATTGTTTGAAAATAAAATGCTTTCGCGAATCCCAAGCTCGCAAAAAAATTTGTCACTTTTAGTTAGTAAATAACATGAGATTGGTTTTTGTTATTTTGCAAGTATGTCGCAACTGCGCATCGTCAATTTTTACAATGAGAACATTAATTAAGGCATTACAGCACAATACAACGGCAGTACGAGCGTCATGTCACAGCGCGGTGACGAAACATTGAAATTTTGTTTGACTGCACTTGCGGACACCTGTACATATATTTGCGAAATTATTGTTTATTTATTTGAATGCAATTGCGAATATCCTTATTTTATTGCATGTTATGTGGAACGTTCTTAGATTGGCAGCCGGTGTTTTTTATTAGTTGATCAGCGAGTGCGCGTGTAGTAAAACAGGTGCAAAACATGAGTCAATAATGACAGGAAAAGACAACTCGCACGGGGCATGATGTCCTTGTGGGTTGTCCATTTTATTTGTTGTTACCTGTTTTTTCTTACAATTAACTTTTGAAGTTCGCATGTTATTACTTTGTTAATTTATATATATAAATATATATAACATATGTGGATATATATTACTTTTATACTTCGCGCATTGGACAAGTCGCATTGAATTTCCCGCGTTTGACAGTTTGTTTTTTTTTTAACTTGTAATTATTTTTGAACTTCGAGTCAGACGATTCGCCTTAAATTTCCGGGATGGTCAGATTTTTTTCATAATTTTTTTAACTTCCAGTTACTTTAAATTTCCCGAGTTTGACGCTATTTAGATCAGTTAGAAATATAAAAATGTCATCAATAAATAAAGTGACCTTTTTGAAATACGTTGTATCATTTTTTTTAATTCGGAAACGACGGACCAATACTTTTTACTAGCCCTTACGTTATATCGTGTAATAAATATTTTGTTCATTATGCTGTATGAAGCGCTCTATATACATATATGAATAACAAAATGGAAAAATTAAATTACAGTTACAAGTAAACAAAATAATTGCTATTCTTTTTATCTTATTAAGAGCCCATTACAAAGTTAAGACAATGTAACGCTATCTGACAGCTAAAGTATCCGATGACATTTTTCTTCGATTCGACCCCCCACGACACTGCGTGTTTCTAAGGCTCCGAATCCGTTTCATTTATTATCATAAATTCCTAATAGGCTATCAGAGATTTTATTATCCACTAGTAAGCTGGCCCTATGTTTTCTCTTAATTTTTTTTTCCACATTTCTTTTCAGTGAAGTGATGGTCGCTTTTGACCTATTGACATTTAAAAGCTGCAAGCCGTCGGAGTACCTGTGACCGATCAAGTAAATTAGCTTAACTTACTTGATCTGTCGAACATATTATAAGAATGAAAATCCATGTGAAACAATGACTTAAAAATAAAGATAAAGTTAATTTACTCAATATTGGAACTTTTATCAGGTCTCTTATTGATGATCAATTATTTTTTTATATATTTGGCTCTACTCTGATTTGCAAGGTGTCATTGTCGAGATGAACAGGAAACTCAACAACACTTTTTTTTTTAAATAATAATTGTGACTTATGTATGTACACTCTGTCAGATATAGACTAAATGTACTTACAGGATTCTTGTAATTTAAATATTCATTGAGTTAATAATAGAGGGCAAAGATGTAACACATCACAAGCTGACCAAGTTAAGGCTTCCTAAGGAGCCCTCGAGCTTCTCCACCTTAAAAAAGGTCTTAGACAAAGTGCCCTCTAATCTAATCTGCAAATATCTCTTGGACAACAGTGTAAGCGATATAAAAAAATATTAAAAGATTATATTTATGTGATATATATTTATTTTGAAAATAATCAGCAATGCTGTATTGTTTTTCGAATTCCAGGGCAAGCACCGCAGGAAGGAAGGCGTCACGTCTCCAGCACCCGGATCCAAGCAGGACGCTGCCAACCAGACCAATAAGACGCAGCAACAAATTTTTAAGCGCAAAACCTGATTTTAAAATATATGATGTTGATTTTCGATTCAAGATTTCCTAAGAATGTCTCATTTTTCTTCTGAAATTGATATCATAGACGTAACCTAACTTTTAAATTTTAAATCTATGCCGTATCGATGTTACGCTAGGTGGAGATTTTTCCGATGGTCGATTAATACATTCGTGTTAGGTTTCATTTTTGATTGCTTTTAATAAAAATATTAAAAAGACAACTTAAAATTTCATGCAGTATATAGGAAACACCTGGTGTTGTTTTGCACTTCAAGATTTTCTAAGAATGTCTCATTTTTTTCTGAAAATGATATCAGAGACGTAATCTAACTTTTAAATTTTTTAATCTATGCCTTATCAATGTAACGCTTGGTGGAGATTTTTCCGCTGGCCGATTAATACATTCGTCTCAATTTTGATTTTTGATTGCTTTTAATAAAAATATATTAAAAAGACAACTTCAAATTTCAAGCAGTATAATCGAAACACCTGATGATGATTTTCGCTTCAAGATTTCCTATGAATGTCTCATTTTTCTTTTAAAATTGATATTAGAGACGTATCCTAACTTTTAAATTTTTAAATCTATGCCGTACCAATGTAACGCTAGGTGAAGATTTTTCCGCTGGTCGATTAATAAATTCGTCTTAGTTTTTATTAATGATTGCTTTTAATAAAAAATATTAAAAAGACAACTTCAAATTTCAAGCAGTATAAACAAAACACCTGATGTTGATTTTCGCTTCAGGATTTCCTAAGAATGTCTCATTTTTCTTCTGAAATTGATATTAGTGACGTAACCTAACTTTTAAATTTTTAAATCTATGCAGTATCAATGTAAGGCTGTGTGGAGAAGTTTTCGCTAGTCCGATAATAAATTCGTCATAATTTTCTTTTATGATTTTTTACTACAACATTATTTAAATTAGAAATCTAACCTCATACAGTATGTACGAAACACCTGATGCTGATTTTCGCTTCAAGATTTGCTAAGAATGTCTCATTTTTCTTCTGAAATTGATATTAGTGACGTAACCTAACTTTTAAATTTTTAAATATATGCAGTATCAATGTAACGCTAGGTGGAGATTTTTCCGCTGGTCGATTAATACTTTCGTCTTAGTTTTCATTTTTGATTGCTTTTAATAAAAAATATTAAAAAGACAACTTCAAATTTCATGCAATATATACGAAACACCTGATGGGTTTTTGCACTTCAAGATTTTCTAAGAAAGTCTAATTTTTTTCTGAAATTGATATCAGAGACGTAATCTAACTTTTAAATTTTTTAATCTATTGCGTATCAATGTAACGCTTGGTGGAGATTTTTCCGCTGGCGGATTAATACATTCGTTTTTATTTCGATTTTTGATTGCTTTTAATAAAAAAAATATTAAAAAGACAAATTCAAATTTCATGCAGTATATACGAAACACCTGATGTTGTTTTGCACTTCAAGATTTTCTAAGAAAGTCTAATTTTTTTCTGAAATTGATATCAGAGACGTAATCTAACTTTTAAATTTTTTAATCTATTGCGTATCAATGTAACGCTTGGTGGAGATTTTTCCGCTGGCGGATTAATACATTCGTTTTTATTTCGATTTTTGATTGCTTTTAATAAAAAAAATATTAAAAAGACAAATTCAAATTTCATGCAGTATATACGAAACACCTGATGTTGTTTTGCACTTCAAGATTTTCTAAGAAAGTCTAATTTTTTTTCTTCAAAAATTGATATTTTTAATCTATGCCGTATCAATGTAACGCTGTGTGGAGAAGTTTCCGCTAGTCCGATAATAAAGTCGTCATAATTTTCATTTATGACTTTTTTACTCCAAAATTATTTAAATTAAAAATCTAACCTCATACAGTATAAACGAAACACCTGATGATGATTTTTGCTTCAAGATTTCTTATGAATGTCTCATTTTTCTTCTAAAATTGATATTAGAGACGTTACATAACTTTTAATTTTTTAATCTATGCTGTATCAATGTAACGCTATCTGGAGATTTTTCCGCTAGTCCGATAATAAATTCGTCATAATTTTCTTCTATGACTTTTTTTTGACAGTATAAACGAAAAACCTGATGAAGATATTCGCTTCAAGGTTACCTAAGAAAATCTCTTTTTCTTCCTAAATTGATATTATAGACGTAACCTGACCTTTAAATTTTTAAATCCATGCAGTATCAATGTAGCGCTGGGTGGAGAATTTTCCGCTGGTCGATTAATACTTTCGTCTTAACTTCGATTTTTGATTGCTTTTAATAAAAAAATATTAAAAAGACAACTTCAAATTTCCAGGAGTATAAACGAAACACCTGATGTTGTTTTGCGCTTCAAGATTTTCTAAGAAAGTCTTAATTTACTCTTGAAATTGTAATTAGAGACGTAACGTAACTTTTAAATTTTTAAATCTATGCCGTATCAATGTACCGCTAGGTGGAGATTTTTCCGCTGGTTGATTAATACTTTCGTCTTAACTTTGATTTTTGATTGCTTTTAATAAAAAAATATTAAAAAGACAACTTCAAATTTTAAGCAGTATAAACAAAACACCTGATGTTGATTTTCGCTTCAAGATTTCCTATGAATGTCTCATTTTTCTTTTAAAATTGATATTAGAGACGTATCCTAACTTTTAAATTTTTAAATCTATGCCGTACCAATGTAACGCTTGGTGGAGATTTTTCCGCTGGTCGATTAATAAATTCGTCTAAGTTTACATTTTGATTGCTCTTAATACAAAAATAATTAAAAAGACAACTTCAAATTTAACGCAGTAGAAACGAAACACCTGATGTTAATTTTCGCTTCAAGATTTTCTAAGAATGTCTCAGTTTTCTTCTGAAATTGATATTAGAGACGTAACCTAACTTTTAAATTTTTAAATCCATGCAGTATCAATGTAGCGCTGGGTGGAGAATTTTCCGCTGGTCGATTAATACTTTCGTCTTAACTTCGATTTTTGATTGCTTTTATTAAAAAAAAATTAAAAAGACAACTTCAAATTTCCAGGAGTATAAACGAAACACCTGATGTTGTTTTGCGCTTCAAGATTTTCTAAGAATGTCTCATTTTTCTTCTGAAAGTGATATTAGAGACATAACCTAACTTTTAATTTTTAAATCTATGCCGTATCGATGTTACGCTAGGTGGAGATTTTTCCGCTGGTCGATTAATACATTCGTCTCAATTTTGATTTTTGATTGCTTTTAATAAAAATATATTAAAAAGACAACTTCAAATTTTAAGCAGTATAAACAAAACACCTGATGTTGATTTTCGCTTCAGGATTTCCTAAGAATGTCTCATTTTTCTTCTGAAAGTGATATTAGAGACGTAACCTAACTTATAATTTTTAAATCTATGCCGTATCGATGTTACGCTAGGTGGAGATTTTTCCGCTGGTCGATTAATACATTCGTCTCAATTTTGATTTTTGATTGCTTTTAATAAAAATATATTAAAAAGACAACTTCAAATTTCAAGCAGTATAAACGAAACACCTGATGATGATTTTCGCTTCAAGATTTCCTATGAATGTCTCATTTTTCTTTTAAAATTGATATCAGAGACGTAATCTAACTTTTAAATTTTTTAATCTATTGCGTATCAATGTAACGATTGGTGGAGATTTTTCCGCTAGCGGATTAATACATTCGTCTTTATTTCGATTTTTGATTGCTTTTAATAAAAAAAATATTAAAAAGACAAATTCAAATTTCATGCAGTACACACGAAACACCTGATGTTGTTTTGCACTTCAAGATTTTCTAAGAAAGTCTAATTTTTTTCTGAAATTGATATCAGAGACGTAATCTAACTTTTAATTTTTTAAATCTATGTCGTATCAATGTAACGCTAGGTGGAGATTTTTCCGCTGGTCGATTAATACGTTCATCTTAGTTTTCATTTTTGATTGCTTTTAATAAAAAAAATAAAAAGACAACTTCAAATTTCACGCAGTATAAACGAAACACCTGATGTTGATTTTCGCTTCAAGATTTCCTATGAATGTCTCATTTTTCTTTTAAAATTGATATTAGAGACGTAACCTAACTTTTAAATTTTTAAATCCATGCAGTATCAATGTAGCGCTGGGTGGAGAATTTTCCGCTGGTCGATTAATACTTTCGTCTTAACTTCGATTTTTGATTGCTTTTAATAAAAAATATTAAAAAGACAACTTCAAATTTCATGCAATATATACGAAACACCTGATGTTGTTTTGCACTTCAAGATTTTCTAAGAAAGTCTAATTTTTTTCTGAAATTGATATCAGAGACGTAATCTAACTTTTAAATTTTTTAATCTATTGCGTATCAATGTAACGCTTGGTGGAGATTTTTCCGCTGGCGGATTAATACATTCGTCTTTATTTCGATTTTTGATTGCTTTTAATAAAAAAAATATTAAAAAGACAAATTCAAATTTCATGCAGTACACACGAAACACCTGATGTTGTTTTGCACTTCAAGATTTTCTAAGAAAGTCTAATTTTTTTCTGAAATTGATATCAGAGACGTAATCTAACTTTTAATTTTTTAAATCTATGCCGTATCAATGTAACGCTAGGTGGAGATTTTTCCGCTGGTCGATTAATACGTTCATCTTAGTTTTCATTTTTGATTGATTTTAATAAAAAAAATAAAAAGACAACTTCAAATTTCACGCAGTATAAACGAAACACCTGATGTTGATTTTCGCTTCAAGATTTCCTATGAATGTCTCATTTTTCTTTTAAAATTGATATTAGAGACGTAACCTAACTTTTAAATTTTTAAATCCATGCAGTATCAATGTAGCGCTGGGTGGAGAATTTTCCGCTGGTCGATTAATACTTTCGTCTTAACTTCGATTTTTGATTGCTTTTAATAAAAAATATTAAAAAGACAACTTCAAATTTCATGCAATATATACGAAACACCTGATGTTGTTTTGCACTTCAAGATTTTCTAAGAAAGTCTAATTTTTTTCTGAAATTGATATCAGAGACGTAATCTAACTTTTAAATTTTTTAATCTATTGCGTATCAATGTAACGCTTGGTGGAGATTTTTCCGCTGGCGGATTAATACATTCGTCTTTATTTCGATTTTTGATTGCTTTTAATAAAAAAAATATTAAAAAGACAAATTCAAATTTCATGCAGTATACACGAAACACCTGATGTTGTTTTGCACTTCAAGATTTTCTAAGAAAGTCTAATTTTTTTTCTGAAATTGATATCAGAGACGTAATCTAACTTTTAATTTTTTAAATCTATGCCGTATCAATGTAACGCTAGGTGGAGATTTTTCCGCTGGTCGATTAATACGTTCATCTTAGTTTTCATTTTTGATTGCTTTTAATAAAAAAAATAAAAAGACAACTTCAAATTTCACGCAGTATAAACGAAACACCTGATGTTGATTTTCGCTTCAAGATTTCCTATGAATGTCTCATTTTTCTTTTAAAATTGATATTAGAGACGTAACCTAACTTTTAAATTTTTAAATCCATGCAGTATCAATGTAGCGCTGGGTGGAGAATTTTCCGCTGGTCGATTAATACTTTCGTCTTAACTTCGATTTTTGATTGTTTTTAATAAAAAAATATTAAAAAGACAACTTCAAATTTCCAAGAGTATAAACGAAACACCTGATGTTGTTTTGCGCTTCAAAATTTTCTAAGAATGTCTCATTTTTCTTCTGAAATTGATATTAGAGACGTAACCTGACCTTTGAATTTTTAAATCCATGCAGTATCAATGTAGCGCTGGGTGGAGAATTTTCCGCTGGTCGATTAATACATTCGTCTTAGTTTTTATTTCTGAATGCTTTTAATAAAAAAATATTAAAAAGACAACTTCAAATTTCAAGTAGTATTAACGAAACACCTGGTGTTGATTTTCGCTTCAAGATTTTCTAAGAATATCTCATTTTTCTTCTGAAAGTGATATTAGAGACGTAACCTAACTTTAAAATTTTTAAATCTATGCCGTATCAATGTAGCGCTGGGTGGAGAATTTTCCGCTGGTCGATTAATACATTCGTCTTAGTTTTTATTTCTGAATGCTTTTAATAAAAAAATATCAAAAAGACAACTTCAAATTTCAAGCAGTATAAACGAAACACCTGGTGTTGATTTTCGCTCCAAGATTTTCTAAGAATGTCTCATTTTTCTTCTGAAAGTGATATTAGAGACGTAACCTAACTTTTAAATTTTTAAATCTATGCCGTATCAATGTAGCGCTGGGTGGAGATTTTCCCGCTGGTCGGTTAATACACTCGTCTTAAATTTCAGTTTTTATTGCTTTTAATAAAAATTATTAAAAAGACAACTTAAAATTTCATGCAGTATATACGAAACACCTGATGTTGATTTGCGCTTCAAGATTTTCTGAGAAAGTCTCATTTTTCTTCCTAAATTAATATGAGAGACGTAACCTAACTTTTGAATTTTATAATCTATGCAGTATCAATGTAACGCTAGGTGGAGATTTTTCCGCTGGTCGATTAATACATTCGTCTTAGTTTTCATTTTTGATTGCTTTTAATAAAAAAAATAAAACGACAACTTCAAATTTCACGCAGTATAAACGAAACACCTGATGTTGATTTTCGCTTCAATATTTTCTGACAAAGTCTCATTTTTTTTCTAAAATTGATATTAGAGACGTAACCGAACTTTTAAATCTATGCAGTATCAATGTAACGCTGTGGGGATATTTTTCCGCTGGTCGATTAATACATTCGTCTTAGTTTTCATTTTTGATTGCTTTTAATAAAAAATATTAAAAAGACAACTTCAAATTTCATGCAATATATACGAAACACCTGATGTTGTTTTGCACTTCAAGATTTTCTAAGAAAGTCAAATTTTTTTCTGAAATTGATATCAGAGACGTAACCTAACTTTTAAATTTTTAAATCTATGCCGTATCAATGTAGCGCTGGGTGGAGAATTTTCCGCTGGTCGATTAATACATTCGTCTTAGTTTTCATTTTTGATTGCTTTTAATAAAAAAATATCAAAAAGACAACTTCAAATTTCAAGCAGTATTAACGAAACACGTGGTGTTGATTTTCGCTTCAAGATTTTCTAAGAATGTCTCATTTTTCTTCTGAAAGTGATATTAGAGACGTAACCTAACTTTTCAATTTTTAAATCAATGCCGTATCAATGTAGCGCTGGGTGGAGAATTTTCCGCTGGTCGATTAATACATTCGTCTTAGTTTTTATTTCTGAATGCTTTTAATAAAAAAATATTAAAAAGACAACTTCAAATTTCAAGTAGTATTAACGAAACACCTGGTGTTGATTTTCGTTCCAAGATTTTCTAAGAATGTCTCATTTTTCTTCTGAAAGTGATATTAGAGACGTAACCTAACTTTTAAATTTTTAAATCTATGCCGTATCAATGTAGCGCTGGGTGGAGAATTTTCCGCTGGTCGATTAATACATTCGTCTTAGTTTTTATTTCTAAATGCTTTTAATAAAAAAATAATTAAAAAGACAACTTCAAATTTCACGCAGTAGAAACGAAACGCCTGATGTTGATTTTCGCTTCAAGATTTCCTAAGAAAGTCTAATTATTTTCTGAAATTGATATCAGAGACGTAATCTAACTTTTAATTTTTTAAATCTATGCAGTATCAATGTAACGCTAGGTGGAGATTTTTCCGCTGGTCGATTAATAGATTCGTCTTAGTTTTTATTTTTAATTGCTTTGAATAAAAAAATATTAAAAAAACAACTTCAAATTTCAAGCAGTATTAACGAAACACCTGGTGTTGATTTTCGCTTCAAGATTTCCTAAGAAAGTCTAATTATTTTCTGAAATTGATATCAGAGACGTAATCTAACTTTTAAATTTTTTAATCTACGCCGTATCAGTGTAACGCGAGGAGGAGATTTTTCCGCTGGTCGATTAATACATTCGTCCTAATTTCGATTTTTGATTGCTTTTAATAAAAAAATGTTAAAAAGACAATTTCAAATTTCAAGCAGTAGAAACGAAACACCTGATGTTGTTTTGCGCTTCAAGATTTTGGAAGAGTCTTATTGTTTTCTGAAATTGATATTAGTGACGTAACCTAACTTTTAAATTTTTAAATCTATGCCGCATTAATATACCGCTTGGTGGAGATTTTTCCGCTGGTCGAATAATAGATTTGTCTTAATTTCCATTTTTGATTGCTTTTAATAAAAAAATATTAAAAAGACAACTTCAAATATCAAGCAATATAAACGAAACACCTGATGTTGATTTTCGCTTCAAGATTTTCTTATTATGTCTAATTTTTGTTCTAAAATTGATATCAGAGACGTAATCTAACTTTCAAATTTTTTAATCTACGCCGTATCAATGTAACGCGAGGTGGAGATTTTTCCGCTGGTCGATTAATACATTCGTCCTAATTTCGATTTTTGATTGCTTTTAATTAAAAAATGTTAAAAAGACAATTTCAAATTTCGTGCAGTATATACGACACACCTGATGTTGATTTTCGCTTCAAGATTTCCAAAAAATATTTTATTTTTCCTGTAAAATGTATATAAGAGACGTAACCTAACTTTTAAATTTTTAAATCAATGCCGTATCAATGTAACGCTAGGTGGAGATTTTTCCGCTGGTCGATTAATACATTCGTCTTAGTTTTCAGTTTTGATTGCTTTTAATAAAAACATATTAAAAAGACAACTTCAAATTTTAAGCAGTATAAACGAAACACCTGATGCTGATTTTCGCTTCAAGATTTTCTAAGAAAGTCTCATTCTCTCCTGAAATTGATATTAGAGACGTAACCGCACTCTTAAATTTTTAAATCTATGCAGTATCAATGTAACGCTAGTTGCAGATTTTTCCGCTGGTCGATTAATACATTCGTCTTAGTTTTCAGTTTTGATTGCTCCAACAATCTCCAACTCTCATTATCTTGACACGGCATAGATTTAAAAATTTACTAGTTAGGTTACGTCTCTAATAACACTTTCAGAAGGAAAATGAGACATTCTATGGAATTCTTGAAGCGAAAATCATCATCAGTTGTTTCGATTATACTGTGTGAGGTTAGATTTCTAATTTAAATAATTTTGGAGTGAAAAAGTCATAAAAGAAAATTATGACGAATTTATTATCGGACTAGCGGAAACTTCTTCACACAGCGTTACTTTGATACAGCATAGATTTAAAAAATAAAAAATTAGGTTACGTCCTTCATATCAATTTAGGAAGAAAAATGAGACTTTCTTAGAAAATATTGAAGCGAAAATCAAAATCATGTGTTTCGTTTACACTGCTTGAAATTTGAATTAGTCCTTTTAATATTTTTTTATTAAAAGCAATCAAAAATGAAAACTATAACGAATATATTAATCGACCAGCGGAAAAATCTCCATCTAGCATTATCTTGACACTGCATAGATTTAAAAATTTACTAGTTAGGTTACGTCTCTAATAACAATTTCAGAAGAAAAATGAGACATTCTTAGGAAATCTTGAAGCGAAAATCAACATCAGGTGTTTCGTTTATACTGCTTGAAATTTGAAGTTGTCTTTATGATTTTTTTTTTATTAAAAGCAATCAAAAATGAAAACTAAGACGAATGTATTAATCGAACAGCGGAAAAATCTCCACCTAGCGATACACTGATACGGAATAGATTTAAAAATTTAAAAGTTAGGTTACGTCACTAATATCAATTTCAGGAGAAAATTGCGACATCCCTAGGAAATCTTGAAGCGAAAATCAACATCAGGTATTTCGTTTATACTGCTGGATATTTGAAGTTGTCTTTTTAATATTTTGTTATTAAAAGCAATCAAAAATGAAAACTAAGACGAATGTATTAACCGACCAGCGGAAAAATCTCCACCTAGCGATATGAATGACGAATGTATTAATCATAAGGCATAGATTTAAAAATTTAAAAGTTAGGATACGTCTCTAATATCAATTTAGGAAGATAAATGAGAATTTCTTAGAAAAACTTGAAGCGAAAAACAACATCAGGTATTTCGTTTACACTGCTTGAAATTTGAATTTGTCTTTTTAATATTTTTTTATTAAAAGCAATCAAAAATGACAACTAAGACGAATGTAATAATCGACCAGCGGATAAATCTCCACCTAGCGTTGCATTGATACGGCATAGATTTAAAAATTTAAAAGTTCGGTTACGTCTCTAATATCAATTTCAGAATAAAATGAGACTTTCTTAGAAACTCTTGGAGCGCAAACCAACATCAGGTGTTTCGTATATACTGCTTGAATTTTGAAGTTGTCTTTTTAATATTTTTTATTAAAAGCAATTATTAATCGACCAGCAGAAAAATCTCCACCTCACGTTACATTGATATGGCATAGGTGAAAAATTTAAAAGTTAGGGTACGTCTCTAATATCAATTTAGGAAGGAAAATGAGACTTTCTTAGAAAATTTTGAAGCGCAAACCAACATCAGGTGTTTCGTATATACTGTATGAGGTTAGATTTTTAATTAAATAATTTTGGAGTAAAAAAGTCATAAAAGAAAATTATGACGAATTTATTATCGGACTAATGGAAAAATCTCCACACAGCGTTACATTGATACTGCAAAGATTTAAAAATTTAAAAGTTGAATTACGTCTCTAATATCAATTTCAAAAGAAAATGAGACATACTTAGAAAATCTTGAATCGCAAACCAACATCAGGTGTTTCGTATATACTGTATGAGGTAAGATTTTTAATTAAATAATTTTGGAGTAAAAAAGTCATAAAAGAAAATTATGACGAATTTATTATCGGACTAATGGAAAAATCTCCACACAGCGTTACATTGATACTGCAAAGATTTAAAAATTTAAAAGGTAGGTTACGTCTCTAATATCAATTTTAGAACAAAAATTAGACGAAATTAGGTAATCTTGAAGAGAAAATCAACATCAGGTGTTTCGTTTATACTGCTTGAAATATGAAGTTGTCTTTTTAATATTTTTTATTAAAAGCAATCATTAATAAAAACTAAGACGAATGTATTAATCGACCAGCGGTAAAATCTCCACCTAGCGTTACACTGATACGGCATAGATTTAAAAATTTAAAAGTTAGGATACGTCTCTAATATCAATTTAGGAAGATAAATGGGAATTTCTTAGAAAAACTTGAAGCGAAAAACAACATCAGGTATTTCGTTTACACTGCTTGAAATTTGAATTTGTCTTTTTAATATTTTTTTATCAAAAGCAATCAAAAATGAAAACTAAGACGAATGTAATAATCGACCAGCGGAAAAATCTCCACCTAGCGTTGCATTGATACGGCATAGATTTAAAAATTTAAAAGTTCGGTTACGTCTCTAATATCAATTTCAGAATAAAATGAGACTTTCTTAGAAACTCTTGGAGCGCAAACCAACATCAGGTGTTTCGTATATACTGTATGAGGTTAGATTTTTAATTAAATAATTTTGGAGTAAAAAAGTCATAAAAGAAAATTATGACGAATTTATTATCGGACTAATGGAAAAATCTCCACACAGCGTTACATTGATACTGCAAAGATTTAAAAATTTAAAAGTTGAATTACGTCTCTAATATCAATTTCAAAAGAAAATGAGACATACTTAGAAAATCTTGAATCGCAAACCAACATCAGGTGTTTCGTATATACTGTATGAGGTAAGATTTTTAATTAAATAATTTTGGAGTAAAAAAGTCATAAAAGAAAATTATGACGAATTTATTATCGGACTAATGGAAAAATCTCCACACAGCGTTACATTGATACTGCAAAGATTTAAAAATTTAAAAGGTAGGTTACGTCTCTAATATCAATTTTAGAACAAAAATTAGACGAAATTAGGTAATCTTGAAGCGAAAATCAACATCAGGTGTTTCGTTTATACTGCTTGAAATTTGAAGTTGTCTTTTTAATATTTCTTTATTAAAAGCAATAAAAACTGAAAACTAAGACGAATGTATTAATCGACCAGCGGTAAAATCTCCACCTAGCGTTACACTGATACGGCATAGATTTAAAAATTTAAAAGTTAGGATACGTCTCTAATATCAATTTAGGAAGATAAATGAGAAGTTCTTAAAAAATCTTGAAGCGAAAAACAACATCAGGTGTTTCATTTATACTGCTTGAAATTTGAAGTTGTCTTTTCAATATTTTTTTATTAAAAGCAATCAAAAATGAAAACTAAGACGAATGTATTAATCGACCAGCGGAAAAATCTCCACCTAGCGTTACATTGATACTGCATAGATTTAAAAATTTAAAAGGTAGGTTACGTCTCTAATATCAATTTTAGAAGAAAATGAGACTTTCTTACAAAATCTTGAAGCGCAAATCAACATCAGGTGTTTCGTTTATACTGCTTGAAATATGAAGTTGTCTCTTTAATATTTTTTATTAAATGCAATCAAAACTGAAACCTAAGACGAATGTGTTAATCGACCAGCGGATAAATCTCCACCTAGCGTTACATTGGTACGGCATAGTTTTAAAAATTTAAAAGGTAGGTTACGTCTCTAATATCAATTTTAGAAGAAAATGAGACATTCTAAGAAAATCTTGAAGCGCAAATCAACATCAGGTGTTTCGTATATACTGCTTAAAATTTGAAGTTATTTTTTTAATATTTTTTTATTAAAAGCAATCAAAAATGAAAACTAAGACGAATGTAATATTCGACCAGCGGAAAAATCTCCACCTAGCGTTGCATTGATACGGCAGAGATTTAAAAATTTAAGAGTTAGGTTACGTCTCTAATATCAATTTAGGAAGAAAAATGAGACTTTCTTACAAAATCTTGAAGCGCAAATCAACATCCGGTGTTTCGTTTATACTGCTTGAAATATGAAGTTGTCTTTTTAATATTTTTTATTAAAAGCAATCATTAATAAAAACTAAGACGAATGTATTAATCGACCAGTGGTAAAATCTCCACCTAGCGTTACACTGATACGGCATAGATTTAAAAATTTAAAAGTTAGGTTACGTATCTAATATCAATTAAGAAGGAAAATGAGACTTTCTTAGAAAATTTGAAGCGAAATTCAACATCAGGTGTTTCTTTTATACTGCTTGAAATATGAAGTTGTCTCTTTAATATTTTTTATTAAATGCAATCAAAACTGAAAACTAAGACAAATGTGTTAATCGACCAGCGGATAAATCTCCACCTAGCGTTACACTGGTACGGCATAGTTTTAAAAATTTAAGAGTTAGGTTACGTCTCTAATATCAATTTAGGAAGAAAAATGAGACTTTCTTACAAAATCTTGAAGCGCAAATCAACATCCGGTGTTTCGTTTATACTGCTTGAAATATGAAGTTGTCTTTTTAATATTTTTTATTAAAAGCAATCATTAATAAAAACTAAGACGAATGTATTAATCGACCAGTGGTAAAATCTCCACCTAGCAATACATTGATACGGCATAGATTAAAAAATTTAAAAGTTAGGTTACGTCTCTAATATCAATTTCAGAAGAAAATGAGACATTCTAAGAAAATCTTGAAGTGCAAATCAACATCAGGTGTTTCGTTTATACTGCTTGAAATTTTAAGTTGTCTTTTTAATATTTCTTTATTAAAAGCAATAAAAACTGAAAACTAAGACGAATGTATTAATCGACCAGCGGTAAAATCTCCACCTAGCGTTACACCGATACGGCATAGATTTAAAAATTTAAAAGTTAGGATACGTCTCCAATATCAATTTAGGAAGATAAATGAGAATTTCTTAGAAAATCTTGAAGCGAAAAACAACATCAGGTATTTCGTTTACACTGCTTGAAATTTGAATTTGTCTTTTTAATATTTTTTTATTAAAAGCAATCAAAAATGAAAACTAAGACGAATGTAATAATCGACCAGCGGAAAAATCTCCACCTAGCGTTGCATTGATACGGCATAGATTTAAAAATTTAAAAGTTCGGTTACGTCTCTAATATCAATTTCAGAATAAAATGAGACTTTCTTAGAAACTCTTGGAGCGCAAACCAACATCAGGTGTTTCGTATATACTGCTTGAATTTTGAAGTTGTCTTTTTAATATTTTTTATTAAAAGCAATCATTAATAAAAACTAAGACGAATGTATTAATCGACCAGCAGAAAAATCTCCACCTCACGTTACATTGATATGGCATAGGTTAAAAATTTAAAAGTTAGGGTACGTCTCTAATATCAATTTAGGAAGGAAAATGAGACTTTCTTAGAAAATCTTGAAGCGCAAACCAACATCAGGTGTTTCGTATATACCGTATGAGGTAAGATTTTTAATTAAATAATTTTGGAGTAAAAAAGTCATAAAAGAAAATTATGACGAATTTATTATCGGACTAATGGAAAAATCTCCACACAGCGTTACATTGATACTGCTAAGATTTAAAAATTTAAAAGTTGAATTATGTCTCTAATATCAATTTCAGAAGAAAATGAGACATTCTTAGAAAATCTTGAAGCGCAAACCAACATCAGGTGTTTCGTATATACTGTATGAGGTAAGATTTTTAATTAAATAATTTTGGAGTAAAAAAGTCATAAAAGAAAATTATGACGAATTTATTATCGGACTAATGGAAAAATCTCCACACAGCGTTACATTGATACTGCAAAGATTTAAAAATTAAAAAGTTAGATTACGTCTCTAATATCAATTTTAGAACAAAAATTAGACGAAATTAGGTAATCTTGAAGCGAAAAACAACATCAGGTGTTTCATTTATACTGCTTGAAATTTGAAGTTGTCTTTTCAATATTTTTTTATTAAAAGCAATAAAAAATGAAAACTAAGACGAATGTATTAATCGACCAGCGAAAAAAATCTCCACCTAACGTAACATTGATACGGCATAGATTTAAAAATTTAAAAGTTAGGTTACGTCTCTAATATCAATTTTAGAAGAAAATGAGACTTTCTTAGAAAATCTTGAAGCGAAAATTAACATAAGGTATTTCGTTTATACTGCTAGAAATTTGAAGTTGTGTTATTAATATTTTTTTATTAAAAGCAATAAAAACTGAAATTAAAGACGAATGTATTAACCGACCAGCGAAAAAAATCTCCACCTAACGTAACATTAATACGACATAGATTTAAAAATTTTAAAGTTAGGTTATGTCTATAATATCAATTTTAGAAGAAAAATGAGACATTCTTATGAAATCTTGAAGCGTAAATCAACATCAGATGTTTTCTATATACAGCATGAAATTTGATGTTGTCTTTTAAATTTTTTTTACTAAAAGCAATCAAAAATAAAAACTAAGACGAATGTATTAACCGACCAGCGGAAAAATTTCCATCAAGCGATACACTGATACAGCATAGATTTAAAAATTTAAAAGTTACGTTACGTCTCTAATAACAATTTAGGAAGAATAATGAGACTTTCTTAGAAAATCTTGAAGCGAAAATCAACATCAGGTGTTTCGTTTATGCTGCTTGAAATTTGAAGTTGTCTTTTTAATATTTTGTTATTAAAAGCAATCAAAATTGGAAACTAAGACGAATGTATTAATCGACCAACTGAAAAATCAGCATCTAGCGTTACACTGATACGGCATAGATTTAAAAATTTAAAAGTTAGGATACGTCTCTAATATCAATTTAGGAAGATAAATGAGAATTTCTTAGAAAATCTTGAAGCGAAAAACAACATCAGGTGTTTCATTTATACTGCTTGAAATTTGAAGTTGTCTTTTCAATATTTTTTTATTAAAAGCAATCAAAAATGAAAACTAAGACGAATGTATTAATCGACCAGCGAAAAAAATCTCCACCTAACGTAACATTGATACGGCATTGATTTAAAAATTTAAAAGTTAGGTTACCTCTTATATACATTTTACAGGAAAAATAAAATATTTTTTGGAAATCTTGAAGCGAAAATCAACATCAGGTGTGTCATATATACTGCACGAAATTTGAAATTGTCTTTTTAACATTTTTTTATTAAAAGCAATCAAAAATCGAAATTAGGACGAATGTATTAATCGACCAGCGGAAAAATCTCCACCTCGCGTTACATTGATACGGCGTAGATTAAAAAATTTAAAAGTTAGATTACGTTTTTGATATCAATTTTAGAACAAAAATTAGACATAATAAGGAAATCTTGAAGCGCAAATCAACATCAGGTGTTTCGTTTATACTGCATAAAATATGCAGTTGTCTTTTAAATATTTTTTCATTAAAAGCAATCAAAAATAAAAACTAAGACGAATGTATTAATCGACCAACTGAAAAATCAGCATCTAGCGTTACACTGATACGGCATAGATTTAAAAATTTAAAAGTTAGGATACGTCTCTAATATCAATTTAGGAAGATAAATGAGAATTTCTTAGAAAATCTTGAAGCGAAAAACAACATCAGGTGTTTCATTTATACTGCTTGAAATTTGAAGTTGTCTTTTCAATATTTTTTTATTAAAAGCAATCAAAAATGAAAACTAAGACGAATGTATTAATCGACCAGCGAAAAAAATCTCCACCTAACGTAACATTGATACGGCATTGATTTAAAAATTTAAAAGTTAGGTTACCTCTTATATACATTTTACAGGAAAAATAAAATATTTTTTGGAAATCTTGAAGCGAAAATCAACATCAGGTGTGTCATATATACTGCACGAAATTTGAAATTGTCTTTTTAACATTTTTTTATTAAAAGCAATCAAAAATCGAAATTAGGACGAATGTATTAATCGACCAGCGGAAAAATCTCCACCTCGCGTTACATTGATACGGCGTAGATTAAAAAATTTAAAAGTTAGATTACGTTTTTGATATCAATTTTAGAACAAAAATTAGACATAATAAGGAAATCTTGAAGCGCAAATCAACATCAGGTGTTTCGTTTATACTGCATAAAATATGCAGTTGTCTTTTAAATATTTTTTCATTAAAAGCAATCAAAAATAAAAACTAAGACGAATGTATTAATCGACCAACTGAAAAATCAGCATCTAGCGTTACACTGATACGGCATAGATTTAAAAATTTAAAAGTTAGGATACGTCTCTAATATCAATTTAGGAAGATAAATGAGAATTTCTTAGAAAATCTTGAAGCGAAAAACAACATCAGGTGTTTCATTTATACTGCTTGAAATTTGAAGTTGTCTTTTCAATATTTTTTTATTAAAAGCAATCAAAAATGAAAACTAAGACGAATGTATTAATCGACCAGCGAAAAAAATCTCCACCTAACGTAACATTGATACGGCATTGATTTAAAAATTTAAAAGTTAGGTTACCTCTTATATACATTTTACAGGAAAAATAAAATATTTTTTGGAAATCTTGAAGCGAAAATCAACATCAGGTGTGTCATATATACTGCACGAAATTTGAAATTGTCTTTTCAATATTTTTTTATTAAAAGCAATCAGAAATAATAAATAAGACGAATGTATTAATCGACCAGCGGAAAAATCTCCACCTAGCGTTACATTGATACTGCATAGGTTTAAAAATTATAAAGGTAGGTTACGTCTCTAATATCAATTTTAGAAGAAAATGAGACATTCTAAGAAAATCTTGAAGAGCAAATCAACATCAGGTGTTTCGTATATACTGCTTAAAATTTGAAGATATTTTTTTAATATTTTTTTATTAAAAGCAATCAAAACTGAAATTTAAGACTAATGTATTAATCGACCAGCGGAAAAATCTCCACCTAGCGATACATTGATACGGCATAGATTAAATAATTTAAAAGTTAGGTTACGTCTCCAATATCAATTTCAAAAGAAAAATGAGGCATTCTTAGGAAATTTTGAAGCGAAAAACAACATCAGGTGTTTCATTTATACTGCTGGATATTTAAAGTTGTCTTTTTAATATTTTGTTATTAAAAGCAATAAAAACTGAAATTAAAGACGAATGTATTAACCGACCAGCGGAAAAATCTCCACCTAGCGATACATTGATACGGCATAGATTAAATAATTTAAAAGTTAGGTTACGTCTCCAATAACAATTTCAAAAGAAAAATGAGGCATTCTTAGGAAATTTTGAAGCGAAAATCAACATCAGGTGTTTCGTTTATACTGCTTGAAATTTTAAGTTGTCTTTTTAATATTTCTTTATTAAAAGCAATAAAAACTGAAAACTAAGACGAATGTATTAATCGACCAGCGGTAAAATCTCCACCTAGCGTTACACTGATACCGCATAGATTTAAAAATTTAAAAGTTACGTTACGTATCTAATATCAATTTAGGAAGGAAAATGAGACTTTCTTAGAAAATTTGAAGCGAAAATCAACATTAGGTGTTTCGTTTATACTGCTTGAAATATTAAGTTATCTCTTTAATATTTTTTATTAAATGCAATCAAAACTGAAAACTAAGACGAATGTGTTAATCGACCAGCGGATAAATCTCCACCTAGCGTTACATTGGTACGGCATAGTTTAAAAGTTTAAAAGTTAGGTTACGTCACTAATATCAATTTCAGAAGAAAATTGCGACATCCCTAGGAAATCTTGAAGCGAAAATCAACATCAGGTATTTCGTTTATACTGCTGGATATTTGAAGTTGTCTTTTTAATATTTTGTTATTAAAAGCAATCAAAAATGAAAACTAAGACGAATGTATTAACCGACCAGCGGAAAAATCTCCACCTAGCGATACATTGATACGGCATAGATTAAATAATTTAAAAGTTAGGTTACGTCTCTTATATCAATTTCAAAAGAAAAATGAGGCATTCTTAGGAAATCTTGAAGCGAAAATCAACATCAGGTGTTTCGTTTATACTGCTTGAAATTTGAAGTTGTCTTTTTAATATTTCTTTATTAAAAGCAATAAAAACTGAAAACTAAGACGAATGTATTAATCGACCAGCGGTAAAATCTCCACCTAGCGTTACACTGATACCGCATAGATTTAAAAATTTAAAAGTTAGGTTACGTCTCTAATATCAATTTAGGAAGATAAATGAGAATTTCTTAGAAAATCTTGAAGCGAAAAACAACATCAGGTGTTTCATTTATACCGCTTGAAATTTGAAGTTGTCTTTTCAATATTTTTTTATTAAAAGCAATCAGAAATAATAAATAAGACGAATGTATTAATCGACCAGCGGAAAAATCTCCACCTAGCGTTACATTGATACTGCATAGGTTTAAAAATTATAAAGGTAGGTTACGTCTCTAATATCAATTTTAGAAGAAAATGAGACATTCTAAGAAAATCTTGAAGAGCAAATCAACATCAGGTGTTTCGTATATACTGCTTAAAATTTGAAGATATTTTTTTAATATTTTTTTATTAAAAGCAATCAAAACTGAAATTTAAGACTAATGTATTAATCGACCAGCGGAAAAATCTCCACCTAGCGTTACATTGATATTGCATAGATTTAAAAATTTAAGAGTTAGGTTACGTCTCTAATATCAATTTAGGAAGAAAAATGAGACTTTCTTACAAAATCTTGAAGCGCAAATCAACATCAGGTGTTTCGTTTATACTGCTTGAAATTTGAAGTTATTTTTTAAATATTTTTTTATTAAAAGCAATCAAAACTGAAATTTGAGACTAATGTATTAATCGACCAGCGGAAAAATCTCCACCTAGCGTTACATTGATATTGCATAGATTTAAAAATTTAAGAGTTAGGTTACGTCTCTAATATCAATTTAGGAACAAAAATGAGACTTTCTTACAAAATCTTGAAGCGCAAATCAACATCAGGTGTTTCGTTTATACTGCTTGAAATATGAAGTTGTCTTTTTAATATTTTTTATTAAAAGCAATCATTAATAAAAACTAAGACGAATGTATTAATCGACCAACTGAAAAATCAGCATCTAGCGTTACACTGATACGGCATAGTTTTAAAAATTTAAAAGTTAGGTTACGTCACTAATATCAATTTCAGAAGAAAATTGCGACATCCCTAGGAAATCTTGAAGCGAAAATCAACATCAGGTATTTCGTTTATACTGCTGGATATTTGAAGTTGTCTTTTTAATATTTCTTTATTAAAAGCAATAAAAACTGAAAACTAAGACGAATGTATTAATCGACCAGCGGTAAAATCTCCACCTAGCGTTACACTGATACCGCATAGATTTAAAAATTTAAAAGTTAGGGTTCGTCTCTAATATCAATTTAGGAAGATAAATGAGAATTTCTAAGAAAATCTTGAAGCGAAAAACAACATCAGGTGTTTCATTTATACTGCTTGAAATTTGAAGTTGTCTTTTCAATATTTTTTATTAAAAGCAATCAAAACTGAAATTTGAGACTAATGTATTAATCGACCAGCGGAAAAATCTCCACCTAGCGTTACATTGATATTGCATAGATTTAAAAATTTAAGAGTTAGGTTACGTCTCTAATATCAATTTTAGAAGAAAAATGAGACTTTCTTACAAAATCTTGAAGCGCAAATCAACATCAGGTGTTTCGTTTATACTGCTTGAAATATGAAGTTGTCTTTTTAATATTTTTTATTAAAAGCAATCATTAATAAAAACTAAGACGAATGTATTAATCGACCAACTGAAAAATCAGCATCTAGCGTTACACTGATACGGCATAGTTTTAAAAATTTAAAAGTTAGGTTACGTCACTAATATCAATTTCAGAAGAAAATTGCGACATCCCTAGGAAATCTTGAAGCGAAAATCAACATCAGGTATTTCGTTTATACTGCTGGATATTTGAAGTTGTCTTTTTAATATTTCTTTATTAAAAGCAATAAAAACTGAAAACTAATACGAATGTATTAATCGACCAGCGGAGAAATCTCCACCTAGCGTTACATTGATACGACATAGATTTAAAAATTTAAAAGATAGGTTACGTCTCTAATATCAATTTTAGAAGAAAAATGAGACTTTCTTAGAAAATTTGAAGCGAAAATCAACATTAGGTGTTTCGTTTATACTGCTTGAAATATTAAGTTATCTCTTTAATATTTTTTATTAAATGCAATCAAAACTGAAAACTAAGACGAATGTGTTAATCGACCAGCGGATAAATCTCCACCTAGCGTTACATTGGTACGACATAGTTTAAAAGTTTAAAAGTTAGGTTACGTCACTAATATCAATTTCAGAAGAAAATTGCGACATCCCTAGGAAATCTTGAAGCGAAAATCAACATCAGGTATTTCGTTTATACTGCTGGATATTTGAAGTTGTCTTTTTAATATTTTGTTATTAAAAGCAATCAAAAATGAAAACTAAGACGAATGTATTAACCGACCAGCGGAAAAATCTCCACCTAGCGATACATTGATACGGCATAGATTAAATAATTTGAAAGTTAGGTTACGTCTCTAATATCAATTTCAAAAGAAAAATGAGGCATTCTTAGGAAATCTTGAAGCGAAAATCAACATCAGGTGTTTCGTTTATACTGCTTGAAATTTGAAGTTGTCTTTTTAATATTTCTTTATTAAAAGCAATAAAAACTGAAAACTAAGACGAATGTATTAATCGACCAGCGGTAAAATCTCAACCTAGCGTTACACTGATACCGCATAGATTTAAAAATTTAAAAGTTAGGTTACGTCTCTAATATCAATTTAGGAAGATAAATGAGAATTTCTTAGAAAATCTTGAAGCGAAAAACAACATCAGGTGTTTCATTTATACCGCTTGAAATTTGAAGTTGTCTTTTCAATATTTTTTTATTAAAAGCAATCAAAAATAATAAATAAGACGAATGTATTAATCGACCAGCGGAAAAATCTCCACCTAGCGTTACATTGATACTGCATAGGTTTAAAAATTATAAAGGTAGGTTACGTCTCTAATATCAATTTTAGAAGAAAATGAGACATTCTAAGAAAATCTTGAAGAGCAAATCAACATCAGGTGTTTCGTATATACTGCTTAAAATTTGAAGATATTTTTTTAATATTTTTTTATTAAAAGCAATCAAAACTGAAATTTAAGACTAATGTATTAATCGACCAGCGGAAAAATCTCCACCTAGCGTTACATTGATATTGCATAGATTTAAAAATTTAAGAGTTAGGTTACGTCTCTAATATCAATTTAGGAAGAAAAATGAGACTTTCTTACAAAATCTTGAAGCGCAAATCAACATCAGGTGTTTCGTTTATACTGCTTGAAATTTGAAGTTATTTTTTTAATATTTTTTTATTAAAAGCAATCAAAACTGAAATTTCAGACTAATGTATTAATCGACCAGCGGAAAAATCTCCACCTAGCGTTACATTGATATTGCATAGATTTAAAAATTTAAGAGTTAGGTTACGTCTCTAATATCAATTTAGGAAGAAAAATGAGACTTTCTTACAAAATCTTGAAGCGCAAATCAACATCAGGTGTTTCGTTTATACTGCTTGAAATATGAAGTTGTCTTTTTAATATTTTTTATTAAAAGCAATCATTATTAAAAACTAAGACGAATGTATTAATCGACCAACTGAAAAATCAGCATCTAGCGTTACACTGATACGGCATAGTTTTAAAAATTTAAAAGTTAGGTTACGTCACTAATATCAATTTCAGAAGAAAATTGCGACATCCCTAGGAAATCTTGAAGCGAAAATCAACATCAGGTATTTCGTTTATACTGCTGGATATTTGAAGTTGTCTTTTTAATATTTTGTTATTTAAAGCAATAAAAACTGAAATTAAAGACGAATGTATTAACCGACCAGCGGAAAAATCTCCACCTAGCGATACATTGATACGGCATAGATTAAATAATTTAAAAGTTAGGTTACGTCTCCAATATCAATTTCAAAAGAAAAATGAGGCATTCTTAGGAAATTTTGAAGCGAAAATCAACATCAGGTGTTTCGTTTATACTGCTTGAAATTTTAAGTTGTCTTTTTAATATTTCTTTATTAAAAGCAATAAAAACTGAAAACTAAGACGAATGTATTAATCGACCAGCGGTAAAATCTCCACCTAGCGTTACACTGATACCGCATAGATTTAAAAATTTAAAAGTTAGGGTTCGTCTCTAATATCAATTTAGGAAGATAAATGAGAATTTCTAAGAAAATCTTGAAGCGAAAAACAACATCAGGTGTTTCATTTATACTGCTTGAAATTTGAAGTTGTCTTTTCAATATTTTTTTATTAAAAGCAATCAAAAATGATAAATAAGACGAATGTATTAATCGACCAGCGGAAAAATCTCCACCTAGCGTTACATTGATACTGCATAGGTTTAAAAATTTAAAAGGTAGGTTACGTCTCTAATATCAATTTTAGAAGAAAATGAGACATTCTTACAAAATCTTGAAGCGCAAATCAACATCAGGTGTTTCGTTTATACTGCTTGAAATATGAAGTTGTCTTTTTAATATTTTTTATTAAAAGCAATCATTAATAAAAACTAAGACGAATGTATTAATCGACCAGCGGAAAAATCTCCACGTAACGTAACATTGATACGGCATAGATTTAAAAATTTAAAAGTAAGGTTACGTATCTAATATCAATTTAGGAAGGAAAATGAGACTTTCTTAGAAAATTTGAAGCGAAAATCAACATTAGGTGTTTCGTTTATACTGCTTGAAATATTAAGTTATCTCTTTAATATTTTTTATTAAATGCAATCAAAACTGAAAACTAAGACGAATGTGTTAATCGACCAGCGGATAAATCTCCACCTAGCGTTACATTGGTACGGCATAGTTTAAAAGTTTAAAAGTTAGGTTACGTCACTAATATCAATTTCAGAAGAAAATTGCGACATCCCTAGGAAATCTTGAAGCGAAAATCAACATCAGGTATTTCGTTTATACTGCTGGATATTTGAAGTTGTCTTTTTAATATTTTGTTATTAAAAGCAATCAAAAATGAAAACTAAGACGAATGTATTAACCGACCAGCGGAAAAATCTCCACCTAGCGATACAATGATACGGCATAGATTAAATAATTTAAAAGTTAGGTTACGTCTCTAATATCAATTTCAAAAGAAAAATGAGGCATTCTTAGGAAATCTTGAAGCGAAAATCAACATCAGGTGTTTCGTTTATACTGCTTGAAATTTGAAGTTGTCTTTTTAATATTTCTTTATTAAAAGCAATAAAAACTGAAAACTAAGACGAATGTATTAATCGACCAGCGGTAAAATCTCCACCTAGCGTTACACTGATACCGCATAGATTTAAAAATTTAAAAGTTAGGGTTCGTCTCTAATATCAATTTAGGAAGATAAATGAGAATTTCTTAGAAAATCTTGAAGCGAAAAACAACATCAGGTGTTTCGTATATACTGCTTAAAATTTGAATTTATTTTTTTAATATTTTTTTATTAAAAGCAATCAAAACTGAAATTTGAGACGAATGTATTAATCGACCAGCGGAAAAATCTCCACCTAGCGTTACATTGATACTGCATAGGTTTAAAAATTTAAAAGGTAGGTTACGTCTCTAATATCAATTTTAGAAGAAAATGAGACATTCTAAGAAAATCTTGAAGAGCAAATCAACATCAGGTGTTTCGTATATACTGCATGAAATTTTAAGTTGTCTTTTCAATAATTTTTTTTTAAAAGCAATCAAAAATGAAAACTAATACGAATGTATTAATCGACCAGCGGAGAAATCTCCACCTAGCGTTACATTGATACGACATAGATTTAAAAATTTAAAAGTTGGGTTACGTCTCTAATATCAATTTTAGAAGAAAAATGAGACTTTCTTACAAAATCTTGAAGCGCAAATCAACATCAGGTGTTTCGTTTATACTGCTTGAAATATGAAGTTGTCTTTTTAATATTTTTTATTAAAAGCAATCATTAATAAAAACTAAGACGAATGTATTAATCGACCAGCGGAAAAATCTCCACCTAACGTAACATTGATACGGCATAGATTTAAAAATTTAAAAGTTAGGTTACGTCTCTAATATCAATTTAGGAAGAAAAATGAGAATTTCTTAGAAAATCTTGAAGCGAAAAACAACATCAGGTGTTTCATTTATACTGCTTGAAATTTGAAGTTGTCTTTTCAATATTTTTTTATTAAAAGCAATCAAAAATGAAAACTAAGACGAATGTATTAATCGACCAGCGAAAAAATCTCCACCTAACGTAACATTGATACGGCATTGATTTAAAAATTTAAAAGTTAGGTTACGTCTCTTATATACATTATACAGGAAAAATAAAATATTTTTTGGAAATCTTGAAGCGCAAATCAACATCAGGTGTTTCGTTTATACTGCTTTAAATATGAAGTTGTCTTTTTAATATTTTTTATTAAAAGCAATCATTAATAAAAACTAAGACGAATGTATTAATCGACCAGCGGAAAAATCTCCACCTAACGTAACATTGATACGGCATAGATTTAAAAATTTAAAAGTTAGGTTACGTCTCTAATATCAATTTAGGAAGAAAAATGAGACTTTCTTACAAAATCTTGAAGCGAAAATCAACATCAGGTGTTTCGTATATACTGCTTAAAATTTGAATTTATTTTTTTAATATTTTTTTATTAAAAGCAATCAAAACTGAAATTTGAGACTAATGTATTAATCGACCAGCGGAAAAATCTCCACCTAGCGTTACATTGATATTGCATAGATTTAAAAATTTAAAAGTTAGGTTACGTCTCTAATATCAATTTAGGAAGATAAATGAGAATTTCTTAGAAAATCTTAAAGCGAAAAACAACATCAGGTGTTTCATTTATACTGCTTGAAATTTGAAGTTGTCTTTTCAATATTTTTTTATTAAAAGCAATCAAAAATGATAAATAAGACGAATGTATTAATCGACCAGCGGAAAATTCTCAACCTAGCGTTACATTGATACTGCATAGGTTTAAAAATTTAAAAGTTAGGTTACGTCTCTAATATCAATTTTAGAAGAAAATGAGACATTCTAAGAAAATCTTGAAGAGCAAATCAACATCAGGTGTTTCGTATATACTGCTTAAAATTTGAAGTTATTTTTTAATATTTTTTTATTAAAAGCAATCAAAACTGAAATTTAAGACTAATGTATTAATCGACCAGCGGAAAAATCTCCACCTAGCGTTACATTGATATTGCATAGATTTAAAAATTTAAGAGTTAGGTTACGTCTCTAATATCAATTTAGGAAGAAAAATGAGACTTTCTTACAAAATCTTGAAGCGCAAATCAACATCAGGTGTTTCGTTTATACTGCTTGAAATATGAAGTTGTCTTTTTAATATTTTTTATTAAAAGCAATCATTAATAAAAACTAAGACGAATGTATTAATCGACCAGCGGAAAAATCTCCACCTAACGTAACATTGATACGGCATAGATTTAAAAATTTAAAAGTTAGGTTACGTCTCTAATATCAATTTAGGAAGAAAAATGAGACTTTCTTACAAAATCTTGAAGCGCAAATCAACATCAGGTGTTTCGTTTATACTGCTTGAAATTTGAAGTTATTTTTTTAATATTTTTTTATTAAAAGCAATCAAAACTGAAATTTGAGACTAATGTATTAATCGACCAGCGGAAAAATCTCCACCTAGCGTTACATTGATATTGCATAGATTTAAAAATTTAAGAGTTAGGTTACGTCTCTAATATCAATTTAGGAAGAAAAATGAGACTTTCTTACAAAATCTTGAAGCGCAAATCAACATCAGGTGTTTCGTTTATACTGCTTGAAATATGAAGTTGTCTTTTTAATATTTTTTATTAAAAGCAATCATTAATAAAAACTAAGACGAATGTATTAATCGACCAACTGAAAAATCAGCATCTAGCGTTACACTGATACGGCATAGTTTTAAAAATTTAAAAGTTAGGTTACGTCACTAATATCAATTTCAGAAGAAAATTGCGACATCCCTAGGAAATCTTGAAGCGAAAATCAACATCAGGTATTTCGTTTATACTGCTGGATATTTGAAGTTGTCTTTTTAATATTTTGTTATTAAAAGCAATAAAAACTGAAATTAAAGACGAATGTATTAACCGACCAGCGGAAAAATCTCCACCTAGCGATACATTGATACGGCATAGATTAAATAATTTAAAAGTTAGGTTACGTCTCCAATATCAATTTCAAAAGAAAAATGAGGCATTCTTAGGAAATTTTGAAGCGAAAATCAACATCAGGTGTTTCGTTTATACTGCTTGAAATTTTAAGTTGTCTTTTTAATATTTCTTTATTAAAAGCAATAAAAACTGAAAACTAAGACGAATGTATTAATCGACCAGCGGTAAAATCTCCACCTAGCGTTACATTGATACTGCATAGGTTTAAAAATTTAAAAGGTAGGTTACGTCTCTAATATCAATTTTAGAAGAAAATGAGACATTCTAAGAAAACCTTGAAGAGCAAATCAACATCAGGTGTTTCGTATATACTGCATGAAATTTTAAGTTGTCTTTTTAATAATTTTTTATTAAAAGCAATCAAAAATGAAAACTAATACGAATGTATTAATCGACCAGCGGAGAAATCTCCACCTAGCGTTACATTGATACGACATAGATTTAAAAATTTAAAAGTTAGGTTACGTCTCTAATATCAATTTTAGAAGAAAAATGAGACTTTCTTACAAAATCTTGAAGCGCAAATCAACATCAGGTGTTTCGTTTATACTGCTTGAAATATAAAGTTGTCTTTTTAATATTTTTTATTAAAAGCAATCATTAATAAAAACTAAGACGAATGTATTAATCGACCAGCGGAAAAATCTCCACGTAACGTAACATTGATACGGCATAGATTTAAAAATTTAAAAGTTAGGTTACGTATCTAATATCAATTTAGGAAGGAAAATGAGACTTTCTTAGAAAATTTGAAGCGAAAATCAACATTAGGTGTTTCGTTTATACTGCTTGAAATATTAAGTTATCTCTTTAATATTTTTTATTAAATGCAATCAAAACTGAAAACTAAGACGAATGTGTTAATCGACCAGCGGATAAATCTCCACCTAGCGTTACATTGGTACGGCATAGTTTAAAAGTTTAAAAGTTAGGTTACGTCACTAATATCAATTTCAGAAGAAAATTGCGACATCCCTAGGAAATCTTGAAGCGAAAATCAACATCAGGTATTTCGTTTATACTGCTGGATATTTGAAGTTGTCTTTTTAATATTTTGTTATTAAAAGCAATCAAAAATGAAAACTAAGACGAATGAATTAACCGACCAGCGGAAAAATCTCCACCTAGCGATACATTGATACGGCATAGATTAAATAATTTAAAAGTTAGGTTACGTCTCTAATATCAATTTCAAAAGAAAAATGAGGCATTCTTAGGAAATCTTGAAGCGAAAATCAACATCAGGTGTTTCGTTTATACTGCTTGAAATTTGAAATTGTCTTTTTAATATTTCTTTATTAAAAGCAATAAAAACTGAAAACTAAGACGAATGTATTAATCGACCAGCGGTAAAATCTCCACCTAGCGTTACACTGATACCGCATAGATTTAAAAATTTAAAAGTTAGGTTACGTCTCTAATATCAATTTAGGAAGATAAATGAGAATTTCTTAGAAAATCTTGAAGCGAAAAACAACATCAGGTGTTTCATTTATACCGCTTGAAATTTGAAGTTGTCTTTTCAATATTTTTTTATTAAAAGCAATCAAAAATAATATATAAGACGAATGTATTAATCGACCAGCGGAAAAATCTCCACCTAGCGTTACATTGATACTGCATAGGTTTAAAAATTATAAAGGTAGGTTACGTCTCTAATATCAATTTTAGAAGAAAATGAGACATTCTAAGAAAATCTTGAAGAGCAAATCAACATCAGGTGTTTCGTTTATACTGCTTGAAATATGAAGTTGTCTTTTTAATATTTTTTATTAAAAGCAATCATTAATAAAAACTAAGACGAATGTATTAATCGACCAGCGGAAAAATCTCCACCTAACGTAACATTGATACGGCATAGATTTAAAAATTTAAAAGTTAGGTTACGTCTCTAATATCAATTTAGGAAGAAAAATGAGACTTTCTTACAAAATCTTGAAGCGAAAATCAACATCAGGTGTTTCGTATATACTGCTTAAAATTTGAAGTTATTTTTTTAATATTTTTTTATTAAAAGCAATCAAAACTGAAATTTGAGACAAATGTATTAATCGACTAGCGGAAAAATCTCCACCTAGCGTTACATTGATATTGCATAGATTTAAAAATTTAAAAGTTAGGTTACGTCTCTAATATCAATTTAGGAAGATAAATGAGAATTTCTTAGAAAATCTTGAAGCGAAAAACAACATCAGGTGTTTCATTTATACTGCTTGAAATTTGAAGTTGTCTTTTCAATATTTTTTTATTAAAAGCAATCAAAAATGATAAATAAGACGAATGTATTAATCGACCAGCGGAAAATTCTCAACCTAGCGTTACATTGATACTGCATAGGTTTAAAAATTTAAAAGTTAGGTTACGTCTCTAATATCAATTTTAGAAGAAAATGAGACATTCTAAGAAAATCTTGAAGAGCAAATCAACATCAGGTGTTTCGTATATACTGCATGAAATTTGAAGTTGTCTTTTCAATATTTTTTTATTAAAAGCAATCAAAAATGATAAATAAGACGAATGTATTAATCGACCAGCGGAAAAATCTCCACCTAGCGTTACATTGATACTGCATAGGTTTAAAAATTTAAAAGGTAGGTTACGTCTCTAATATCAATTTTAGAAGAAAATGAGACATTCTAAGAAAATCTTGAAGAGCAAATCAACATCAGGTATTTCGTTTATACTGCTGGATATTTGAAGTTGTCTTTTTAATATTTTGTTATTAAAAGCAATCAAAAATGAAAATTAAGACGAATGTATTAACCGACCAGCGGAAAAATCTCCACCTAGCGATACATTGATACGGCATAGATTAAATAATTTAAAAGTTAGGTTACGTCTCTAATATCAATTTCAAAAGAAAAATGAGGCATTCTTAGGAAATCTTGAAGCGAAAATCAACATCAGGTGTTTCGTTTATGCTGCTTGAAATTTGAAGTTGTCTTTTTAATATTTTGTTATTAAAAGCAATCAAAATTGGAAACTAAGACGAATGTATTAATCGACCTGCGGTAAAATCTCCACCTAGCGTTACACTGATACCGCATAGATTTAAAAATTTAAAAGTTAGGTTACGTCTCTAATATCAATTTAGGAAGATAAATGAGAATTTCTTAGAAAATCTTGAAGCGAAAAACAACATCAGGTGTTTCATTTATACCGCTTGAAATTTGAAGTTGTCTTTTCAATATTTTTTTATTAAAAGCAATCAAAAATAATAAATAAGACGAATGTATTAATCGACCAGCGGAAAAATCTCCACCTAGCGTTACATTGATACTGCATAGGTTTAAAAATTATAAAGGTAGGTTACGTCTCTTATATCAATTTTAGAAGAAAATGAGACATTCTAAGAAAATCTTGAAGAGCAAATCAACATCAGGTGTTTCGTATATACTGCTTAAAATTTGAAGATATTTTTTTAATATTTTTTTATTAAAAGCAATCAAAACTGAAATTTAAGACTAATGTATTAATCGACCAGCGGAAAAATCTCCACTTAGCGTTACATTGATATTGCATAGATTTAAAAATTTAAGAGTTAGGTTACGTCTCTAATATCAATTTAGGAAGAAAAATGAGACTTTCTTACAAAATCTTGAAGCGCAAATCAACATCAGGTGTTTCGTTTATACTGCTTGAAATTTGAAGTTATTTTTTTAATATTTTTTTATTAAAAGCAATCAAAACTGAAATTTGAGACTAATGTATTAATCGACCAGCGGAAAAATCTCCACCTAGCGTTACATTGATACTGCATAGGTTTAAAAATTTAAAAGGTAGGTTACGTCTCTAATATCAATTTTAGAAGAAAATGAGACATTCTAAGAAAATCTTGAAGAGCAAATCAACATCAGGTATTTCGTTTATACTGCTGGATATTTGAAGTTGTCTTTTTAATATTTTGTTATTAAAAGCAATCAAAAATGAAAATTAAGACGAATGTATTAACCGACCAGCGGAAAAATCTCCACCTAGCGATACATTGATACGGCATAGATTAAATAATTTAAAAGTTAGGTTACGTCTCTAATATCAATTTCAAAAGAAAAATGAGGCATTCTTAGGAAATCTTGAAGCGAAAATCAACATCAGGTGTTTCGTTTATGCTGCTTGAAATTTGAAGTTGTCTTTTTAATATTTTGTTATTAAAAGCAATCAAAATTGGAAACTAAGACGAATGTATTAATCGACCAGCGGAAAAATCTCCACCTAGCGTTACATTGATACTGCATAGGTTTAAAAATTTAAAAGGTAGGTTACGTCTCTAATATCAATTTTAGAAGAAAATGAGACATTCTAAGAAAATCTTGAAGAGCAAATCAACATCAGGTGTTTCGTATATACTGCATGAAATTTTAAGTTGTCTTTTTAATAATTTTTTATTAAAAGCAATCAAAAATGAAAACTAATACGAATGTATTAATCGACCAGCGGAGAAATCTCCACCTAGCGTTACATTGATACGACATAGATTTAAAAATTTAAAAGTTAGGTTACGTCTCTAATATCAATTTTAGAAGAAAAATGAGACTTTCTTACAAAATCTTGAAGCGCAAATCAACATCAGGTGTTTCGTTTATACTGCTTGAAATATGAAGTTGTCTTTTTAATATTTTTTATTAAAAGCAATCATTAATAAAAACTAAGACGAATGTATTAATCGACCAGCGGAAAAATCTCCACGTAACGTAACATTGATACGGCATAGATTTAAAAATTTAAAAGTTAGGTTACGTATCTAATATCAATTTAGGAAGGAAAATGAGACTTTCTTAGAAAATTTGAAGCGAAAATCAACATTAGGTGTTTCGTTTATACTGCTTGAAATATTAAGTTATCTCTTTAATATTTTTTATTAAATGCAATCAAAACTGAAAACTAAGACGAATGTATTAATCGACCAGCGGAAAAATCTCTACCTAGCGTTACATTGATACTGCATAGGTTTAAAAATTATAAAGGTAGGTTACGTCTCTAATATCAATTTTAGAAGAAAATGAGACATTCTAAGAAAATCTTGAAGAGCAAATCAACATCAGGTGTTTCGTATATACTGCTTAAAATTTGAAGATATTTTTTTAATATTTTTTTATTAAAAGCAATCAAAACTGAAATTTAAGACTAATGTATTAATCGACCAGCGGAAAAATCTCCACCTAGCGTTACATTGATATTGCATAGATTTAAAAATTTAAGAGTTAGGTTACGTCTCTAATATCAATTTAGGAAGAAAAATGAGACTTTCTTACAAAATCTTGAAGCGCAAATCAACATCAGGTGTTTCGTTTATACTGCTTGAAATTTGAAGTTATTTTTTAAATATTTTTTTATTAAAAGCAATCAAAACTGAAATTTGAGACTAATGTATTAATCGACCAGCGGAAAAATCTCCACCTAGCGTTACATTGATATTGCATAGATTTAAAAATTTAAGAGTTAGGTTACGTCTCTAATATCAATTTAGGAAGAAAAATGAGACTTTCTTACAAAATCTTGAAGCGCAAATCAACATCAGGTGTTTCGTTTATACTGCTTGAAATATGAAGTTGTCTTTTTAATATTTTTTATTAAAAGCAATCATTAATAAAAACTAAGACGAATGTATTAATCGACCAACTGAAAAATCAGCATCTAGCGTTACACTGATACGGCATAGTTTTAAAAATTTAAAAGTTAGGTTACGTCACTAATATCAATTTCAGAAGAAAATTGCGACATCCCTAGGAAATCTTGAAGCGAAAATCAACATCAGGTATTTCGTTTATACTGCTGGATATTTGAAGTTGTCTTTTTAATATTTTGTTATTAAAAGCAATAAAAACTGAAATTAAAAACGAATGTATTAACCGACCAGCGGAAAAATCTCCACCTAGCGATACATTGATACGGCATAGATTAAATAATTTAAAAGTTAGGTTACGTCTCCAATATCAATTTCAAAAGAAAAATGAGGCATTCTTAGGAAATTTTGAAGCGAAAATCAACATCAGGTGTTTCGTTTATACTGCTTGAAATTTTAAGTTGTCTTTTTAATATTTCTTTATTAAAAGCAATAAAAACTGAAAACTAAGACGAATGTATTAATCGACCAGCGGTAAAATCTCCACCTAGCGTTACACTGATACCGCATAGATTTAAAAATTTAAAAGTTAGGGTTCGTCTCTAATATCAATTTAGGAAGATAAATGAGAATTTCTTAGAAAATCTTGAAGCGAAAAACAACATCAGGTGTTTCATTTATACTGCTTGAAATTTGAAGTTGTCTTTTCAATATTTTTTTATTAAAAGCAATCAAAAATGATAAATAAGACGAATGTATTAATCGACCAGCGGAAAAATCTCCACCTAGCGTTACATTGATACCGCATAGGTTTAAAAATTTAAAAGGTAGGTTACGTCTCTAATATCAATTTTAGAAGAAAAATGAGACTTTCTTACAAAATCTTGAAGCGCAAATCAACATCAGGTGTTTCGTTTATACTGCTTGAAATATGAAGTTGTCTTTTTAATATTTTTTATTAAAAGCAATCATTAATAAAAACTAAGACGAATGTATTAATCGACCAGCGGAAAAATCTCCACGTAACGTAACATTGATACGGCATAGATTTAAAAATTTAAAAGTTAGGTTACGTATCTAATATCAATTTAGGAAGGAAAATGAGACTTTCTTAGAAAATTTGAAGCGAAAATCAACATTAGGTGTTTCGTTTATACTGCTTGAAATATTAAGTTATCTCTTTAATATTTTTTATTAAATGCAATCAAAACTGAAAACTAAGACGAATGTGTTAATCGACCAGCGGATAAATCTCCACCTAGCGTTACATTGGTACGGCATAGTTTAAAAGTTTAAAAGTTAGGTTACGTCACTAATATCAATTTCAGAAGAAAATTGCGACATCCCTAGGAAATCTTGAAGCGAAAATCAACATCAGGTATTTCGTTTATACTGCTGGATATTTGAAGTTGTCTTTTTAATATTTTGTTATTAAAAGCAATCAAAAATGAAAACTAAGACGAATGAATTAACCGACCAGCGGAAAAATCTCCACCTAGCGATACATTGATACGGCATAGATTAAATAATTTAAAAGTTAGGTTACGTCTCTAATATCAATTTCAAAAGAAAAATGAGGCATTCTTAGGAAATCTTGAAGCGAAAATCAACATCAGGTGTTTCGTTTATACTGCTTGAAATTTGAAATTGTCTTTTTAATATTTCTTTATTAAAAGCAATAAAAACTGAAAACTAAGACGAATGTATTAATCGACCAGCGGTAAAATCTCCACCTAGCGTTACACTGATACCGCATAGATTTAAAAATTTAAAAGTTAGGTTACGTCTCTAATATCAATTTAGGAAGATAAATGAGAATTTCTTAGAAAATCTTGAAGCGAAAAACAACATCAGGTGTTTCATTTATACCGCTTGAAATTTGAAGTTGTCTTTTCAATATTTTTTTATTAAAAGCAATCAAAAATAATATATAAGACGAATGTATTAATCGACCAGCGGAAAAATCTCCACCTAGCGTTACATTGATACTGCATAGGTTTAAAAATTATAAAGGTAGGTTACGTCTCTAATATCAATTTTAGAAGAAAATGAGACATTCTAAGAAAATCTTGAAGAGCAAATCAACATCAGGTGTTTCGTTTATACTGCTTGAAATATGAAGTTGTCTTTTTAATATTTTTTATTAAAAGCAATCATTAATAAAAACTAAGACGAATGTATTAATCGACCAGCGGAAAAATCTCCACCTAACGTAACATTGATACGGCATAGATTTAAAAATTTAAAAGTTAGGTTACGTCTCTAATATCAATTTAGGAAGAAAAATGAGACTTTCTTACAAAATCTTGAAGCGAAAATCAACATCAGGTGTTTCGTATATACTGCTTAAAATTTGAAGTTATTTTTTTAATATTTTTTTATTAAAAGCAATCAAAACTGAAATTTGAGACAAATGTATTAATCGACTAGCGGAAAAATCTCCACCTAGCGTTACATTGATATTGCATAGATTTAAAAATTTAAAAGTTAGGTTACGTCTCTAATATCAATTTAGGAAGATAAATGAGAATTTCTTAGAAAATCTTGAAGCGAAAAACAACATCAGGTGTTTCATTTATACTGCTTGAAATTTGAAGTTGTCTTTTCAATATTTTTTTATTAAAAGCAATCAAAAATGATAAATAAGACGAATGTATTAATCGACCAGCGGAAAATTCTCAACCTAGCGTTACATTGATACTGCATAGGTTTAAAAATTTAAAAGTTAGGTTACGTCTCTAATATCAATTTTAGAAGAAAATGAGACATTCTAAGAAAATCTTGAAGAGCAAATCAACATCAGGTGTTTCGTATATACTGCATGAAATTTGAAGTTGTCTTTTCAATATTTTTTTATTAAAAGCAATCAAAAATGATAAATAAGACGAATGTATTAATCGACCAGCGGAAAAATCTCCACCTAGCGTTACATTGATACTGCATAGGTTTAAAAATTTAAAAGGTAGGTTACGTCTCTAATATCAATTTTAGAAGAAAATGAGACATTCTAAGAAAATCTTGAAGAGCAAATCAACATCAGGTATTTCGTTTATACTGCTGGATATTTGAAGTTGTCTTTTTAATATTTTGTTATTAAAAGCAATCAAAAATGAAAATTAAGACGAATGTATTAACCGACCAGCGGAAAAATCTCCACCTAGCGATACATTGATACGGCATAGATTAAATAATTTAAAAGTTAGGTTACGTCTCTAATATCAATTTCAAAAGAAAAATGAGGCATTCTTAGGAAATCTTGAAGCGAAAATCAACATCAGGTGTTTCGTTTATGCTGCTTGAAATTTGAAGTTGTCTTTTTAATATTTTGTTATTAAAAGCAATCAAAATTGGAAACTAAGACGAATGTATTAATCGACCAGCGGTAAAATCTCCACCTAGCGTTACACTGATACCGCATAGATTTAAAAATTTAAAAGTTAGGTTACGTCTCTAATATCAATTTAGGAAGATAAATGAGAATTTCTTAGAAAATCTTGAAGCGAAAAACAACATCAGGTGTTTCATTTATACCGCTTGAAATTTGAAGTTGTCTTTTCAATATTTTTTTATTAAAAGCAATCAAAAATAATAAATAAGACGAATGTATTAATCGACCAGCGGAAAAATCTCCACCTAGCGTTACATTGATACTGCATAGGTTTAAAAATTATAAAGGTAGGTTACGTCTCTTATATCAATTTTAGAAGAAAATGAGACATTCTAAGAAAATCTTGAAGAGCAAATCAACATCAGGTGTTTCGTATATACTGCTTAAAATTTGAAGATATTTTTTTAATATTTTTTTATTAAAAGCAATCAAAACTGAAATTTAAGACTAATGTATTAATCGACCAGCGGAAAAATCTCCACTTAGCGTTACATTGATATTGCATAGATTTAAAAATTTAAGAGTTAGGTTACGTCTCTAATATCAATTTAGGAAGAAAAATGAGACTTTCTTACAAAATCTTGAAGCGCAAATCAACATCAGGTGTTTCGTTTATACTGCTTGAAATTTGAAGTTATTTTTTTAATATTTTTTTATTAAAAGCAATCAAAACTGAAATTTGAGACTAATGTATTAATCGACCAGCGGAAAAATCTCCACCTAGCGTTACATTGATACTGCATAGGTTTAAAAATTTAAAAGGTAGGTTACGTCTCTAATATCAATTTTAGAAGAAAATGAGACATTCTAAGAAAATCTTGAAGAGCAAATCAACATCAGGTATTTCGTTTATACTGCTGGATATTTGAAGTTGTCTTTTTAATATTTTGTTATTAAAAGCAATCAAAAATGAAAATTAAGACGAATGTATTAACCGACCAGCGGAAAAATCTCCACCTAGCGATACATTGATACGGCATAGATTAAATAATTTAAAAGTTAGGTTACGTCTCTAATATCAATTTCAAAAGAAAAATGAGGCATTCTTAGGAAATTTTGAAGCGAAAATCAACATCAGGTGTTTCGTTTATACTGCTTGAAATATGAAGTTGTCTTTTTAATATTTTTTATTAAAAGCAATCATTAATAAAAACTAAGACGAATGTATTAATCGACCAGCGGAAAAATCTCCACCTAACGTAACATTGATACGGCATAGATTTAAAAATTTAAAAGTTAGGTTACGTCTCTAATATCAATTTAGGAAGAAAAATGAGACTTTCTTACAAAATCTTGAAGCGCAAATCAACATCAGGTGTTTCGTTTATACTGCTTGAAATATGAAGTTGTCTTTTTAATATTTTTTATTAAAAGCAATCATTAATAAAAACTAAGACGAATGTATTAATCGACCAACTGAAAAATCAGCATCTAGCGTTACACTGATACGGCATAGTTTTAAAAATTTAAAAGTTAGGTTACGTCACTAATATCAATTTCAGAAGAAAATTGCGACATCCCTAGGAAATCTTGAAGCGAAAATCAACATCAGGTATTTCGTTTATACTGCTGGATATTTGAAGTTGTCTTTTTAATATTTTGTTATTAAAAGCAATAAAAACTGAAATTAAAGACGAATGTATTAACCGACCAGCGGAAAAATCTCCACCTAGCGATACATTGATACGGCATAGATTAAATAATTTAAAAGTTAGGTTACGTCTCCAATATCAATTTCAAAAGAAAAATGAGGCATTCTTAGGAAATTTTGAAGCGAAAATCAACATCAGGTGTTTCGTTTATACTGCTTGAAATTTGAAGTTGTCTTTTTAATATTTCTTTATTAAAAGCAATAAAAACTGAAAACTAAGACGAATGTATTAATCGACCAGCGGTAAAATCTCCACCTAGCGTTACACTGATACCGCATAGATTTAAAAATTTAAAAGTTAGGGTTCGTCTCTAATATCAATTTAGGAAGATAAATGAGAATTTCTAAGAAAATCTTGAAGCGAAAAACAACATCAGGTGTTTCATTTATACTGCTTGAAATTTGAAGTTGTCTTTTCAATATTTTTTTATTAAAAGCAATCAAAAATGATAAATAAGACGAATGTATTAATCGACCAGCGGAAAAATCTCCACCTAGCGTTACATTGATACTGCATAGGTTTAAAAATTTAAAAGGTAGGTTACGTCTCTAATATCAATTTTAGAAGAAAATGAGACATTCTAAGAAAATCTTGAAGAGCAAATCAACATCAGGTGTTTCGTATATACTGCATGAAATTTTAAGTTGTCTTTTTAATAATTTTTTATTAAAAGCAATCAAAAATGAAAACTAATACGAATGTATTAATCGACCAGCGGAGAAATCTCCACCTAGCGTTACATTGATACGACATAGATTTAAAAATTTAAAAGTTAGGTTACGTCTCTAATATCAATTTTAGAAGAAAAATGAGACTTTCTTACAAAATCTTGAAGCGCAAATCAACATCAGGTGTTTCGTTTATACTGCTTGAAATATGAAGTTGTCTTTTTAATATTTTTTATTAAAAGCAATCATTAATAAAAACTAAGACGAATGTATTAATCGACCAGCGGAAAAATCTCCACGTAACGTAACATTGATACGGCATAGATTTAAAAATTTAAAAGTTAGGTTACGTATCTAATATCAATTTAGGAAGGAAAATGAGACTTTCTTAGAAAATTTGAAGCGAAAATCAACATTAGGTGTTTCGTTTATACTGCTTGAAATATTAAGTTATCTCTTTAATATTTTTTATTAAATGCAATCAAAACTGAAAACTAAGACGAATGTATTAATCGACCAGCGGAAAAATCTCTACCTAGCGTTACACTGATACCGCATAGATTTAAAAATTTAAAAGTTAGGGTTCGTCTCTAATATCAATTTAGGAAGATAAATGAGAATTTCTAAGAAAATCTTGAAGCGAAAAACAACATCAGGTGTTTCATTTATACTGCTTGAAATTTGAAGTTGTCTTCTCAATATTTTTTTATTAAAAGCAATCAAAAATGATAAATAAGACGAATGTATTAATCGACCAGCGGAGAAATCTCCACCTAGCGTTACATTGATACGACATAGATTTAAAAATTTAAAAGTTAGGTTACGTCTCTAATATCAATTTTAGAAGAAAAATGAGACTTTCTTACAAAATCTTGAAGCGCAAATCAACATCAGGTGTTTCGTTTATACTGCTTGAAATATGAAGTTGTCTTTTTAATATTTTTTATTAAAAGCAATCATTAATAAAAACTAAGACGAATGTATTAATCGACCAACTGAAAAATCAGCATCTAGCGTTACACTGATACGGCATAGTTTTAAAAATTTAAAAGTTAGGTTACGTCACTAATATCAATTTCAGAAGAAAATTGCGACATCCCTAGGAAATCTTGAAGCGAAAATCAACATCAGGTATTTCGTTTATACTGCTGGATATTTGAAGTTGTCTTTTTAATATTTTGTTATTAAAAGCAATAAAAACTGAAATTAAAAACGAATGTATTAACCGACCAGCGGAAAAATCTCCACCTAGCGATACATTGATACGGCATAGATTAAATAATTTAAAAGTTAGGTTACGTCTCCAATATCAATTTCAAAAGAAAAATGAGGCATTCTTAGGAAATTTTGAAGCGAAAATCAACATCAGGTGTTTCGTTTATACTGCTTGAAATTTTTAGTTGTCTTTTTAATATTTCTTTATTAAAAGCAATAAAAACTGAAAACTAAGACGAATGTATTAATCGACCAGCGGTAAAATCTCCACCTAGCGTTACATTGATACTGCATAGGTTTAAAAATTTAAAAGGTAGGTTACGTCTCTAATATCAATTTTAGAAGAAAATGAGACATTCTAAGAAAATCTTGAAGAGCAAATCAACATCAGGTGTTTCGTATATACTGCATGAAATTTTAAGTTGTCTTTTTAATAATTTTTTATTAAAAGCAATCAAAAATGAAAACTAATACGAATGTATTAATCGACCAGCGGAAAAATCTCCACCTAGCGTTACATTGATACCGCATAGGTTTAAAAATTTAAAAGGTAGGTTACGTCTCTAATATCAATTTTAGAAGAAAAATGAGACTTTCTTACAAAATCTTGAAGCGCAAATCAACATCAGGTGTTTCGTTTATACTGCTTGAAATATGAAGTTGTCTTTTTAATATTTTTTATTAAAAGCAATCATTAATAAAAACTAAGACGAATGTATTAATCGACCAGCGGAAAAATCTCCACCTAGCGATACATTGATACGGCATAGATTAAATAATTTAAAAGTTAGGTTACGTCTCTAATATCAATTTCAAAAGAAAAATGAGGCATTCTTAGGAAATCTTGAAGCGAAAATCAACATCAGGTGTTTCGTTTATGCTGCTTGAAATTTGAAGTTGTCTTTTTAATATTTCTTTATTAAAAGCAATAAAAACTGAAAACTAAGACGAATGTATTAATCGACCAGCGGTAAAATCTCCACCTAGCGTTACACTGATACCGCATAGATTTAAAAATTTAAAAGTTAGGGTTCGTCTCTAATATCAATTTAGGAAGATAAATGAGAATTTCTTAGAAAATCTTGAAGCGAAAAACAACATCAGGTGTTTCATTTATACTGCTTGAAATTTGAAGTTGTCTTTTCAATATTTTTTTATTAAAAGCAATCAAAAATGATAAATAAGACGAATGTATTAATCGACCAGCGGAAAAATCTCCACCTAGCGTTACATTGATACTGCATAGGTTTAAAAATTTAAAAGGTAGGTTACGTCTCTAATATCAATTTTAGAAGAAAATGAGACATTCTAAGAAAATCTTGAAGAGCAAATCAACATCAGGTGTTTCGTATATACTGCATGAAATTTTAAGTTGTCTTTTCAATAATTTTTTTTTAAAAGCAATCAAAAATGAAAACTAATACGAATGTATTAATCGACCAGCGGAGAAATCTCCACCTAGCGTTACATTGATACGACATAGATTTAAAAATTTAAAAGTTGGGTTACGTCTCTAATATCAATTTTAGAAGAAAAATGAGACTTTCTTACAAAATCTTGAAGCGCAAATCAACATCAGGTGTTTCGTTTATACTGCTTGAAATATGAAGTTGTCTTTTTAATATTTTTTATTAAAAGCAATCATTAATAAAAACTAAGACGAATGTATTAATCGACCAGCGGAAAAATCTCCACCTAACGTAACATTGATACGGCATAGATTTAAAAATTTAAAAGTTAGGTTACGTCTCTAATATCAATTTAGGAAGAAAAATGAGAATTTCTTAGAAAATCTTGAAGCGAAAAACAACATCAGGTGTTCCATTTATACTGCTTGAAATTTGAAGTTGTCTTTTTAATATTTTTTATTAAAAGCAATCATTAATAAAAACTAAGACGAATGTATTAATCGACCAACTGAAAAATCAGCATCTAGCGTTACACTGATACGGCATAGTTTTAAAAATTTAAAAGTTAGGTTACGTCACTAATATCAATTTCAGAAGAAAATTGCGACATCCCTAGGAAATCTTGAAGCGAAAATCAACATCAGGTATTTCGTTTATACTGCTGGATATTTGAAGTTGTCTTTTTAATATTTTGTTATTAAAAGCAATAAAAACTGAAATTAAAGACGAATGTATTAACCGACCAGCGGAAAAATCTCCACCTAGCGATACATTGATACGGCATAGATTAAATAATTTAAAAGTTAGGTTACGTCTCCAATATCAATTTCAAAAGAAAAATGAGGCATTCTTAGGAAATTTTGAAGCGAAAATCAACATCAGGTGTTTCGTTTATACTGCTTGAAATTTTAAGTTGTCTTTTTAATATTTCTTTATTAAAAGCAATAAAAACTGAAAACTAAGACGAATGTATTAATCGACCAGCGGTAAAATCTCCACCTAGCGTTACACTGATACCGCATAGATTTAAAAATTTAAAAGTTAGGGTTCGTCTCTAATATCAATTTAGGAAGATAAATGAGAATTTCTAAGAAAATCTTGAAGCGAAAAACAACATCAGGTGTTTCATTTATACTGCTTGAAATTTGAAGTTGTCTTCTCAATATTTTTTTATTAAAAGCAATCAAAAATGATAAATAAGACGAATGTATTAATCGACCAGCGGAAAAATCTCCACCTAGCGTTACATTGATACTGCATAGGTTTAAAAATTTAAAAGTTAGGTTACGTCTCTAATATCAATTTTAGAAGAAAATGAGACATTCTAAGAAAACCTTGAAGAGCAAATCAACATCAGGTGTTTCGTATATACTGCATGAAATTTTAAGTTGTCTTTTTAATAATTTTTTATTAAAAGCAATCAAAAATGAAAACTAATACGAATGTATTAATCGACCAGCGGAGAAATCTCCACCTAGCGTTACATTGATACGACATAGATTTAAAAATTTAAAAGTTAGGTTACGTCTCTAATATCAATTTTAGAAGAAAAATGAGACTTTCTTACAAAATCTTGAAGCTCAAATCAACATCAGGTGTTTCGTTTATACTGCTTGAAATATGAAGTTGTCTTTTTAATATTTTTTATTAAAAGCAATCATTAATAAAAACTAAGACGAATGTATTAATCGACCAGCGGAAAAATCTCCACGTAACGTAACATTGATACGGCATAGATTTAAAAATTTAAAAGTTAGGTTACGTATCTAATATCAATTTAGGAAGGAAAATGAGACTTTCTTAGAAAATTTGAAGCGAAAATCAACATTAGGTGTTTCGTTTATACTGCTTGAAATATTAAGTTATCTCTTTAATATTTTTTATTAAATGCAATCAAAACTGAAAACTAAGACGAATGTGTTAATCGACCAGCGGATAAATCTCCACCTAGCGTTACATTGGTACGGCATAGTTTAAAAGTTTAAAAGTTAGGTTACGTCACTAATATCAATTTCAGAAGAAAATTGCGACATCCCTAGGAAATCTTGAAGCGAAAATCAACATCAGGTATTTCGTTTATACTGCTGGATATTTGAAGTTGTCTTTTTAATATTTTGTTATTAAAAGCAATCAAAAATGAAAACTAAGACGAATGAATTAACCGACCAGCGGAAAAATCTCCACCTAGCGATACATTGATACGGCATAGATTAAATAATTTAAAAGTTAGGTTACGTCTCTAATATCAATTTCAAAAGAAAAATGAGGCATTCTTAGGAAATCTTGAAGCGAAAATCAACATCAGGTGTTTCGTTTATACTGCTTGAAATTTGAAATTGTCTTTTTAATATTTCTTTATTAAAAGCAATAAAAACTGAAAACTAAGACGAATGTATTAATCGACCAGCGGTAAAATCTCCACCTAGCGTTACACTGATACCGCATAGATTTAAAAATTTAAAAGTTAGGTTACGTCTCTAATATCAATTTAGGAAGATAAATGAGAATTTCTTAGAAAATCTTGAAGCGAAAAACAACATCAGGTGTTTCATTTATACCGCTTGAAATTTGAAGTTGTCTTTTCAATATTTTTTTATTAAAAGCAATCAAAAATAATATATAAGACGAATGTATTAATCGACCAGCGGAAAAATCTCCACCTAGCGTTACATTGATACTGCATAGGTTTAAAAATTATAAAGGTAGGTTACGTCTCTAATATCAATTTTAGAAGAAAATGAGACATTCTAAGAAAATCTTGAAGAGCAAATCAACATCAGGTGTTTCGTTTATACTGCTTGAAATATGAAGTTGTCTTTTTAATATTTTTTATTAAAAGCAATCATTAATAAAAACTAAGACGAATGTATTAATCGACCAGCGGAAAAATCTCCACCTAACGTAACATTGATACGGCATAGATTTAAAAATTTAAAAGTTAGGTTACGTCTCTAATATCAATTTAGGAAGAAAAATGAGACTTTCTTACAAAATCTTGAAGCGAAAATCAACATCAGGTGTTTCGTATATACTGCTTAAAATTTGAAGTTATTTTTTTAATATTTTTTTATTAAAAGCAATCAAAACTGAAATTTGAGACAAATGTATTAATCGACTAGCGGAAAAATCTCCACCTAGCGTTACATTGATATTGCATAGATTTAAAAATTTAAAAGTTAGGTTACGTCTCTAATATCAATTTAGGAAGATAAATGAGAATTTCTTAGAAAATCTTGAAGCGAAAAACAACATCAGGTGTTTCATTTATACTGCTTGAAATTTGAAGTTGTCTTTTCAATATTTTTTTATTAAAAGCAATCAAAAATGATAAATAAGACGAATGTATTAATCGACCAGCGGAAAATTCTCAACCTAGCGTTACATTGATACTGCATAGGTTTAAAAATTTAAAAGTTAGGTTACGTCTCTAATATCAATTTTAGAAGAAAATGAGACATTCTAAGAAAATCTTGAAGAGCAAATCAACATCAGGTGTTTCGTATATACTGCATGAAATTTGAAGTTGTCTTTTCAATATTTTTTTATTAAAAGCAATCAAAAATGATAAATAAGACGAATGTATTAATCGACCAGCGGAAAAATCTCCACCTAGCGTTACATTGATACTGCATAGGTTTAAAAATTTAAAAGGTAGGTTACGTCTCTAATATCAATTTTAGAAGAAAATGAGACATTCTAAGAAAATCTTGAAGAGCAAATCAACATCAGGTATTTCGTTTATACTGCTGGATATTTGAAGTTGTCTTTTTAATATTTTGTTATTAAAAGCAATCAAAAATGAAAATTAAGACGAATGTATTAACCGACCAGCGGAAAAATCTCCACCTAGCGATACATTGATACGGCATAGATTAAATAATTTAAAAGTTAGGTTACGTCTCTAATATCAATTTCAAAAGAAAAATGAGGCATTCTTAGGAAATCTTGAAGCGAAAATCAACATCAGGTGTTTCGTTTATGCTGCTTGAAATTTGAAGTTGTCTTTTTAATATTTTGTTATTAAAAGCAATCAAAATTGGAAACTAAGACGAATGTATTAATCGACCAGCGGTAAAATCTCCACCTAGCGTTACACTGATACCGCATAGATTTAAAAATTTAAAAGTTAGGTTACGTCTCTAATATCAATTTAGGAAGATAAATGAGAATTTCTTAGAAAATCTTGAAGCGAAAAACAACATCAGGTGTTTCATTTATACCGCTTGAAATTTGAAGTTGTCTTTTCAATATTTTTTTATTAAAAGCAATCAAAAATAATAAATAAGACGAATGTATTAATCGACCAGCGGAAAAATCTCCACCTAGCGTTACATTGATACTGCATAGGTTTAAAAATTATAAAGGTAGGTTACGTCTCTTATATCAATTTTAGAAGAAAATGAGACATTCTAAGAAAATCTTGAAGAGCAAATCAACATCAGGTGTTTCGTATATACTGCTTAAAATTTGAAGATATTTTTTTAATATTTTTTTATTAAAAGCAATCAAAACTGAAATTTAAGACTAATGTATTAATCGACCAGCGGAAAAATCTCCACTTAGCGTTACATTGATATTGCATAGATTTAAAAATTTAAGAGTTAGGTTACGTCTCTAATATCAATTTAGGAAGAAAAATGAGACTTTCTTACAAAATCTTGAAGCGCAAATCAACATCAGGTGTTTCGTTTATACTGCTTGAAATTTGAAGTTATTTTTTTAATATTTTTTTATTAAAAGCAATCAAAACTGAAATTTGAGACTAATGTATTAATCGACCAGCGGAAAAATCTCCACCTAGCGTTACATTGATACTGCATAGGTTTAAAAATTTAAAAGGTAGGTTACGTCTCTAATATCAATTTTAGAAGAAAATGAGACATTCTAAGAAAATCTTGAAGAGCAAATCAACATCAGGTATTTCGTTTATACTGCTGGATATTTGAAGTTGTCTTTTTAATATTTTGTTATTAAAAGCAATCAAAAATGAAAATTAAGACGAATGTATTAACCGACCAGCGGAAAAATCTCCACCTAGCGATACATTGATACGGCATAGATTAAATAATTTAAAAGTTAGGTTACGTCTCTAATATCAATTTCAAAAGAAAAATGAGGCATTCTTAGGAAATCTTGAAGCGAAAATCAACATCAGGTGTTTCGTTTATGCTGCTTGAAATTTGAAGTTGTCTTTTTAATATTTTGTTATTAAAAGCAATCAAAATTGGAAACTAAGACGAATGTATTAATCGACCAGCGGAAAAATCTCCACCTAGCGTTACATTGATACTGCATAGGTTTAAAAATTTAAAAGGTAGGTTACGTCTCTAATATCAATTTTAGAAGAAAATGAGACATTCTAAGAAAATCTTGAAGAGCAAATCAACATCAGGTGTTTCGTATATACTGCATGAAATTTTAAGTTGTCTTTTTAATAATTTTTTATTAAAAGCAATCAAAAATGAAAACTAATACGAATGTATTAATCGACCAGCGGAGAAATCTCCACCTAGCGTTACATTGATACGACATAGATTTAAAAATTTAAAAGTTAGGTTACGTCTCTAATATCAATTTTAGAAGAAAAATGAGACTTTCTTACAAAATCTTGAAGCGCAAATCAACATCAGGTGTTTCGTTTATACTGCTTGAAATATGAAGTTGTCTTTTTAATATTTTTTATTAAAAGCAATCATTAATAAAAACTAAGACGAATGTATTAATCGACCAGCGGAAAAATCTCCACGTAACGTAACATTGATACGGCATAGATTTAAAAATTTAAAAGTTAGGTTACGTATCTAAATTTAGGAAGGAAAATGAGACTTTCTTAGAAAATTTGAAGCGAAAATCAACATTAGGTGTTTCGTTTATACTGCTTGAAATATTAAGTTATCTCTTTAATATTTTTTATTAAATGCAATCAAAACTGAAAACTAAGACGAATGTATTAATCGACCAGCGGAAAAAATCTCTACCTAGCGTTACATTGATACTGCATAGGTTTAAAAATTATAAAGGTAGGTTACGTCTCTAATATCAATTTTAGAAGAAAATGAGACATTCTAAGAAAATCTTGAAGAGCAAATCAACATCAGGTGTTCGTATATACTGCTTAAAATTTGAAGATATTTTTTTAATATTTTTTTATTAAAAGCAATCAAAACTGAAATTTAAGACTAATGTATTATCGACCAGCGGAAAAATCTCCACCTAGCGTTACATTGATATTGCATAGATTTAAAAATTTAAGAGTTAGGTTTACGTCTCTAATATCAATTTAGGAAGAAAAATGAGACTTTCTTACAAAATCTTGAAGCGCAAATCAACATCAGGTGTTTCGTTTATACTGCTTGAAATTTGAAGTTATTTTTTTAATATTTTTTTATTAAAAGCAATCAAAACTGAAATTTGAGACTAATGTATTAATCGACCAGCGGAAAAATCTCCACCTAGCGTTACATTGATATTGCATAGATTTAAAAATTTAAGAGTTAGGTTACGTCTCTAATATCAATTTAGGAAGAAAAATGAGACTTTCTTACAAAATCTTGAAGCGCAAATCAACATCCGGTGTTTCGTTTATACTGCTTGAAATATGAAGTTGTCTTTTTAATATTTTTATTAAAAGCAATCATTAATAAAAAACTAAGACGAATGTATTAATCGACCAACTGAAAATCAGCATCTAGCGTTACACTGATACGGCATAGTTTTAAAAATTTAAAAGTTAGGTTACGTCACTAATATCAATTTCAGAAGAAAATTGCGACATCCCTAGGAAATCTTGAAGCGAAAATCAACATCAGGTATTTCGTTTATACTGCTGGATATTTGAAGTTGTCCTTTTTAATATTTTGTTATTAAAAGCAATAAAAACTGAAATTAAAAAACGAATGTATTAACCGACCAGCCGGAAAATCTCCACCTAGCGATACATTGATACGGCATAGATTAAATAATTTAAAAAGTTAGGTTACGTCTCCAATATCAATTTCAAAAGAAAAATGAGGCATTCTTAGGAAATTTTGAAGCGAAAATCAACATCAGGTGTTTTCGTTTATACTGCTTGAAATTTTTAGTTGTCTTTTTAATATTTCTTTATTAAAGCAATAAAAACTGAAAACTAAGACGAATGTATTAATCGACCAGCGGTAAAATCTCCACCTAGCGTTACACTGATACCGCATAGATTTATAAAATTTAAAAAGTTAGGGTTCGTCTCTAATATCAATTTCAAAAGAAAAATGAGGCATTCTTAGGAAATCTTGAAGCGAAAAACAACATCAGGTGTTTCATTTATACCGCTTGAAAATTTGAAGTTGTCTTTTCAATATTTTTTTATTAAAAGCAATCAAAATAATATATAAGACGAATGTATTAATCGACCAGCGGAAAAATCTCCACCTAGCGTTACATTGATACTGCATAGGTTTAAAAATTATAAAGGTAGGTTACGTCTCTAATATCAATTTTAGAAGAAAATGAGACATTCTAAGAAAATCTTGAAGAGCAAATCAACATCAGGTGTTTCGTTTATACTGCTTGAAATATGAAGTTGTCTTTTTAATATTTTTTATTAAAGCAATCATTAATAAAAACTAAGACGAATGTATTAATCGACCAGCGGAAAAATCTCCACCTAACGTAACATTGATACGGCATAGATTTAAAAATTTAAAAGTTAGGTTACGTCTCTAATATCAATTTAGGAAGAAAAATGAGACTTTCTTACAAATCTTGAAGCGAAAATCAACATCAGGTGTTTCGTATATACTGCTTAAAATTTGAAGTTATTTTTTTAATATTTTTTTATTAAAAGCAATCAAAACTGAAATTTGAGACAAATGTATTAATCGACTAGCGGAAAAATCTCCACCTAGCGTTACATTGATATTGCATAGATTTAAAAATTTAAAAGTTAGGTTACGTCCTCTAATATCAATTTAGGAAGATAATGAGAATTTCTTAGAAAATCTTGAAGCGGAAAAACAACATCAGGTGTTTCATTTATACTGCTTGAAATTTGAAGTTGTCTTTTCAATATTTTTTTATTAAAAGCAATCAAAAATGATAAATAAGACGAATGTATTAATCGACCAGCGGAAAATTCTCAACCTAGCGTTACATTGATACTGCATAGGTTTAAAAATTTAAAAGTTAGGTTACGTCCTCTAATATCAATTTTAGAAGAAAATGAGACATTCTAAGGAAAATCTTGAAGAGCAAATCAACATCAGGTGTTTCGTATATACTGCATGAAATTTGAAGTTGTCTTTTCAATATTTTTTTATTAAAAGCAATCAAAAATGATAAATAAGACGAATGTATTAATCGACCAGCGGAAAAAATCTCCACCTAGCGTTACATTGATACTGCATAGGTTTAAAAATTTAAAAGGTAGGTTACGTCTCTAATATCAATTTTAGAAGAAATGAGACATTCTAAGAAAATCTTGAAGAGCAAATCAACATCAGGTATTTCGTTTATACTGCTGGATATTTGAAGTTGTCTTTTTAATATTTTTGTTATTAAAAGCAATCAAAAATGAAAATTAAGACGAATGTATTAACCGACCAGCGGAAAAATCTCCACCTAGCGATACATTGATACGGCATAGATTAAATAATTTAAAAGTTAGGTTACGTCTCTAATATCAATTTCAAAAGAAAAATGAGGCATTCTTAGGGAAATCTTGAAGCGAAAATCAACATCAGGTGTTTCGTTTATGCTGCTTGAAATTTGAAGTTGTCTTTTTAATATTTTTGTTATTAAAAGCAATCAAAATTGGAAACTAAGACGAATGTATTAATCGACCAGCGGTAAAATCTCCACCTAGCGTTACACTGATACCGCATAGATTTAAAAATTTAAAAGTTAGGTTACGTCTCTAATATCAATTTAGGAAGATAAATGAGAATTTCTTAGAAAATCTTGAAGCGAAAAACAACATCAGGTGTTTCATTTATACCGCTTGAAATTTGAAGTTGTCTTTTCAATATTTTTTTTATTAAAAGCAATCAAAAATAATAAATAAGACGAATGTATTAATCGACCAGCGGAAAAATCTCCACCTAGCGTTACATTGATACTGCATAGGTTTAAAATTATAAAGGTAGGTTACGTCTCTTATATCAATTTTAGAAGAAAATGAGACATTCTAAGAAAATCTTGAAGAGCAAATCAACATCAGGTGTTTCGTATATACTGCTTAAAATTTGAAGATATTTTTTTAATATTTTTTTATTAAAAGCAATCAAAACTGAAATTTAAGACTAATGTATTAATCGACCAGCGGAAAAAAATTTCCACTTAGCGTTACATTGATATTGCATAGATTTAAAAATTTAAGAGTTAGGTTACGTCTCTAATATCAATTTAGGAAGAAAAATGAGACTTTCTTACAAAATCTTGAAGCGCAAATCAACATCAGGTGTTTCGTTTATACTGCTTGAAATTTGAAGTTATTTTTTTAATATTTTTTTATTAAAAGCAATCAAAACTGAAATTTGAGACTAATGTATTAATCGACCAGCGGAAAAATCTCCACCTAGCGTTACATTGATACTGCATAGGTTTAAAAATTTAAAAGGTAGGTTACGTCTCTAATATCAATTTTAGAAGAAAATGAGACATTCTAAGAAAATCTTGAAGAGCAAATCAACATCAGGTATTTCGTTTATACTGCTGGATATTTGAAGTTGTCTTTTTAATATTTTGTTATTAAAGCAATCAAAAATGAAAATTAAGACGAATGTATTAACCCGACCAGCGGAAAAATCTCCACCTAGCGATACATGATACGGCATAGATTAAATAATTTAAAAGTTAGGTTACGTCTCTAATATCAATTTCAAAAGAAAAATGAGGCATTCTTAGGAAATTTGAAGCGAAAATCAACATCAGGTGTTTCGTTTATACTGCTTGAAATATGAAGTTGTCTTTTTAATATTTTTTATTAAAAGCAATCATTAATAAAACTAAGACGAATGTATTAATCGACCAGCGGAAAAATCTCCACCTAACGTAACATTGATACGGCATAGATTTAAAAATTTAAAAGTTAGGTTACGTCTCTAATATCAATTTAGGAAGAAAAATGAGACTTTCTTACAAAATCTTGAAGCGCAAATCAACATCAGGTGTTTCGTTTATACTGCTTGAAATATGAAGTTGTCTTTTTAATATTTTTTATTAAAAGCAATCATTAATAAAAACTAAGACGAATGTATTAATCGACCAACTGAAAAATCAGCATCTAGCGTTACACTGATACGGCATAGTTTTTAAAAATTTAAAAGTTAGGTTACGTCACTAATATCAATTTCAGAAGAAAATTGCGACCATCCCTAGGAAATCTTGAAGCGAAAATCAACATCAGGTATTTCGTTTATACTGCTGGATATTTGAAGTTGTCCTTTTTAATATTTTGTTATTAAAAGCAATAAAAACTGAAATTAAAGACGAATGTATTAACCGACCAGCGGAAAAATCTCCACCTAGCGATACATTGATACGGCATAGATTAAATAATTTAAAAGTTAGGTTACGTCTCCAATATCAATTTCAAAAGAAAAATGAGGCATTCTTAGGAAATTTTGAAGCGAAAATCAACATCAGGTGTTTCGTTTATACTGCTTGAAATTTGAAGTTGTCTTTTTAATATTTCTTATTAAAAGCAATAAAAACTGAAAACTAAGACGAATGTATTAATCGACCAGCGGTAAAATCTCCACCTAGGCGTTACACTGATACGCATAGATTTAAAAATTTAAAAGTTAGGGTTCGTCTCTAATATCAATTTAGGAAGATAAATGAGAATTTCTAAGAAAATCTTGAAGCGAAAAACAACATCAGGTGTTTCATTTATACTGCTTGAAATTTGAAGTTGTCTTTTCAATATTTTTTTATTAAAAGCAATCAAAAATGATAAATAAGACGAATGTATTAATCGACCAGCGGAAAATCTCCACCTAGCGTTACATTGATACTGCATAGGTTTAAAAATTTAAAAGGTAGGTTACGTCTCTAATATCAATTTAGAAGAAATGAGACATTCTAAGAAAATCTTGAAGAGCAAATCAACATCAGGTGTTTCGTATATACTGCATGAAATTTTAAGTTGTCTTTTAATAATTTTTTATTAAAAGCAATCAAAAATGAAAACTAATACGAATGTATTAATCGACCAGCGGAGAAATCTCCACCTAGCGTTACATTGATACGACATAGATTTAAAATTTAAAAGTTAGGTTACGTCTCTAATATCAATTTTAGAAGAAAAATGAGACTTTCTTACAAAATCTTGAAGCGCAAATCAACATCAGGTGTTTCGTTTATACTGCTTGAAATATGAAGTTGTCTTTTTAATATTTTTTATTAAAAGCAATCATTAATAAAAACTAAGACGAATGTATTAATCGACCAGCGGAAAAATCTCCACGTAACGTAACATTGATACGGCATAGATTTAAAAATTTAAAAGTTAGGTTACGTATCTAATATCAATTTAGGAAGGAAAATGAGACTTTCTTAGAAAATTTGAAGCGAAAATCAACATTAGGTGTTTCGTTTATACTGCTTGAAATATTAAGTTATCTCTTTAATATTTTTTATTAAATGCAATCAAAACTGAAAACTAAGACGAATGTATTAATCGACCAGCGGAAAAATCTCTACCTAGCGTTACATTGATACTGCATAGGTTTAAAAATTATAAAGGTAGGTTACGTCTCTAATATCAATTTTAGAAGAAAATGAGACATTCTAAGAAAATCTTGAAGAGCAAATCAACATCAGGTGTTTCGTATATACTGCTTAAAATTTGAAGATATTTTTTTAATATTTTTTTATTAAAAGCAATCAAAACTGAAATTTAAGACTAATGTATTAATCGACCAGCGGAAAAATCTCCACCTAGCGTTACATTGATATTGCATAGATTTAAAAATTTAAGAGTTAGGTTACGTCTCTAATATCAATTTAGGAAGAAAAATGAGACTTTCTTACAAAATCTTGAAGCGCAAATCAACATCAGGTGTTTCGTTTATACTGCTTGAAATTTGAAGTTATTTTTTTAATATTTTTTTATTAAAAGCAATCAAAACTGAAATTTGAGACTAATGTATTAATCGACCAGCGGAAAAATCTCCACCTAGCGTTACATTGATATTGCATAGATTTAAAAATTTAAGAGTTAGGTTACGTCTCTAATATCAATTTAGGAAGAAAAATGAGACTTTCTTACAAAATCTTGAAGCGCAAATCAACATCAGGTGTTTCGTTTATACTGCTTGAAATATGAAGTTGTCTTTTTAATATTTTTTATTAAAAGCAATCATTAATAAAAACTAAGACGAATGTATTAATCGACCAACTGAAAAATCAGCATCTAGCGTTACACTGATACGGCATAGTTTTAAAAATTTAAAAGTTAGGTTACGTCACTAATATCAATTTCAGAAGAAAATTGCGACATCCCTAGGAAATCTTGAAGCGAAAATCAACATCAGGTATTTCGTTTATACTGCTGGATATTTGAAGTTGTCTTTTTAATATTTTGTTATTAAAAGCAATAAAAACTGAAATTAAAAACGAATGTATTAACCGACCAGCGGAAAAATCTCCACCTAGCGATACATTGATACGGCATAGATTAAATAATTTAAAAGTTAGGTTACGTCTCCAATATCAATTTCAAAAGAAAAATGAGGCATTCTTAGGAAATTTTGAAGCGAAAATCAACATCAGGTGTTTCGTTTATACTGCTTGAAATTTTTAGTTGTCTTTTTAATATTTCTTTATTAAAAGCAATAAAAACTGAAAACTAAGACGAATGTATTAATCGACCAGCGGTAAAATCTCCACCTAGCGTTACACTGATACCGCATAGATTTAAAAATTTAAAAGTTAGGGTTCGTCTCTAATATCAATTTAGGAAGATAAATGAGAATTTCTTAGAAAATCTTGAAGCGAAAAACAACATCAGGTGTTTCATTTATACTGCTTGAAATTTGAAGTTGTCTTTTCAATATTTTTTTATTAAAAGCAATCAAAAATGATAAATAAGACGAATGTATTAATCGACCAGCGGAAAAATCTCCACCTAGCGTTACATTGATACCGCATAGGTTTAAAAATTTAAAAGGTAGGTTACGTCTCTAATATCAATTTTAGAAGAAAAATGAGACTTTCTTACAAAATCTTGAAGCGCAAATCAACATCAGGTGTTTCGTTTATACTGCTTGAAATATGAAGTTGTCTTTTTAATATTTTTTATTAAAAGCAATCATTAATAAAAACTAAGACGAATGTATTAATTGACCAGCGGAAAAATCTCCACGTAACGTAACATTGATACGGCATAGATTTAAAAATTTAAAAGTTAGGTTACGTATCTAATATCAATTTAGGAAGGAAAATGAGACTTTCTTAGAAAATTTGAAGCGAAAATCAACATTAGGTGTTTCGTTTATACTGCTTGAAATATTAAGTTATCTCTTTAATATTTTTTATTAAATGCAATCAAAACTGAAAACTAAGACGAATGTGTTAATCGACCAGCGGATAAATCTCCACCTAGCGTTACATTGGTACGGCATAGTTTAAAAGTTTAAAAGTTAGGTTACGTCACTAATATCAATTTCAGAAGAAAATTGCGACATCCCTAGGAAATCTTGAAGCGAAAATCAACATCAGGTATTTCGTTTCTACTGCTGGATATTTGAAGTTGTCTTTTTAATATTTTGTTATTAAAAGCAATAAAAACTGAAAACTAAGACGAATGTATTAATCGACCAGCGGTAAAATCTCCACCTAGCGTTACACTGATACCACATAGATTTAAAAATTTAAAAGTTAGGGTTCGTCTCTAATATCAATTTAGGAAGATAAATGAGAATTTCTTAGAAAATCTTGAAGCGAAAAACAACATCAGGTGTTTCATTTATACTGCTTGAAATTTGAAGTTGTCTTTTCAATATTTTTTTATTAAAAGCAATCAAAAATGATAAATAAGACGAATGTATTAATCGACCAGCGGAAAAATCTCCACCTAGCGTTACATTGATACCGCATAGGTTTAAAAATTTAAAAGGTAGGTTACGTCTCTAATATCAATTTTAGAAGAAAATGAGACATTCTAAGAAAATCTTGAAGAGCAAATCAACATCAGGTGTTTCGTATATACTGCATGAAATTTTAAGTTGTCTTTTCAATAATTTTTTATTAAAAGCAATCAAAAATGAAAACTAATACGAATGTATTAATCGACCAGCGGAGAAATCTCCACCTAGCGTTACATTGATACGACATAGATTTAAAAATTTAAAAGTTAGGTTACGTCTCTAATATCAATTTTAGAAGAAAAATGAGACTTTCTTACAAAATCTTGAAGCGCAAATCAACATCAGGTGTTTCGTTTATACTGCTTGAAATATGAAGTTGTCTTTTTAATATTTTTTATTAAAAGCAATCATTAATAAAAACTAAGACGAATGTATTAATCGACCAGCGGAAAAATCTCCACCTAACGTAACACTGATACGGCATAGATTTAAAAATTTGAAAGTTAGGTTACGTCTCTAATATCAATTTAGGAAGAAAAATGAGAATTTCTTAGAAAATCTTGAAGCGAAAAACAACATCAGGTGTTTCATTTATACTGCTTGAAATTTGAAGTTGTCTTTTCAATATTTTTTTATTAAAAGCAATCAAAAATGATAAATAAGACGAATGTATTAATCGACCAGCGGAAAAATCTCCACCTAGCGTTACATTGATACTGCATAGGTTTAAAAATTTAAAAGGTAGGTTACGTCTCTAATATCAATTTTAGAAGAAAATGAGACATTCTAAGAAAATCTTGAAGAGCAAATCAACATCAGGTGTTTCGTATATACTGCATGAAATTTTAAGTTGTCTTTTCAATAATTTTTTTTTAAAAGCAATCAAAAATGAAAACTAATACGAATGTATTAATCGACCAGCGGAGAAATCTCCACCTAGCGTTACATTGATACGACATAGATTTAAAAATTTAAAAGTTGGGTTACGTCTCTAATATCAATTTTAGAAGAAAAATGAGACTTTCTTACAAAATCTTGAAGCGCAAATCAACATCAGGTGTTTCGTTTATACTGCTTGAAATATGAAGTTGTCTTTTTAATATTTTTTATTAAAAGCAATCATTAATAAAAACTAAGACGAATGTATTAATCGACCAGCGGAAAAATCTCCACCTAACGTAACATTGATACGGCATAGATTTAAAAATTTAAAAGTTAGGTTACGTCTCTAATATCAATTTAGGAAGAAAAATGAGAATTTCTTAGAAAATCTTGAAGCGAAAAACAACATCAGGTGTTTCATTTATACTGCTTGAAATTTGAAGTTGTCTTTTTAATATTTTTTATTAAAAGCAATCATTAATAAAAACTAAGACGAATGTATTAATCGACCAACTGAAAAATCAGCATCTAGCGTTACACTGATACGGCATAGTTTTAAAAATTTAAAAGTTAGGTTACGTCACTAATATCAATTTCAGAAGAAAATTGCGACATCCCTAGGAAATCTTGAAGCGAAAATCAACATCAGGTATTTCGTTTATACTGCTGGATATTTGAAGTTGTCTTTTTAATATTTTGTTATTAAAAGCAATAAAAACTGAAATTAAAGACGAATGTATTAACCGACCAGCGGAAAAATCTCCACCTAGCGATACATTGATACGGCATAGATTAAATAATTTAAAAGTTAGGTTACGTCTCCAATATCAATTTCAAAAGAAAAATGAGGCATTCTTAGGAAATTTTGAAGCGAAAATCAACATCAGGTGTTTCGTTTATACTGCTTGAAATTTTAAGTTGTCTTTTTAATATTTCTTTATTAAAAGCAATAAAAACTGAAAACTAAGACGAATGTATTAATCGACCAGCGGTAAAATCTCCACCTAGCGTTACACTGATACCGCATAGATTTAAAAATTTAAAAGTTAGGGTTCGTCTCTAATATCAATTTAGGAAGATAAATGAGAATTTCTAAGAAAATCTTGAAGCGAAAAACAACATCAGGTGTTTCATTTATACTGCTTGAAATTTGAAGTTGTCTTCTCAATATTTTTTTATTAAAAGCAATCAAAAATGATAAATAAGACGAATGTATTAATCGACCAGCGGAAAAATCTCCACCTAGCGTTACATTGATACTGCATAGGTTTAAAAATTTAAAAGTTAGGTTACGTCTCTAATATCAATTTTAGAAGAAAATGAGACATTCTAAGAAAACCTTGAAGAGCAAATCAACATCAGGTGTTTCGTATATACTGCATGAAATTTTAAGTTGTCTTTTTAATAATTTTTTATTAAAAGCAATCAAAAATGAAAACTAATACGAATGTATTAATCGACCAGCGGAGAAATCTCCACCTAGCGTTACATTGATACGACATAGATTTAAAAATTTAAAAGTTAGGTTACGTCTCTAATATCAATTTTAGAAGAAAAATGAGACTTTCTTACAAAATCTTGAAGCTCAAATCAACATCAGGTGTTTCGTTTATACTGCTTGAAATATGAAGTTGTCTTTTTAATATTTTTTATTAAAAGCAATCATTAATAAAAACTAAGACGAATGTATTAATCGACCAGCGGAAAAATCTCCACGTAACGTAACATTGATACGGCATAGATTTAAAAATTTAAAAGTTAGGTTACGTATCTAATATCAATTTAGGAAGGAAAATGAGACTTTCTTAGAAAATTTGAAGCGAAAATCAACATTAGGTGTTTCGTTTATACTGCTTGAAATATTAAGTTATCTCTTTAATATTTTTTATTAAATGCAATCAAAACTGAAAACTAAGACGAATGTGTTAATCGACCAGCGGATAAATCTCCACCTAGCGTTACATTGGTACGGCATAGTTTAAAAGTTTAAAAGTTAGGTTACGTCACTAATATCAATTTCAGAAGAAAATTGCGACATCCCTAGGAAATCTTGAAGCGAAAATCAACATCAGGTATTTCGTTTATACTGCTGGATATTTGAAGTTGTCTTTTTAATATTTTGTTATTAAAAGCAATCAAAAATGAAAACTAAGACGAATGAATTAACCGACCAGCGGAAAAATCTCCACCTAGCGATACATTGATACGGCATAGATTAAATAATTTAAAAGTTAGGTTACGTCTCTAATATCAATTTCAAAAGAAAAATGAGGCATTCTTAGGAAATCTTGAAGCGAAAATCAACATCAGGTGTTTCGTTTATACTGCTTGAAATTTGAAATTGTCTTTTTAATATTTCTTTATTAAAAGCAATAAAAACTGAAAACTAAGACGAATGTATTAATCGACCAGCGGTAAAATCTCCACCTAGCGTTACACTGATACCGCATAGATTTAAAAATTTAAAAGTTAGGTTACGTCTCTAATATCAATTTAGGAAGATAAATGAGAATTTCTTAGAAAATCTTGAAGCGAAAAACAACATCAGGTGTTTCATTTATACCGCTTGAAATTTGAAGTTGTCTTTTCAATATTTTTTTATTAAAAGCAATCAAAAATAATATATAAGACGAATGTATTAATCGACCAGCGGAAAAATCTCCACCTAGCGTTACATTGATACTGCATAGGTTTAAAAATTATAAAGGTAGGTTACGTCTCTAATATCAATTTTAGAAGAAAATGAGACATTCTAAGAAAATCTTGAAGAGCAAATCAACATCAGGTGTTTCGTTTATACTGCTTGAAATATGAAGTTGTCTTTTTAATATTTTTTATTAAAAGCAATCATTAATAAAAACTAAGACGAATGTATTAATCGACCAGCGGAAAAATCTCCACCTAACGTAACATTGATACGGCATAGATTTAAAAATTTAAAAGTTAGGTTACGTCTCTAATATCAATTTAGGAAGAAAAATGAGACTTTCTTACAAAATCTTGAAGCGAAAATCAACATCAGGTGTTTCGTATATACTGCTTAAAATTTGAAGTTATTTTTTTAATATTTTTTTATTAAAAGCAATCAAAACTGAAATTTGAGACAAATGTATTAATCGACTAGCGGAAAAATCTCCACCTAGCGTTACATTGATATTGCATAGATTTAAAAATTTAAAAGTTAGGTTACGTCTCTAATATCAATTTAGGAAGATAAATGAGAATTTCTTAGAAAATCTTGAAGCGAAAAACAACATCAGGTGTTTCATTTATACTGCTTGAAATTTGAAGTTGTCTTTTCAATATTTTTTTATTAAAAGCAATCAAAAATGATAAATAAGACGAATGTATTAATCGACCAGCGGAAAATTCTCAACCTAGCGTTACATTGATACTGCATAGGTTTAAAAATTTAAAAGTTAGGTTACGTCTCTAATATCAATTTTAGAAGAAAATGAGACATTCTAAGAAAATCTTGAAGAGCAAATCAACATCAGGTGTTTCGTATATACTGCATGAAATTTGAAGTTGTCTTTTCAATATTTTTTTATTAAAAGCAATCAAAAATGATAAATAAGACGAATGTATTAATCGACCAGCGGAAAAATCTCCACCTAGCGTTACATTGATACTGCATAGGTTTAAAAATTTAAAAGGTAGGTTACGTCTCTAATATCAATTTTAGAAGAAAATGAGACATTCTAAGAAAATCTTGAAGAGCAAATCAACATCAGGTATTTCGTTTATACTGCTGGATATTTGAAGTTGTCTTTTTAATATTTTGTTATTAAAAGCAATCAAAAATGAAAATTAAGACGAATGTATTAACCGACCAGCGGAAAAATCTCCACCTAGCGATACATTGATACGGCATAGATTAAATAATTTAAAAGTTAGGTTACGTCTCTAATATCAATTTCAAAAGAAAAATGAGGCATTCTTAGGAAATCTTGAAGCGAAAATCAACATCAGGTGTTTCGTTTATGCTGCTTGAAATTTGAAGTTGTCTTTTTAATATTTTGTTATTAAAAGCAATCAAAATTGGAAACTAAGACGAATGTATTAATCGACCAGCGGTAAAATCTCCACCTAGCGTTACACTGATACCGCATAGATTTAAAAATTTAAAAGTTAGGTTACGTCTCTAATATCAATTTAGGAAGATAAATGAGAATTTCTTAGAAAATCTTGAAGCGAAAAACAACATCAGGTGTTTCATTTATACCGCTTGAAATTTGAAGTTGTCTTTTCAATATTTTTTTATTAAAAGCAATCAAAAATAATAAATAAGACGAATGTATTAATCGACCAGCGGAAAAATCTCCACCTAGCGTTACATTGATACTGCATAGGTTTAAAAATTATAAAGGTAGGTTACGTCTCTTATATCAATTTTAGAAGAAAATGAGACATTCTAAGAAAATCTTGAAGAGCAAATCAACATCAGGTGTTTCGTATATACTGCTTAAAATTTGAAGATATTTTTTTAATATTTTTTTATTAAAAGCAATCAAAACTGAAATTTAAGACTAATGTATTAATCGACCAGCGGAAAAATCTCCACTTAGCGTTACATTGATATTGCATAGATTTAAAAATTTAAGAGTTAGGTTACGTCTCTAATATCAATTTAGGAAGAAAAATGAGACTTTCTTACAAAATCTTGAAGCGCAAATCAACATCAGGTGTTTCGTTTATACTGCTTGAAATTTGAAGTTATTTTTTTAATATTTTTTTATTAAAAGCAATCAAAACTGAAATTTGAGACTAATGTATTAATCGACCAGCGGAAAAATCTCCACCTAGCGTTACATTGATACTGCATAGGTTTAAAAATTTAAAAGGTAGGTTACGTCTCTAATATCAATTTTAGAAGAAAATGAGACATTCTAAGAAAATCTTGAAGAGCAAATCAACATCAGGTATTTCGTTTATACTGCTGGATATTTGAAGTTGTCTTTTTAATATTTTGTTATTAAAAGCAATCAAAAATGAAAATTAAGACGAATGTATTAACCGACCAGCGGAAAAATCTCCACCTAGCGATACATTGATACGGCATAGATTAAATAATTTAAAAGTTAGGTTACGTCTCTAATATCAATTTCAAAAGAAAAATGAGGCATTCTTAGGAAATCTTGAAGCGAAAATCAACATCAGGTGTTTCGTTTATGCTGCTTGAAATTTGAAGTTGTCTTTTTAATATTTTGTTATTAAAAGCAATCAAAATTGGAAACTAAGACGAATGTATTAATCGACCAGCGGAAAAATCTCCACCTAGCGTTACATTGATACTGCATAGGTTTAAAAATTTAAAAGGTAGGTTACGTCTCTAATATCAATTTTAGAAGAAAATGAGACATTCTAAGAAAATCTTGAAGAGCAAATCAACATCAGGTGTTTCGTATATACTGCATGAAATTTTAAGTTGTCTTTTTAATAATTTTTTATTAAAAGCAATCAAAAATGAAAACTAATACGAATGTATTAATCGACCAGCGGAGAAATCTCCACCTAGCGTTACATTGATACGACATAGATTTAAAAATTTAAAAGTTAGGTTACGTCTCTAATATCAATTTTAGAAGAAAAATGAGACTTTCTTACAAAATCTTGAAGCGCAAATCAACATCAGGTGTTTCGTTTATACTGCTTGAAATATGAAGTTGTCTTTTTAATATTTTTTATTAAAAGCAATCATTAATAAAAACTAAGACGAATGTATTAATCGACCAGCGGAAAAATCTCCACGTAACGTAACATTGATACGGCATAGATTTAAAAATTTAAAAGTTAGGTTACGTATCTAATATCAATTTAGGAAGGAAAATGAGACTTTCTTAGAAAATTTGAAGCGAAAATCAACATTAGGTGTTTCGTTTATACTGCTTGAAATATTAAGTTATCTCTTTAATATTTTTTATTAAATGCAATCAAAACTGAAAACTAAGACGAATGTATTAATCGACCAGCGGAAAAATCTCTACCTAGCGTTACATTGATACTGCATAGGTTTAAAAATTATAAAGGTAGGTTACGTCTCTAATATCAATTTTAGAAGAAAATGAGACATTCTAAGAAAATCTTGAAGAGCAAATCAACATCAGGTGTTTCGTATATACTGCTTAAAATTTGAAGATATTTTTTTAATATTTTTTTATTAAAAGCAATCAAAACTGAAATTTAAGACTAATGTATTAATCGACCAGCGGAAAAATCTCCACCTAGCGTTACATTGATATTGCATAGATTTAAAAATTTAAGAGTTAGGTTACGTCTCTAATATCAATTTAGGAAGAAAAATGAGACTTTCTTACAAAATCTTGAAGCGCAAATCAACATCAGGTGTTTCGTTTATACTGCTTGAAATTTGAAGTTATTTTTTTAATATTTTTTTATTAAAAGCAATCAAAACTGAAATTTGAGACTAATGTATTAATCGACCAGCGGAAAAATCTCCACCTAGCGTTACATTGATATTGCATAGATTTAAAAATTTAAGAGTTAGGTTACGTCTCTAATATCAATTTAGGAAGAAAAATGAGACTTTCTTACAAAATCTTGAAGCGCAAATCAACATCCGGTGTTTCGTTTATACTGCTTGAAATATGAAGTTGTCTTTTTAATATTTTTTATTAAAAGCAATCATTAATAAAAACTAAGACGAATGTATTAATCGACCAACTGAAAAATCAGCATCTAGCGTTACACTGATACGGCATAGTTTTAAAAATTTAAAAGTTAGGTTACGTCACTAATATCAATTTCAGAAGAAAATTGCGACATCCCTAGGAAATCTTGAAGCGAAAATCAACATCAGGTATTTCGTTTATACTGCTGGATATTTGAAGTTGTCTTTTTAATATTTTGTTATTAAAAGCAATAAAAACTGAAATTAAAAACGAATGTATTAACCGACCAGCGGAAAAATCTCCACCTAGCGATACATTGATACGGCATAGATTAAATAATTTAAAAGTTAGGTTACGTCTCCAATATCAATTTCAAAAGAAAAATGAGGCATTCTTAGGAAATTTTGAAGCGAAAATCAACATCAGGTGTTTCGTTTATACTGCTTGAAATTTTTAGTTGTCTTTTTAATATTTCTTTATTAAAAGCAATAAAAACTGAAAACTAAGACGAATGTATTAATCGACCAGCGGTAAAATCTCCACCTAGCGTTACACTGATACCGCATAGATTTAAAAATTTAAAAGTTAGGGTTCGTCTCTAATATCAATTTCAAAAGAAAAATGAGGCATTCTTAGGAAATCTTGAAGCGAAAAACAACATCAGGTGTTTCATTTATACCGCTTGAAATTTGAAGTTGTCTTTTCAATATTTTTTTATTAAAAGCAATCAAAAATAATATATAAGACGAATGTATTAATCGACCAGCGGAAAAATCTCCACCTAGCGTTACATTGATACTGCATAGGTTTAAAAATTATAAAGGTAGGTTACGTCTCTAATATCAATTTTAGAAGAAAATGAGACATTCTAAGAAAATCTTGAAGAGCAAATCAACATCAGGTGTTTCGTTTATACTGCTTGAAATATGAAGTTGTCTTTTTAATATTTTTTATTAAAAGCAATCATTAATAAAAACTAAGACGAATGTATTAATCGACCAGCGGAAAAATCTCCACCTAACGTAACATTGATACGGCATAGATTTAAAAATTTAAAAGTTAGGTTACGTCTCTAATATCAATTTAGGAAGAAAAATGAGACTTTCTTACAAAATCTTGAAGCGAAAATCAACATCAGGTGTTTCGTATATACTGCTTAAAATTTGAAGTTATTTTTTTAATATTTTTTTATTAAAAGCAATCAAAACTGAAATTTGAGACAAATGTATTAATCGACTAGCGGAAAAATCTCCACCTAGCGTTACATTGATATTGCATAGATTTAAAAATTTAAAAGTTAGGTTACGTCTCTAATATCAATTTAGGAAGATAAATGAGAATTTCTTAGAAAATCTTGAAGCGAAAAACAACATCAGGTGTTTCATTTATACTGCTTGAAATTTGAAGTTGTCTTTTCAATATTTTTTTATTAAAAGCAATCAAAAATGATAAATAAGACGAATGTATTAATCGACCAGCGGAAAATTCTCAACCTAGCGTTACATTGATACTGCATAGGTTTAAAAATTTAAAAGTTAGGTTACGTCTCTAATATCAATTTTAGAAGAAAATGAGACATTCTAAGAAAATCTTGAAGAGCAAATCAACATCAGGTGTTTCGTATATACTGCATGAAATTTGAAGTTGTCTTTTCAATATTTTTTTATTAAAAGCAATCAAAAATGATAAATAAGACGAATGTATTAATCGACCAGCGGAAAAATCTCCACCTAGCGTTACATTGATACTGCATAGGTTTAAAAATTTAAAAGGTAGGTTACGTCTCTAATATCAATTTTAGAAGAAAATGAGACATTCTAAGAAAATCTTGAAGAGCAAATCAACATCAGGTATTTCGTTTATACTGCTGGATATTTGAAGTTGTCTTTTTAATATTTTGTTATTAAAAGCAATCAAAAATGAAAATTAAGACGAATGTATTAACCGACCAGCGGAAAAATCTCCACCTAGCGATACATTGATACGGCATAGATTAAATAATTTAAAAGTTAGGTTACGTCTCTAATATCAATTTCAAAAGAAAAATGAGGCATTCTTAGGAAATCTTGAAGCGAAAATCAACATCAGGTGTTTCGTTTATGCTGCTTGAAATTTGAAGTTGTCTTTTTAATATTTTGTTATTAAAAGCAATCAAAATTGGAAACTAAGACGAATGTATTAATCGACCAGCGGTAAAATCTCCACCTAGCGTTACACTGATACCGCATAGATTTAAAAATTTAAAAGTTAGGTTACGTCTCTAATATCAATTTAGGAAGATAAATGAGAATTTCTTAGAAAATCTTGAAGCGAAAAACAACATCAGGTGTTTCATTTATACCGCTTGAAATTTGAAGTTGTCTTTTCAATATTTTTTTATTAAAAGCAATCAAAAATAATAAATAAGACGAATGTATTAATCGACCAGCGGAAAAATCTCCACCTAGCGTTACATTGATACTGCATAGGTTTAAAAATTATAAAGGTAGGTTACGTCTCTTATATCAATTTTAGAAGAAAATGAGACATTCTAAGAAAATCTTGAAGAGCAAATCAACATCAGGTGTTTCGTATATACTGCTTAAAATTTGAAGATATTTTTTTAATATTTTTTTATTAAAAGCAATCAAAACTGAAATTTAAGACTAATGTATTAATCGACCAGCGGAAAAATTTCCACTTAGCGTTACATTGATATTGCATAGATTTAAAAATTTAAGAGTTAGGTTACGTCTCTAATATCAATTTAGGAAGAAAAATGAGACTTTCTTACAAAATCTTGAAGCGCAAATCAACATCAGGTGTTTCGTTTATACTGCTTGAAATTTGAAGTTATTTTTTTAATATTTTTTTATTAAAAGCAATCAAAACTGAAATTTGAGACTAATGTATTAATCGACCAGCGGAAAAATCTCCACCTAGCGTTACATTGATACTGCATAGGTTTAAAAATTTAAAAGGTAGGTTACGTCTCTAATATCAATTTTAGAAGAAAATGAGACATTCTAAGAAAATCTTGAAGAGCAAATCAACATCAGGTATTTCGTTTATACTGCTGGATATTTGAAGTTGTCTTTTTAATATTTTGTTATTAAAAGCAATCAAAAATGAAAATTAAGACGAATGTATTAACCGACCAGCGGAAAAATCTCCACCTAGCGATACATTGATACGGCATAGATTAAATAATTTAAAAGTTAGGTTACGTCTCTAATATCAATTTCAAAAGAAAAATGAGGCATTCTTAGGAAATTTTGAAGCGAAAATCAACATCAGGTGTTTCGTTTATACTGCTTGAAATATGAAGTTGTCTTTTTAATATTTTTTATTAAAAGCAATCATTAATAAAAACTAAGACGAATGTATTAATCGACCAGCGGAAAAATCTCCACCTAACGTAACATTGATACGGCATAGATTTAAAAATTTAAAAGTTAGGTTACGTCTCTAATATCAATTTAGGAAGAAAAATGAGACTTTCTTACAAAATCTTGAAGCGCAAATCAACATCAGGTGTTTCGTTTATACTGCTTGAAATATGAAGTTGTCTTTTTAATATTTTTTATTAAAAGCAATCATTAATAAAAACTAAGACGAATGTATTAATCGACCAACTGAAAAATCAGCATCTAGCGTTACACTGATACGGCATAGTTTTAAAAATTTAAAAGTTAGGTTACGTCACTAATATCAATTTCAGAAGAAAATTGCGACATCCCTAGGAAATCTTGAAGCGAAAATCAACATCAGGTATTTCGTTTATACTGCTGGATATTTGAAGTTGTCTTTTTAATATTTTGTTATTAAAAGCAATAAAAACTGAAATTAAAGACGAATGTATTAACCGACCAGCGGAAAAATCTCCACCTAGCGATACATTGATACGGCATAGATTAAATAATTTAAAAGTTAGGTTACGTCTCCAATATCAATTTCAAAAGAAAAATGAGGCATTCTTAGGAAATTTTGAAGCGAAAATCAACATCAGGTGTTTCGTTTATACTGCTTGAAATTTGAAGTTGTCTTTTTAATATTTCTTTATTAAAAGCAATAAAAACTGAAAACTAAGACGAATGTATTAATCGACCAGCGGTAAAATCTCCACCTAGCGTTACACTGATACCGCATAGATTTAAAAATTTAAAAGTTAGGGTTCGTCTCTAATATCAATTTAGGAAGATAAATGAGAATTTCTAAGAAAATCTTGAAGCGAAAAACAACATCAGGTGTTTCATTTATACTGCTTGAAATTTGAAGTTGTCTTTTCAATATTTTTTTATTAAAAGCAATCAAAAATGATAAATAAGACGAATGTATTAATCGACCAGCGGAAAAATCTCCACCTAGCGTTACATTGATACTGCATAGGTTTAAAAATTTAAAAGGTAGGTTACGTCTCTAATATCAATTTTAGAAGAAAATGAGACATTCTAAGAAAATCTTGAAGAGCAAATCAACATCAGGTGTTTCGTATATACTGCATGAAATTTTAAGTTGTCTTTTTAATAATTTTTTATTAAAAGCAATCAAAAATGAAAACTAATACGAATGTATTAATCGACCAGCGGAGAAATCTCCACCTAGCGTTACATTGATACGACATAGATTTAAAAATTTAAAAGTTAGGTTACGTCTCTAATATCAATTTTAGAAGAAAAATGAGACTTTCTTACAAAATCTTGAAGCGCAAATCAACATCAGGTGTTTCGTTTATACTGCTTGAAATATGAAGTTGTCTTTTTAATATTTTTTATTAAAAGCAATCATTAATAAAAACTAAGACGAATGTATTAATCGACCAGCGGAAAAATCTCCACGTAACGTAACATTGATACGGCATAGATTTAAAAATTTAAAAGTTAGGTTACGTATCTAATATCAATTTAGGAAGGAAAATGAGACTTTCTTAGAAAATTTGAAGCGAAAATCAACATTAGGTGTTTCGTTTATACTGCTTGAAATATTAAGTTATCTCTTTAATATTTTTTATTAAATGCAATCAAAACTGAAAACTAAGACGAATGTATTAATCGACCAGCGGAAAAATCTCTACCTAGCGTTACATTGATACTGCATAGGTTTAAAAATTATAAAGGTAGGTTACGTCTCTAATATCAATTTTAGAAGAAAATGAGACATTCTAAGAAAATCTTGAAGAGCAAATCAACATCAGGTGTTTCGTATATACTGCTTAAAATTTGAAGATATTTTTTTAATATTTTTTTATTAAAAGCAATCAAAACTGAAATTTAAGACTAATGTATTAATCGACCAGCGGAAAAATCTCCACCTAGCGTTACATTGATATTGCATAGATTTAAAAATTTAAGAGTTAGGTTACGTCTCTAATATCAATTTAGGAAGAAAAATGAGACTTTCTTACAAAATCTTGAAGCGCAAATCAACATCAGGTGTTTCGTTTATACTGCTTGAAATTTGAAGTTATTTTTTTAATATTTTTTTATTAAAAGCAATCAAAACTGAAATTTGAGACTAATGTATTAATCGACCAGCGGAAAAATCTCCACCTAGCGTTACATTGATATTGCATAGATTTAAAAATTTAAGAGTTAGGTTACGTCTCTAATATCAATTTAGGAAGAAAAATGAGACTTTCTTACAAAATCTTGAAGCGCAAATCAACATCAGGTGTTTCGTTTATACTGCTTGAAATATGAAGTTGTCTTTTTAATATTTTTTATTAAAAGCAATCATTAATAAAAACTAAGACGAATGTATTAATCGACCAACTGAAAAATCAGCATCTAGCGTTACACTGATACGGCATAGTTTTAAAAATTTAAAAGTTAGGTTACGTCACTAATATCAATTTCAGAAGAAAATTGCGACATCCCTAGGAAATCTTGAAGCGAAAATCAACATCAGGTATTTCGTTTATACTGCTGGATATTTGAAGTTGTCTTTTTAATATTTTGTTATTAAAAGCAATAAAAACTGAAATTAAAAACGAATGTATTAACCGACCAGCGGAAAAATCTCCACCTAGCGATACATTGATACGGCATAGATTAAATAATTTAAAAGTTAGGTTACGTCTCCAATATCAATTTCAAAAGAAAAATGAGGCATTCTTAGGAAATTTTGAAGCGAAAATCAACATCAGGTGTTTCGTTTATACTGCTTGAAATTTTTAGTTGTCTTTTTAATATTTCTTTATTAAAAGCAATAAAAACTGAAAACTAAGACGAATGTATTAATCGACCAGCGGTAAAATCTCCACCTAGCGTTACACTGATACCGCATAGATTTAAAAATTTAAAAGTTAGGGTTCGTCTCTAATATCAATTTAGGAAGATAAATGAGAATTTCTTAGAAAATCTTGAAGCGAAAAACAACATCAGGTGTTTCATTTATACTGCTTGAAATTTGAAGTTGTCTTTTCAATATTTTTTTATTAAAAGCAATCAAAAATGATAAATAAGACGAATGTATTAATCGACCAGCGGAAAAATCTCCACCTAGCGTTACATTGATACCGCATAGGTTTAAAAATTTAAAAGGTAGGTTACGTCTCTAATATCAATTTTAGAAGAAAAATGAGACTTTCTTACAAAATCTTGAAGCGCAAATCAACATCAGGTGTTTCGTTTATACTGCTTGAAATATGAAGTTGTCTTTTTAATATTTTTTATTAAAAGCAATCATTAATAAAAACTAAGACGAATGTATTAATTGACCAGCGGAAAAATCTCCACGTAACGTAACATTGATACGGCATAGATTTAAAAATTTAAAAGTTAGGTTACGTATCTAATATCAATTTAGGAAGGAAAATGAGACTTTCTTAGAAAATTTGAAGCGAAAATCAACATTAGGTGTTTCGTTTATACTGCTTGAAATATTAAGTTATCTCTTTAATATTTTTTATTAAATGCAATCAAAACTGAAAACTAAGACGAATGTGTTAATCGACCAGCGGATAAATCTCCACCTAGCGTTACATTGGTACGGCATAGTTTAAAAGTTTAAAAGTTAGGTTACGTCACTAATATCAATTTCAGAAGAAAATTGCGACATCCCTAGGAAATCTTGAAGCGAAAATCAACATCAGGTATTTCGTTTCTACTGCTGGATATTTGAAGTTGTCTTTTTAATATTTTGTTATTAAAAGCAATAAAAACTGAAAACTAAGACGAATGTATTAATCGACCAGCGGTAAAATCTCCACCTAGCGTTACACTGATACCACATAGATTTAAAAATTTAAAAGTTAGGGTTCGTCTCTAATATCAATTTAGGAAGATAAATGAGAATTTCTTAGAAAATCTTGAAGCGAAAAACAACATCAGGTGTTTCATTTATACTGCTTGAAATTTGAAGTTGTCTTTTCAATATTTTTTTATTAAAAGCAATCAAAAATGATAAATAAGACGAATGTATTAATCGACCAGCGGAAAAATCTCCACCTAGCGTTACATTGATACCGCATAGGTTTAAAAATTTAAAAGGTAGGTTACGTCTCTAATATCAATTTTAGAAGAAAATGAGACATTCTAAGAAAATCTTGAAGAGCAAATCAACATCAGGTGTTTCGTATATACTGCATGAAATTTTAAGTTGTCTTTTCAATAATTTTTTATTAAAAGCAATCAAAAATGAAAACTAATACGAATGTATTAATCGACCAGCGGAGAAATCTCCACCTAGCGTTACATTGATACGACATAGATTTAAAAATTTAAAAGTTAGGTTACGTCTCTAATATCAATTTTAGAAGAAAAATGAGACTTTCTTACAAAATCTTGAAGCGCAAATCAACATCAGGTGTTTCGTTTATACTGCTTGAAATATGAAGTTGTCTTTTTAATATTTTTTATTAAAAGCAATCATTAATAAAAACTAAGACGAATGTATTAATCGACCAGCGGAAAAATCTCCACCTAACGTAACACTGATACGGCATAGATTTAAAAATTTGAAAGTTAGGTTACGTCTCTAATATCAATTTAGGAAGAAAAATGAGAATTTCTTAGAAAATCTTGAAGCGAAAAACAACATCAGGTGTTTCATTTATACTGCTTGAAATTTGAAGTTGTCTTTTCAATATTTTTTTATTAAAAGCAATCAAAAATGAAAACTAAGACGAATGTATTAATCGACCAGCGAAAAAATCTCCACCTAACGTAACATTGATACTGCATTGATTTAAAAATTTAAAAGTTAGGTTACGTCTCTTATATACATTATACAGGAAAAATAAAATATTTTTTGGAAATCTTGAAGCGCAAATCAACATCAGGTGTTTCGTTTATACTGCTTGAAATATGAAGTTGTCTTTTTAATATTTTTTATTAAAAGCAATCATTAATAAAAACTAAGACGAATGTATTAATCGACCAGCGGAAAAATCTCCACCTAACGTAACATTGATACGGCATAGATTTAAAAATTTAAAAGTTAGGTTACGTCTCTAATATCAATTTAGGAAGAAAAATGAGACTTTCTTACAAAATCTTGAAGCGAAAATCAACATCAGGTGTTTCGTATATACTGCTTAAAATTTGAAGTTATTTTTTTAATATTTTTTTATTAAAAGCAATCAAAACTGAAATTTGAGACAAATGTATTAATCGACTAGCGGAAAAATCTCCACCTAGCGTTACATTGATATTGCATAGATTTAAAAATTTAAAAGTTAGGTTACGTCTCTAATATCAATTTAGGAAGATAAATGAGAATTTCTTAGAAAATCTTGAAGCGAAAAACAACATCAGGTGTTTCATTTATACTGCTTGAAATTTGAAGTTGTCTTTTCAATATTTTTTTATTAAAAGCAATCAAAAATGATAAATAAGACGAATGTATTAATCGACCAGCGGAAAATTCTCAACCTAGCGTTACATTGATACTGCATAGGTTTAAAAATTTAAAAGTTAGGTTACGTCTCTAATATCAATTTTAGAAGAAAATGAGACATTCTAAGAAAATCTTGAAGAGCAAATCAACATCAGGTGTTTCGTATATACTGCATGAAATTTTAAGTTGTCTTTTCAATAATTTTTTATTAAAAGCAATCAAAACTGAAATTTAAGACTAATGTATTAATCGACCAGCGGAAAAATCTCCACCTAGCGTTACATTGATATTGCATAGATTTAAAAATTTAAGAGTTAGGTTACGTCTCTAATATCAATTTAGGAAGAAAAATGAGACTTTCTTACAAAATCTTGAAGCGCAAATCAACATCAGGTGTTTCGTTTATACTGCTTGAAATATGAAGTTGTCTTTTTAATATTTTTTATTAAAAGCAATCATTAATAAAAACTAAGACGAATGTATTAATCGACCAACTGAAAAATCAGCATCTAGCGTTACACTGATACGGCATAGTTTTAAAAATTTAAAAGTTAGGTTACGTCACTAATATCAATTTCAGAAGAAAATTGCGACATCCCTAGGAAATCTTGAAGCGAAAATCAACATCAGGTATTTCGTTTATACTGCTGGATATTTGAAGTTGTCTTTTTAATATTTTGTTATTAAAAGCAATAAAAACTGAAATTAAAAACGAATGTATTAACCGACCAGCGGAAAAATCTCCACCTAGCGATACATTGATACGGCATAGATTAAATAATTTAAAAGTTAGGTTACGTCTCCAATATCAATTTCAAAAGAAAAATGAGGCATTCTTAGGAAATTTTGAAGCGAAAATCAACATCAGGTGTTTCGTTTATACTGCTTGAAATTTTTAGTTGTCTTTTTAATATTTCTTTATTAAAAGCAATAAAAACTGAAAACTAAGACGAATGTATTAATCGACCAGCGGTAAAATCTCCACCTAGCGTTACACTGATACCGCATAGATTTAAAAATTTAAAAGTTAGGGTTCGTCTCTAATATCAATTTAGGAAGATAAATGAGAATTTCTTAGAAAATCTTGAAGCGAAAAACAACATCAGGTGTTTCATTTATACTGCTTGAAATTTGAAGTTGTCTTTTCAATATTTTTTTATTAAAAGCAATCAAAAATGATAAATAAGACGAATGTATTAATCGACCAGCGGAAAAATCTCCACCTAGCGTTACATTGATACCGCATAGGTTTAAAAATTTAAAAGGTAGGTTACGTCTCTAATATCAATTTTAGAAGAAAATGAGACATTCTAAGAAAATCTTGAAGAGCAAATCAACATCAGGTGTTTCGTATATACTGCATGAAATTTTAAGTTGTCTTTTCAATAATTTTTTATTAAAAGCAATCAAAAATGAAAACTAATACGAATGTATTAATCGACCAGCGGAGAAATCTCCACCTAGCGTTACATTGATACGACATAGATTTAAAAATTTAAAAGTTAGGTTACGTCTCTAATATCAATTTTAGAAGAAAAATGAGACTTTCTTACAAAATCTTGAAGCGCAAATCAACATCAGGTGTTTCGTTTATACTGCTTGAAATATGAAGTTGTCTTTTTAATATTTTTTATTAAAAGCAATCATTAATAAAAACTAAGACGAATGTATTAATCGACCAGCGGAAAAATCTCCACCTAACGTAACATTGATACGGCATAGATTTAAAAATTTAAAAGTTAGGTTACGTCTCTAATATCAATTTAGGAAGAAAAATGAGAATTTCTTAGAAAATCTTGAAGCGAAAAACAACATCAGGTGTTTCATTTATACTGCTTGAAATTTGAAGTTGTCTTTTCAATATTTTTTTATTAAAAGCAATCAAAAATGAAAACTAAGACGAATGTATTAATCGACCAGCGAAAAAATCTCCACCTAACGTAACATTGATACTGCATTGATTTAAAAATTTAAAAGTTAGGTTACGTCTCTTATATACATTATACAGGAAAAATAAAATATTTTTTGGAAATCTTGAAGCGCAAATCAACATCAGGTGTTTCGTTTATACTGCTTGAAATATGAAGTTGTCTTTTTAATATTTTTTATTAAAAGCAATCATTAATAAAAACTAAGACGAATGTATTAATCGACCAGCGGAAAAATCTCCACCTAACGTAACATTGATACGGCATAGATTTAAAAATTTAAAAGTTAGGTTACGTCTCTAATATCAATTTAGGAAGAAAAATGAGACTTTCTTACAAAATCTTGAAGCGAAAATCAACATCAGGTGTTTCGTATATACTGCTTAAAATTTGAAGTTATTTTTTTAATATTTTTTTATTAAAAGCAATCAAAACTGAAATTTGAGACAAATGTATTAATCGACTAGCGGAAAAATCTCCACCTAGCGTTACATTGATATTGCATAGATTTAAAAATTTAAAAGTTAGGTTACGTCTCTAATATCAATTTAGGAAGATAAATGAGAATTTCTTAGAAAATCTTGAAGCGAAAAACAACATCAGGTGTTTCATTTATACTGCTTGAAATTTGAAGTTGTCTTTTCAATATTTTTTTATTAAAAGCAATCAAAAATGATAAATAAGACGAATGTATTAATCGACCAGCGGAAAATTCTCAACCTAGCGTTACATTGATACTGCATAGGTTTAAAAATTTAAAAGTTAGGTTACGTCTCTAATATCAATTTTAGAAGAAAATGAGACATTCTAAGAAAATCTTGAAGAGCAAATCAACATCAGGTGTTTCGTATATACTGCATGAAATTTTAAGTTGTCTTTTCAATAATTTTTTATTAAAAGCAATCAAAACTGAAATTTAAGACTAATGTATTAATCGACCAGCGGAAAAATCTCCACCTAGCGTTACATTGATATTGCATAGATTTAAAAATTTAAGAGTTAGGTTACGTCTCTAATATCAATTTAGGAAGAAAAATGAGACTTTCTTACAAAATCTTGAAGCGCAAATCAACATCAGGTGTTTCGTTTATACTGCTTGAAATATGAAGTTGTCTTTTTAATATTTTTTATTAAAAGCAATCATTAATAAAAACTAAGACGAATGTATTAATCGACCAGCGGAAAATTCTCCACCTAACGTAACATTGATACGGCATAGATTTAAAAATTTAAAAGTTAGGTTACGTCTCTAATATCAATTTAGGAAGAAAAATGAGACTTTCTTACAAAATCTTGAAGCGAAAATCAACATCAGGTGTTTCGTATATACTGCTTAAAATTTGAAGTTATTTTTTTAATATTTTTTTATTAAAAGCAATCAAAACTGAAATTTGAGACTAATGTATTAATCGACCAGCGGAAAAATCTCCACCTAGCGTTACATTGATATTGCATAGATTTAAAAATTTAAGAGTTAGGTTACGTCTCTAATATCAATTTAGGAAGAAAAATGAGACTTTCTTACAAAATCTTGAAGCGCAATTCAACATCAGGTGTTTCGTTTATACTGCTTGAAATATGAAGTTGTCTTTTTAATATTTTTTATTAAAAGCAATCATTAATAAAAACTAAGACGAATGTATTAATCGACCAGCGGAAAAATCTCCACGTAACGTAACATTGATACGGCATAGATTTAAAAATTTAAAAGTTAGGTTACGTATCTAATATCAATTTAGGAAGGAAAATGAGACTTTCTTAGAAAATTTGAAGCGAAAATCAACATTAGGTGTTTCGTTTATACTGCTTGAAATATTAAGTTATCTCTTTAATATTTTTTATTAAATGCAATCAAAACTGAAAACTAAGACGAATGTGTTAATCGACCAGCGGATAAATCTCCACCTAGCGTTACATTGGTACGGCATAGTTTTAAAAATTTAAAAGTTAGGTTACGTCTCTTATATACATTATACAGGAAAAATAAAATATTTTTTGGAAATCTTGAAGCGCAAATCAACATCAGGTGTTTCGTTTATACTGCTTGAAATATGAAGTTGTCTTTTTAATATTTTTTATTAAAAGCAATCATTAATAAAAACTAAGACGAATGTATTAATCGACCAACTGAAAAATCAGCATCTAGCGTTACACTGATACGGCATAGTTTTAAAAATTTAAAAGTTAGGTTACGTCACTAATATCAATTTCTGAAGAAAATTGCGACATCCCTAGGAAATCTTGAAGCGAAAATCAACATCAGGTATTTCGTTTAAACTGCTGGATATTTGAAGTTGTCTTTTTAATATTTTGTTATTAAAAGCAATCAAAAATGAATACTAAGACGAATGTATTAACCGACCAGCGGAAAAATCTCCACCTAGCGATACATTGATACGGCATAGATTAAATAATTTAAAAGTTAGGTTACGTCTCCAATATCAATTTCAAAAGAAAAATGAGGCATTCTTAGGAAATTTTGAAGCGAAAATCAACATCAGGTGTTTCGTTTATACTGCTTGAAATTTTTAGTTGTCTTTTTAATATTTCTTTATTAAAAGCAATAAAAACTGAAAACTAAGACGAATGTATTAATCGACCAGCGGTAAAATCTCCACCTAGCGTTACACTGATACCGCATAGATTTAAAAATTTAAAAGTTAGGGTTCGTCTCTAATATCAATTTAGGAAGATAAATGAGAATTTCTTAGAAAATCTTGAAGCGAAAAACAACATCAGGTGTTTCATTTATACTGCTTGAAATTTGAAGTTGTCTTTTCAATATTTTTTTATTAAAAGCAATCAAAAATGAAAACAAAGACGAATGTATTAATCGACCAGCGGAAAAATCTCCACCTAGCGTTACATTGATACTGCATAGATTTAAAAATTTAAAAGTTAGATTACGACTGTAATATAAATTTTAGAAGAAAAATGAGACGTTCTTAGCAAATCTTGAAGCGCAAACCAACATCAGGTGTTTCGTATATACTGTATGAGGTAAGATTTTTAATTAAATAATTTTGGAGTAAAAAAGTCATAAAAGAAAATTATGACGAATTTATTATCGGACTAATGGAAAAATCTCCACACAGCGTTACATTGATACTGCAAAGATTTAAAAATTTAAAAGTTGAATTACGTCTCTAATATCAATTTCAAAAGAAAATGAGACATTCTTAGAAAATCTTGAAGCGCAAACCAACATCAGGTGTTTCGTATATACTGCACGAAATTCGAAGTTTTCTTTTTAATTTTTTTTTATTAAAAACTATCAGAAATGAAAATAAAACGAATGTATTAATCGACCAGCGGAAAATACTCCACCTAGCGTTACATTGATACGGCATAGATTTAAAAATTTAAGAGTTAGGTTAAGACTCTAATATCAATTTCAGGAGTAAATTAAGACTTTCTTAGAAAATCTTGAAGCGAAAATCAACATCAGGTGTTTCGTTTATACTGCATGAAATTTGAAGTTTTTTTTTAATATTTTTTTATTAAAAGCAATCAAAAATAAAAACTTAGACGAAAGTATTAACCGACCAGCGAAAAAATCTCCACATGGCATTACATTGATACTGCATTGATTAAAAAATTTAAGAGTTAGGTTACGACTCTTATATCAAATTCAGAAGAAAATAAGACTTTCTTTAAATATCTTGAAGCGAAAATCAACATCACGTTTTTGGTTTATGCTGCTTGAAATTTGAAGTTGTCTTTTTAATATTTTGTTATTAAAAGCAATCAAAAATGAAAACTAAGACGAATGTATTAACCGACCAGCGGAAAAATCTCCACCTGGCGTTACATTGATACTGCATAGATTTAAAAATTTAAGAGTTAGGTTACGTCTCTTATATCAAATTCAGAAGAAAATAAGACTTTCTTAGAAAATCTTAAAGCGCAAAACAACATCAGGTGTTTCGTACATACTGGTTGAAATTTGAAGTTGTCTCTTAAATATTTTTCATTAAAAGCAATCAAAACTGAAAACTAAGACGAATGAATTAATCGACCAGCGGAAAAATCTCCACCTAGCGTAACATTGATACGGCATAGATTTCAAAATTTAAGAGTTAGGTTACGTCTCTAATATCAATTTCTGCAGTTAATTAAGACTTTCTTAGAAAATCTTAAAGCGCAAAACAACATCAGGTGTTTCGTACATACTGGTTGATATTTGAAGTTGTCTTTTTAATATTTTGTTAATAAAAGCAATCAAAATTTGAAACTAAGACGAAATTACTAATCGACCAGCGGAAAAATTTCCACCTAGCGTTATATTGATACTGCCTAGATTTAAAAATTTAAAAGTTAGGTTACATCTCTTATATCAATTTCAGGAGTAAATTAAGACTTTCTTAGAAAATCTTAAAGCACAAAACAACATCAGATGTTTCGTATATACAGCTTGAAATATGAAATTGTCTTTTTAATATATATTTTTTAAAAGCAATAAAAAATAAAAACTTAGACAAATGTATTAATCGACCAGCGGAAAAATCTCCACCCGGCGTTACATTGATACTGCATAGATTTAAAAATTTAAAAGTAAGGTTACGTATCTTATATCAATTTTGGAAGAAAAATAAGACTTTCTTAGAAAATCTTGAAGCGAAAATCAACATCAGGTGTTTCGTTTATACTGATTGAAATAAAAGTTGTCTTTTTAATATTATTTTATTAAAAGCAATCAAAACTGAAAACTAAGACGAATGTATTAATCGACCAGCGGAAAAATCTCCACCTAGCGTAACATTGATACAGCATAGATTTAAAAATTTAAGAGTTAGGTTATGTCTCTAATATCAATTTCAGGAGTAAATTAAGACTTTCTTAGAAAATCTTAAAGCGCCAAACAACATCAGGTGTTTCGTACATACTGGTTTAAATTTGAAGTTGTCTTTTTAATATTTTTTTTTAATAGCAATCAAAAATAAAAACTAAGACGAATGTATTAACCGACCAGCGGAAAAATCTCCACCTGGCGTTACATTGATACTGCATAGATTTCAAAATTTAAGAGTTAGGTTACGTCTGTAAAATCAATTTAGGAAGAGAAATGAGACTTTCTTAGAAAATCTTTAGGCTCAAATCAACATCAGATGTTTCGTTTATACTGCTTGAAATTTGAAGTTGTCTTTTTAATATTTTATTTATTAAAAGCAATCAAAATTGGAATTTAAGGCGAATGTATTAATCGACCAGCGGAAAAATCTCCACCTAGCGTTACATTGATACGGCATAGATTTAAAAATTTAAGAGTAAGTTTACGTCTCTTATGTCAATTTCAGAAGAAAATGAGACTTTCTTAGAAAATCTTGAAGCGAAAATCAACATCACGTTTTTGGTTTATGCTGCTTGAAATTTGAAGTTGTCTTTTTAATATTTTTTAACTAAAACCAATCAAAAATAAAAACCAAGACGAATGTATTAATCGACAAGAGGAAAATCTCCACCTAGCGTTACATTGATACGGCATAGATTTAAAAATTTAAGAGTAAGTTTACGTCTCTTATGTCAATTTCAGAAGAAAATGAGACTTTCTTAGAAAATCTTGAAGCGCAAATCCACATCAGGTGTTTCGTATATACTGCTTGAAATATGAAGTTGTATTTTTAATATTTTTTATTAAAAGAAATCAAAACTGAAAACTAAGACGAATGTATTAATCGACCAGCGGAAAAATCTCCACCTAGCGTTACATTGATACGGCATAGATTTCAAAATTTAAGAGTTAGGTTACGTCTCTAATATCAATTTCTGCAGTTAATTAAGACTTTCTTAGAAAATCTTAAAGCGCAAAACAACATCAGGTGTTTCGTACATACTGGTTGATATTTGAAGTTGTCTTTTTAATATTTTGTTAATAAAAGCAATCAAAATTTGAAACTAAGACGAAATTACTAATCGACCAGCGGAAAAATCTCCACCTAGCGTTATATTGATACTGCCTAGATTTAAAAATTTAAAAGTTAGGTTACATCTCTTATATCAATTTCAGGAGTAAATTAAGACTTTCTTAGAAAATCTTAAAGCACAAAACAACATCAGATGTTTCGTATATACAGCTTGAAATATGAAATTGTCTTTTTAATATATATTTTTTAAAAGCAATAAAAAATAAAAACTTAGACAAATGTATTAATCGACCAGCGGAAAAATCTCCACCCGGCGTTACATTGATACTGCATAGATTTAAAAATTTAAAAGTAAGGTTACGTATCTTATATCAATTTTGGAAGAAAAATAAGACTTTCTTAGAAAATCTTGAAGCGAAAATCAACATCAGGTGTTTCGTTTATACTGATTGAAATAAAAGTTGTCTTTTTAATATTATTTTATTAAAAGTAATCAAAACTGAAAACTAAGACGAATGTATTAATCGACCAGCGGAAAAATCTCCACCTAGCTTTACATTGATACTGCATAGATTTAAAAATTTAAATGTTAGGTTATGTCTCTAATGTCAATTTCAGGAGTAAATTAAGACTTTCTTAGAAAATCTTAAAGCGCAAAACAACATCAGGTGTTTCGTACATACTGGTTGAAATTTGAAGTTGTCTTTTTAATATTTTTTTATTAAAAGCAAACAAAAATTAAAACTAAGACGAATGTATTAACCGACCAGCGGAAAAATCTCCACCTGGCGTTACATTGATACTGCATAGATTTAAAAATTTAAGAGTTAGGTTAAGACTCTACTATCAATTTCAGAAGAAAATGAGACTTTCTTAGAAAATCTTGAAACGCTAAAAAACATCAGGTGTTTCGTTTATACTGCTTGAAATCTGAAGTTGTCTTTTTAATATTTTTTTATTAAAAGCAATCAAAACTGAAAACTAAGACGAATGTATTAATCGACCAGCGGAAAAATCTCCACCTGGCGTTACATTGATACTGCATAGATTTAAAAATTTAAGAGTTAGGTTAAGACTCTACTATCAATTTCAGAAGAAAATGAGACTTTCTTAGAAAATCTTGAGCCGCAAATCAACATCAGGTGTTTTGTATATACTGCACGAAGTTGGAAGTTGTCTTTTTAATATTTTTTATTAAAAGCAACCAAAAATAAAATCTAAGACGAATGTGTTAATCGACCACGGAAAAATCTCCACCTGGCGTTACATTGATACTGCATAGATTTCAAAATTTAAGAGTTAGGTTACGTCTCTAATATCAATTTTAGGAGTAAATTAAGACTTTCTTAGAAAATCTTAAAGCGCAAAACAACATCAGGTGTTTCGTACATACTGCTTGAAATCTGAAGTTGTCTTTTTAATATTTTGTTATTAAAAGCAATCAAAAATGAAAACTAAAACGAAATTACTAATCGACCAGCGGAAAAATCTCCACCTAGCGTTATATTGATACTGCATAGATTTAAAAATTTAAGAGTGCGGTTACGTCTCTAATATCAAATTCAGAAGAAAATGAGACATTCTTAGAAAATCTTGAAGCGCAAACCAACATCAGGTGTTTCGTATATACTGCTTGAAATATGAAGTTGTCTTTTTAATATTTTTTATTAAAAGAAATCAAAACTGAAAACTAAGACGAATGTATTAATCGACCAGCGGAAAAATCTCCACCTAGCTTTACATTGATACTGCATAGATTTAAAAATTTAAATGTTAGGTTATGTCTCTAATATCAATTTCAGGAGTAAATTAAGACTTTCTTAGAAAATCTTAAAGCGCAAAACAACATCAGGTGTTTCGTACATACTGGTTGAAATTTGAAGTTGTCTTTTTAATATTTTTTTAATTAAAAGCAAACAAAAATTAAAACTAAGACGAATGTATTAACCAACCAGCGGAAAAATCTCCACCTGGCGTTACATTGATACTGCATAGATTTAAAAATTTAAATGTTAGGTTAAGACTCTACTATCAATTTCAGGAGTAAATTAAGACTTTCTTAGAAAATCTTGAAGCGCAAAACAACATCAGGTGTTTCGTATATACTGCTTGAAATTTGAAGTTGTCTTTTTAATATTTTTTAACTAAAACCAATCAAAAATAAAAACCAAGACGAATGTATTAATCGACAAGAGGAAAATCTCCACCTAGCGTTACATTGATACGGCATAGATTAAAAAATTTAAGAGTTAGGTTACGTCTCTAATATCAATTTAGGAAGAATAATGAGACTTTCTTAGAAAATCTTGAAGAGCAAATCAACATCAGGTTTTTCGTATATACTGCACGATGTTTGAAGTTGTCTTTTTAATATTTTTTATTAAAAGCAATCATAACTAAGAACTAAGACGAATGTATTAATTGACCAGCGGAAAAACCTCCACCTAGCGTTACATTGATACTGCATAGATTTAAAAATTAAAAAGTTAGGTTACGTCTCTACTATCGATTTCAGAAGAAAATGAGACTTTCTTAGAAAATCTTGAAGCGCAAATCAACTTCAGGTTTTTCGTTTATACTGCTTGAAATTTGAAGTTGTCTTTTTAATATTTCTTTTTAAAAGCAATCAAAAATGAAAACTAAGACGAATGTATTGACCGACCAGCGGAAATATCTCCACCTGGCGTTACATTGATACGGAATAGATTTAATCATTTAAGAGTTAGGTTACGACTCTAATATGAATTTAGTAAGATAAATGAGACTTTCTCAGAAAATATTGAAGCGCAAATCAACATCAGGTGTTTCGTATATACTGCACGAAATTCGAAGTTTTCTTTTTAATTTTTTTTTATTAAAAACTATCAGAAATGAAAATAAAACGAATGTATTAATCGACCAGCGGAAAATACTCCACCTAGCGTTACATTGATACGGCATAGATTTAAAAATTTAAAAGTTAGGTAACTTCTCTAATATCAATTTCAGAATAAAATGAGACTTTCTTAGAAACTCTTGGAGCGCAAAGCAACATCAGGTGTTTCGTTTATACTGCTTGAAATATGAAGTTGTTTTTTTTATATGTTTTTATTAAAAGCAATCAAAACTGAAAACTAAGACGAATGTTTTAATCGACCAGCGGAAAAATCTCCACCTAGCGTTACATTGGTACTGCATAGATTTAAAAATTTAAAAGTTAGGTTACGTCTCTAATATCAATTTCAAGAGTAAATTAAGACTTTCTCAGAAAATCTTGAAGCGAAAATCAACATCAGGTGTTTCGTTTATAGTGCTTGAAATTGAAGTTGTCTTTTTAATATTTTTATATTAAAAGCAATCAAAACTGAAAACTAAGACGAATGTATTAATCGACCAGCGGAAAAATCTCCACCTAGCTTTACATTGATACTGCATAGATTTAAAAATTTAAAAGTTAGGTTACGGCTCTTGTATCAATTTTGGAAGAAAAATGAGACTTTCTTAGAAAATCATGAAGCGAAAATCAACATCAGGTGTTTCATTTATACTAATTGAAATAGAATTTGTCTTTTTAATATTTTTTATTAAAAGCAATCAAAAATGAAAACTAAGACGAATGTATTAATCGACCAGCGGAAAAATCTCCAACTAGCGTTACATTGATACTGCATTGATTTAAAAATTTAAGGGTTAGGTTACGTCTCTAATATCAATTTCAGAAGAAAATGAGACTTTCTTAGAAAATCTTGAAGCGCAAAACAACATTAGGTGTTTCGTTTATACTGCTTGAAATTAGAAGTTGTCTTTTTAATATTTTTTTATTAAAAGCAATAAAAAATAAAAACAACTAATGTAACGTTGCAAGTTAACGTCCCATAAATCTTAGTTAAAATTTTAACCAAAAAAAATATAATCACGAGAAACGTCTCATAAATCGCAATACAGCAAAAAATTGTTCAACCCTTAGCGGGTAACGGTACGTCTCAAGTGGCGTGGGGTCGTGGGAGCATGCTATTGGTTTAACGGATCTTTGTTTTTATAACAAAAATTCCAATGCGCCCGCGCACCAGCACACAGAGTTTACACCAGTGCTCGGGAGAAGGATCCAGGCCTCGGTCGCGTTCACTAGCTAGGTGTCGTCTCACGCACCGATGCACTCTTTGTGTCGGTTGCGTTCACCAGCTATGTGTCTTCACACGCGCCGGGGCCAATTAGAATTTACGTTATAAATTCACGCCTTGGTCCTATTCATTCTCTGGGCATCATTTAGTTCACGCCACAACCTTTACATCGCCTCGCACCCCAAAGGGGTAAGTGTTGAACAAATATTATAAAGACATCATTATTAAGTAGCGTTCATCTATAAGTTAGAGCTCAACATTTTGTCTGTGTCCATAGTTCCATCATTATGTATTCATTATTACTTTCCAATTGTTTATTTATTTATCTCTTCTATTTTTATTTTACATGCTTTACATTTTGTAACTCCGTTCTGACAGTAAACAATCACATCAACTGCTTTCGGTTTCTGCCCTTACTTCATCGCAAGCCATCTCCGGGTTTAGTGTCAGCGGAGCAAAATGTACATATATTTATATATGTATATCATAACTGTGACATTTATTCACAGGTGCGAGTCTTATACTGCAAAGTTTACACTGCGACTTCTATACTGCAAGTTTTACGCTTCGAGTTTTACATTGCAAGTTTTAGACTGCAAGTTTTACACTGCAAGTTTTACACTGTTGAAATTATATCACCGTGCACCGGAACCGATACAAACTGCAACCTAACGGCGCTCCCTGCTCTCGACTTGCTGCCGCCTGATCAGTCCTGGAAGATCGTGCGGCTGGCTACCACCACCATCAGGGGAGTACCGAGCTGCGGTGCAAAATTAGACCAGGCCTTCTGCCCACTACCCTTAGTTAAATAATTAAATACATATATATTTTTCTTTGTGTGCCTTTTTGTCGCCATCAACTTCTACCCTTAGTTAATTAAATACATATACATACTTTTCTTCTTGTGCCCTTTTTTTTTATTGCCAACATAACTACCCTTTTAATTAATTAAATATATAATATTTTCTTTTTATGACGGCACACTAAGACGAATGTATTAATCGACCAGCGGAAAAATCTTCACCTAGCGTTACATTGATACTGCATAGATTTAAAAATTTAAGAGTAAGGTTAAGTTTCTAACATCAATTTCAGGGGAAAAATAAGACTTTCTTAGAAAATATTGAAGCGAAAATCAACAACAGGTGTTTCGTTTATACTGCATGAAATTTGAAGTTTTTTTTTTAATATTTTTTTATTAGAAGCAATCAAAAATAAAAACTAAGACGAATGTATTATTCGACCAGCGGAAGAATCTCCCCACAGCGTTACATTAATACTGCATAGATTTAAAAATTTAAAAGTTAGGTTACGTCTCTTGTATCAATTTTGGAAGAAAAATGAGACTTTCTCAGAAAATCTTGAAGCGAAAATCAACATCAGGTGTTTCGTTTATGCTGATTGAAATAGAATTTGTCTTTTTATAATATTTTTTATTAAAATCAATCAAAAATGAAAACTAAGACGAATGTATTATTCGACCAGCGGAAAAATCTTCAACTAGCGTTACATTGATACTGCATTGATTTAAAAATTTAAGAGTTAGGTTACGTCTCTAATATCAATTTCAGAAGAAAATGAGACTTTCTTAGAAAATCTTGAAGCGCAAAACAACATTATGTGTTTCGTTTATACTGCTTGAAATTTGAAGTTGTCTTTTTAATATTTTTTTATTAAAAGCAATAAAAAATAAAAACAACTAAGACGAATGTATTAATCGACCAGCGGAAAAATCTTCACCTAGCGTTACATTGATACTGCATAGATTTAAAAATTTAAGAGTTAGGTTACGTTTCTAATATTAATTTCAGGGGAAAATTAAGACTTTCTTAGAAAATATTGAAGCGAAAATCAACATCAGGTGTTTCGTTTATACTGCATGAAATTTGAAGTTTTTTTTTTAATATTTTTTTATTAGAAGCAATCAAAAATAAAAACTAAGACGAATGTATTAATCGACCGGCGGAAGAATCTCCCCACAGCGTTACATTAATACTGCATAGATTTAAAAATTTAAAAGTTAGGTTACCTCTCTTGTATCAATTTCAGAAGAAAATGAGACATTCTTAGAAAATCTTGAAGCGAAGATCAACATCAGTAGTTTCCTTTATACTGCTTGAAATATGAAGTAGTCTTTTTAATATTTTTTATTAAAAGCAATCAAAACTGAAAACCTGCTCTAATCATCACCCAAAATATTGAGTCGTTCAAGAAATCTTTGGAGGCAGCAGTGACCGAGTTTCCAATGGAAACCGTTTGTAAATCCATCGACGAATGGCCCTATCGTCTAAAAGCGTGCGTCAAAGCTAAGGGTGGACACATTGAATAACTAGTTTAGTATATTAACATATCCTTTTCACTCTACATAATCACATGTAAAACTTTAGCATAAAGTTGTTTTTTAGCTATTATCGGATATTTTTTTTTGTAACGTAAGTTTATGCTAGACCAGGTATTATTTATATTTTTTATTATTCGTGATTATTTGACATTTTAACAGAAATGGACGTAAATACACAAGATAAAGATCGTGCGTGCGTGTGTGCGTGTGTGTTATTTAAATCCATTTCTATTACGATCCAAATGCGTTAATAACATAGTTGTCGCTCCGCAGATGATTAGTGGCGCTAAGGTGGCCGGAGGCAAGGCGAAATCAGCCGGGGCGACCGCTCAGACAGTTCCATTTCAAGCGCAGTGTGTCCAGGTGCAGCCGGTGCTCGGAACGCAGCAGCTTACACGGGCACAGATCATCAGCCCACTACAGGTAACACTTGTCACGTCGCTTATCACTGCCATAAACATTATGCAGTTGAACTAGAGATAAAAAGAAATTAAAAACTTTGATATTAGCAACCTTTGTGGCTAACCTTACTGGATTTCGTACATAAGTGGTCAATTTAAATTGTCCTATTATTTATTATCTTTGTTACGTACTCAAAAAGAAGATCAATAAATACTTGTATGCTATTTGAGAAAGTTAAAATCGAAATTTACCTGATAGCGGACAGCGCTGCACCGGTCACTGGGGGGAAGACAATGCCTTGCACTGGGAGTGTCTATCAGCCGTAGGAGAAGCTGAAAGTCCATGTGACTGATTTCGAATATAATTAGTTGAACAGAATAATACGTGTGTGTGTGTGTGTGCGTGTGCGTGTACGTGTGCGTGTGCGTGTGCGTGTGCGTGCGTGCGTGCGCACCTAAATACCAGATACTTGTCTATTTTCATACTATGATGGCCTGAAAAAATTTGCCCCATATGATAAAGACTGCCAATGTATATATTTTCTAACGTGTACAGTAAAGAGTAATATGTCTTTTTTAAAATAATAAGTCATTAAATCTCCTCAAAACTCATAAATTCAAGATGTCCCAATACAACTGTGCATTATTATGGAACTAATCGGTATATTTTGTTGCCTTTAGAGATGTTTGTTATGTTCAGCCCAAGTTATAATAAGCAGTTCGGCTTGTGAATTGAAACCCCTCTTTTCGCAATCTAATTAACGAATTGTTTGAAAATAAAATGCTTTCGCGAATCCCAAGCTCGCAAAAAAATTTGTCACTTTTAGTTAGTAAATAACATGAGTTTGGTTTTTGTTATTTTGCTAGTATGTCGCAACTGCGCATCGTCAATTTTTACAATGAGAACTTTAATTAAGGCATTACAGCACAATACAATGGCAGTACGAGCGTCATGTCGCAGCGCGGTGACGAAACATTGAAATTTTGTTTGACTGCACTTGCGGACACCTGTACATGTATTTGCGAAATTATTGTTTATTTATTTGAATGCAATTGCGAATATCCTTATTTTATTGCATGTTATGTGGAACGTTCTTAGATTGGCAGCCGGTGTTTTTTATTAGTTGATCAGCGAGTGCGCGTGTAGTAAAACAGGTGCAAAACATGAGTCAATAATGACAGGAAAAGACAACTCGCACGGGGCATGATGTCCTTGTGGGTTGTCCATTTTATTTGTTGTTACCTGTTTTTTCTTACAATTAACTTTTGAAGTTCGCATGTTATTACTTTGTTAATTTATATATATAAATATATATATGTGGACTAGCTGACCCGGCCACGCGTTGCTGTGGCTAAAGTTTTTGTTATATTACATTATAGTAAACAATCTAATTTGACTCCTTATTTGACTTTCTACTACTATAACCCTTCAGTACAATGAAATTATTTATGAACAAAGACGAAAATGTTGATGTTGGTATACAAATTCACTGGATTGAGATTTGAAGGGGAAGTACGTTGAACACAATTAATTAAAATGTTCTTACACTTGATATTAAGCAGAAATCAATAGGTACAAAATAAAAATTTATCAGATTTATTATTTCTATTTATTTTATAACAAATATAAGTATAATACAGTATAATACAGTAAATAACATGTGACGCTTAAACTCATAAATGAGGTATGCAAGGCAGACAGTCTTAAACTTTTAAACATTAATATCTATTTTTTTGAATTATAAATATTTTCAATTTCAATTTAATTTAACACCAATCGGTGCACAATGTTTTTGGTTAACCTGTCTTTAGCTAACACAAATAGATTCGACGGTTTCTCAACACGTGAACACGCAACATATAGTTGCCCATGAGAAAAACATGGATTTTCCAAATCTAAACCACAAATGGACATTGTTTGACCTTGAGATTTATTTATAGACATGGCGAAAGCTAAACGAATTGGAAACTGTAGCCTTTTGAAGGGTACGGTAGAATCTGATGGTATCATCGGAATACGTGGCAGCAGGACCACTTTTCCTTTAAACTTCCCAGCCAAAATGGTTTGCTTCAAGAATGTTTCCGGTGATCTTTTTGATGACCAAACGCGTACCGTTACATAATTGAGGTGGATTCAAATTACGGAGGAGAATAATAGGGGAACCAATCTTTAATCGAAGATTATGTGGTGGCATTCCAGGGATATCTAATGAATTTAAAAATTCAATCGGAAAATTTACACTTTCATTTTCATCAACAACAGTATCGATTGATTTAAAAGACATCAGATCGCCTGGTAACAACTGTTGTATCTGGAAGTTAATTTCATCAACATCAACGTTTTTGGCTGCCAAAATCGCCCGTTGACTAAGCCATTCATGATTCAAATAATTATTCTGTATATCCGGGAAAATACTCTGAATCAATTCATTTTTATCCTGAACAACAGTGCAAAAATTGTCTGGTAGTTTAATGCATTGCGTATTTAGTTGCAGTTCTATTTTACCGTTCCCAATATCTAGTAGTTGTTCGGAAAATATTTGTGCTGATGGATCATTTTGCAATTGTACTCGCATATTTAATCGAAGGTCAATCGAAGTGTTTCAACACTTCGCCATAAGAATGATTGTTTCAAACATGCATTAATCTCATCCGCGAAAGTAGAGCGAGGTATAACCGGTAAGGTCTGCCGGAAGTCACCAGACAAAAGTAAGATAGCACCACCGAAAAGTTTATTATTGCTGTTTAAATCTTGCATAATTCTGTTTAATGCTTCAAGTGAATATTTGTGTGCCATTGTGCACTCATCCCAAATTATTATAGAACTCTTCCGCAACACTGCAGCTATTCCACTATTCTTTTTGATGTTACACATTGCATCTGGTTTATTATGAACGTCCAATGGCAGCTTGAATGTTGAATGTGCTGTTCGCCCACCATCCAGTAAAGTAGCCGCAATGCCTGACGATGCTACTGCTAATGCGATTTTTTGTTGCGACCGTATTTTGGCAAGAATCAACGATTTTAAAAATGTCTTACCGGTTCCACCGGGTGCATCCAAGAAAAAAAAACCGCCTTGTTCAGCAGCAACAGCCAGCATAATCCGATCATAAATAATTTTTTGTTGTGCTGTCAGTAACGGTTCACTGTTCATGATAATTGTTGCTAAACTTCCATGGTCATATTGATTTTCTCGTTGTAAATCGGTATTGACTAAGTCGGTGGCTGGACGATTAGGTGATGGCATACCATAATGATTAAGTGGTAAATTTGAAATAAGAACACATAAATCCTCGATTAAGACCAATGCTTCATTGTACATCTCTGGTGTATAATCTATGTTTTGGGATTGATTTGTTTGTCTAATTCGGTGCAAGATGTCTTCTGTCATACAATTTTTATATTTTTCCCACAAAGTTTGTGCTTGCGAGGGATATCATGTCGTCAAAATAATTGCAAACAACTGACGAATGTTATTCGGTGTTGATGTCAACGCAGCATCAGCAAGCGTTAAGTCCCAATGGTTATCGTCTTCTAGCAATTGCAGTTCACGACATGCATCCTGGTATGTATTGAATACTCGACCATTAACTGTTCGTAAAAATTCAAAAGACGTTGGTCCGGGAACATTCACCAATAACAAACGTAAATAGAAGCACTCACGTTGCTTTGGATGTACCGTGTAAAGTCTCCCCAATGTCTTAGCTTTGAATATGCCTGTAATGGAAGGATGTGGTTTTCCTTGTTTCCGTGGCTCCCATTTTTTACTGGATTTGTTCCATGTGAAATAACGTGGAACATCACCATACACCAATGTCTTCGCGAATTGGCCAAAAACATCAGGTTTTTGACACAATGTAAAAAATTCAGTTAGAGTCGTTTTCGGAGCTTCGAACGCTCTTTGGAGAACATTTTCTTCAGTGAAGTATACACGTTGACCGTTTTCAAGATGTATTGCCAGATGTTGGACATCAGGATCTCTTTCGTGGATGGGAAAGCTGAGAATATGCCAAATAGCTTCATTGCTGCTAATGTATCTGCCCATTTGGTATCGTGCTATTTCGTCATTTTTATTAATGTTTTGTACTTCAAATATGGCCAAATCACTGCCTTTGTTTACATAATTACAAATATACTTAATTGATTTAACAGAACTGCAAAGCTCAACATTGATATGAGATTTGTAAGTTTTTGAAAGTAGTGGTGAGTATGGTACCACCCACTCATTATCAAACTCAACTTGATTTGGAAAGTTCGGCAGTCGCATTGTAAATGTGTGGCCACCATTCTCAGTACTTCTGCGGCGATACTTTGGATAACCATCAATATCCGTGATCGTGTCATTCGTATGCGGCTTTGGGAAGTTTTTTTTACATTTTCCATTTTCCATGCACGGTGACGTCATGTTGAAAGCACCGCATGGCCCATGGATCATGTGTTTGGTGACAATATCAAATAATTCTTGATCAATTAATGGGTCTGGAATTTCGGCTGAAATTATTTGATCGATTTCTTCAGGACGGATTCTATCTTTAAGCCAAACCAAAATGTGGGCATGAGGCAAACCTCGCTTTTGCCACTCTATCGTATACAGCCAACAACGTGTGATACCAAAAATTGAATATTTAACAATAAAATCAATAAAGGATTTCAATTTTTTTTAAACACACGTGCAGTTAAATCATGACGATGAATGGCTTGTTGTCCTGGCAATAGTAAAGTTTGTATCTCTTCCTAATTCGGATTACATGTGAATGTAATAAATAAATCCGGTCGGCCGTAATGACGTACGTAAGTCATCGCATCTTGCATGTATTCCTGCATGTTCCGTGGACTGCCGATGTAGCTTGAAGGTAAGCAACAGCATCTCGAAGGTGAATATACTGATCAGATCAGATCGGAGTTTGGTCTGATTCAACCTGATGAATGTTAATCTCTCCGTTTCAATTTTAACATACACGTCAACAACATATTTGTGATATCGTCGCTGACAGTTCAATATGAGATTGTCTTCATTTTCCCGAATCATTAGGCGGTATGAATAATAGTTCATTGAATTGACTTTTTTGTTGATTTCAGAACCTGTAAATAGATTTTGTTTTAATAACATTGAAATATAAAATTAAAATACATAACATAGTGACTGAGATATTATTTCCATACCCAAAATAATATTTTAATTACCTGTAATGGGATTTATCATTTTTACCGAGAGATCATAGCCATCTTCACCTTGCCAAAATGTAATGGGATATTGTTGTGCATCATATGAGCGATGTGTTTCCTTTATACATTGTAATTGATCATTCCTACAATGTAAAACAATATCACGGGATTCCAAGTTTTCTCCAACTACAACGATAGCAACTTCATCGATAGTTGGTGCATTTAAATGTCTTGCATGTTGACCCGCAGGTGTTTTATCATCTTTTGTGACAATTTTGTGATTATCAGATGGCATCAGATCCAATGCAGTTTTAAACAATATAATCAATTGATAGTGTTCATGAAATAAAGTTTGTAATTGTTCTGCAATAGACCTCTTTACTAAATTGTTGAACGCAGATTAATTTCTTGTGGTGAATTGGCCATAAAAAAAATTTGCAGGAATTTGTAGTCGCTATCTGACACTGGTAGTAGTGAACCTGCTCTGTGATATATTTGGCCTTGTATGTGTAAATAATAAAAAAAAATATTATGTTTGTACCAAACACCATAAAATAAATAAGCAATGTGGGGTATAATTATATATATTAAACTTAAATAATATTTGTTCCTAAAAATGATATCTGTCTCCTAATCACTAAACAATATTTCATATCCTTAGATACCTCAATATGTAATATTTAGTTGTAACTAATATCTATCATCAAATAATTATATTGGGTTTCAAAATAATGAAAGTGTCACTAAAACTGAAACGCCAAATAATATGAAGACTAAGTGATGACACATCTTAACTTGTTTGACAGAACATATTGTTCACTAAAATAATTATGATCAACTGCTATAATACGTACCCTCGGCCTGAGGGTGGGTAGAGCCAAATTCTCTACTCGTCACTTGGGCAATACCTGTCCGGAACGTCCACGTCGCGGGGGTGGGCACCACTCACAACAGTAGGCCGGAGTGAAATTGGTGGCCGAGTTCGGATAGGGACCTAGTGCCGCAGGGTATAGCGTGGCCCCTTGCCCAGGGTTACGGGTGAAGACCTTAACGGCTGCAAAGGCGGAGATGAAGTCCATTGGTACGGTAGAGCAGGCGGAAGAGGCAAATACCCCAGTCGCAAGCTGCCCTCACATATTGGGTCACAGGTTGCTCTGGAGCTACGCTGCCAGGTGGGGTGGTGTAGTAGGGTTGGTGATGAAGACCGCGGTCGGCAGAAGCACCCTTAGCTCTCCAAGAGAGTTACTACCTTAGCGTCAGGCGGCAGCCGGCTGTAAAAACCCAATTGCCAAAACAAATTCTCCTTATCATGAAAGTTACAAGAAATAATAGACGAGATCATACTAGGGCGTACCCCACAAGCGACGCAAATACTTTAGAGGCGAATAAAAGGGCGACAAAAGAAGACAACACTAGGGCGTCCCCCGCAAGCGACGTAATTGACACTCTGAGATTCGCTACGTGGAACTTAGGTTCCCTTACCGGTCGCACCAGCGAACTAAGTGAAGTCCTCAAACGAAGATACATTGATGCGTGTTGCTTACAGGAAACCAAGTGGAAGGGTTCCAAGTCTCGTGATATAGGACTAGGATTTAAACTAATATATAATGGAACATTAACACACCGAAATGGTGTGGCCATAGCTCTAAACTCTTGTCTGAAAGATAGAATCATTAGCATAAATAGGAAGTCTGACCGGCTCCTAGCCATGAAACTAGCGCTTGACAATCAGCCACCACTAAACATCATATCAGCATACGCTCCTCAAGTTGTATGCTCTAAGGAGAAAAAACAAGATTTCTGGGAGGACTTTGATGATGTGATAGCCTCTATAGGAGTTAATGAATTAAAACTAATCGGCGGTGACCTTAATGGGCACGTTGGCCATAAAACTCCAAATGGCAGTGAACACCATGGCGGTTTTGGCTATGGCAAGCTAAATCAAGAAGGACATAGTATTTTAGATTTTTCAAGTAGACACAATTTAATGATCATTAACACGTGCTTTGAGAAAAAGGAAGAGCACCTTATAACTTACAAAAGTGGAGGTAAGAAGACGCAGGTTGATTACATACTGGGAGAGAAAAGCTTAATATCTAGATTCAAGGACTGTAAGGTTATCCCAGGGGAAGCATTAACAAGTCAACATCGAATACTTGTTACGAAGTTCAAATTGCGGAAACCACTGAGAAATGTCAAAGATATAAAGTGTTAGCGTCTTATTAAAAGATGTTTGTAACACTTTATCAATTTATTTAACACACGAACAAATTTTTATTAGCGCTTGAGGGCGAGCAAAAAGGACGTGCATTCGTCGTGAGACTCTGGGACGCACTGTGCTCCGCGACCGAGTGAAAGCGGGCAATAGAACAAAGGCGCAAAAGAAACAAAAGGTCTGCGCTCGCGTCACCGGTGCGTGCATGTGCCCGCTGCACTAATTCGGCACACTAAGTTCGCCCGTCGGCTACGCTCGCCCACAAAATCTTACACCTATTATTCATTCAGACATCACATCAGTGTATATACGACTCCCACAGATAAAACACCAAAAATCAAATGGGCTAAACTGAACGGACCAGAAGGAAGCCGCTTATTAGAAAGTATTACAAACCATTTAAAATCTAACTTGGACAACGAGTACCAAAACGTAAATGAAATGTGGTCCAAATTCGAAGATCTAACGGTCCCGGCAGCAAAAACTATACTAGGAGAGTCAAAAGGCATAATTCCAAATAAAGACCCTAGTTGGTGGAACGATACCGTGAAAGCAGCAGTGCGGAACAAAAAAGAGCATTTCAAGGCTTGGCAAGATTCGGAAAGCGACGAGGACCTAAAGGCATATGAAATAACCAAAGCCCACACCAAAATTATCGTTGCCCAAGAAAGACAGAAAGCTAGAGATAATTTCTATAGACAGTTTTAGAGGAAAACACAGACGATAATGATATATACAAAATTGCTAAGCAGCGCCAGCGCAGTACATTGGACATAAACATAAATAAATATATCAGAGATGTTAATGGTAAACTCTTGACCTCAAATAATGACATCAACAAAAGATGGAAAGATTACTACGTCGAATTACCCAACGAAGAATTTCCAAGCGAAAAATTTCCCTTCATACGTGTGACCTCAGGGCCCATCGAAGCTATAACAGAATCCGAAGTTAAAGTAGCGATACTAAAGATGAAGAACAAGAAGGCTACAGGGCCAGATCAGATACCTGCGGAGATATGGAAGCGTGGAGGAATGGTAGCTATAAGGTGGCTTACGAAACTCCTAAATCTTGTCCTCACGTCCGGTACAATGCCAGACTCCTGGCGAAAGAGCTACTTAATACCATTTTACAAGCATAAAGGAGACGTTTCGCTTTGTGGAAATTACAGGGGCATAAAATTAACATCACACACTTTTAAACTCTTCGAAAGAATTATTAATAATAGACTGCGGCTGCTTACAACCGTCACGGAAAACCAATTCGGCTTCACTGCTGGTAAATCAACGTCGGACGCAATTCAAGCCATGAGAATTATTATGGAGAAACATAGATGCAATAAAGAAGATTTACATATTGTCTTCATTGACCTGGAAAAAGCTTTCGATAGAGTGGCAAGACAACTTGTATGGCAAGCTCTCAGGTCTCAAGGCCTCCCCGAAAAGTATGTCTCCATAGTAAAAGACATGTACTACAACTGCGCGACCCAGGTGAGAAGCCCGGCAGGACTCAGTGACCTGTTCGAAGTAACAGTTGGCGTTCATCAGGGATCCGCACTTAGTCCATTATTATTATTTAACTGCGTCATGCGTTACCTCACAAAGGATATACAGAATGCCTTACCATGGTGCCTTCTATATGCAGATGATATTGTTCATGCAAACAAATCAGCAGATGATTTTCAGAGAGACCTGAACCTATGGATTAGAGAACTAGAATCCAACGGCCTCCGCATAAGTAGATCCAAAACGAAACACATGCACTGTGCATTTGCACCAACACCAACACAAGGCCATAGCAATCTGAACATCAGTGGCATTCCAATACCATCCGTCACTAAGTTCAGGTACCTAGGGTCGACCTTAAGTACCGATGCAGACTCAACCGCTGATGTCAAGAACAGGGTACAAATTGCATGGATGAAGTGGAGGGAAGTGTCAGGCGTTCTATGTGATAACCGTATGCCCATTAATACCAAGGGTAAAGTCTACAAAGCAGTTGTCAGACCAGCCATGCTCTACGGCTCGGAATGCTGGACTGTAAGTCAGAGACACGAGCAAACACTTCATGTCAATGAGATGAAGAGGCTTAGATGGTCGGGTGGCGTCACTAGAATGGACAAAATACGGAACGAATATATCAGAGGTTCGTTTAAGGTAGCTCCGATCCCCAGCAAATTACAGGAAAAAAGATCACGATGGTATGGCCACATTCAACGAAAACCAGATGACCACGTAGTAAAAACTGCCTTAAGCCTCCCAGAATTCCCAAGAGGGAGAGGGCGTCCAAAAGCTACGTGGTGGTCTAATATCAGAAAGGAACTGGAAACCCTTCAACTTGATGCAGGGACAACCCAGGATAGAGTGGCCTGGCGCAAATTGATAAGGAGACCCGACCCCAAATAAAGGGAAAAGGGAAGGAAGAAGAAGAACTGCTATAATACATACCTTAAAAGTTGACATAAAATTTTCTCGAACTACATTTGTTGCCCCAAATGAAGTCATTTGAAAGCAATTGTAATATTGTTGGATATTTGTCAAAAAGTGTATGGAATCTGGTCCTATTCCCGAAACTAATGAGTACAATGGCTCTGGTGGTGGATGCAATGGTATCGATTTCACTTTATCATTTGCGCAACACAATCCATTGGCTTCGTTTTTGTATTTCAATGCCTTACAATGTGAGCAAACCGAGTTCATAGAACCAATAACAACACATTGGTAGTTACTGTAGTCAACTGACACATCGTAACTAAATACAGCTCGATTCAACCTTGCGCGATTATTAGTTGAATGTCGCGTTCGCGCTTCACGCGTTTGTGATAACCGATTTTTTTCACGTTCATTTCGGTCGTTACGTTTTTGTGCGCTAAGACAAGATAGGTAATTAGCTTGGTTTGTAGCATATCGGGTTTTTCTACCTAAATTTCTTCGTCTTATAGGAGGCATATCAATAATATCATTGGTAACTAAACACTGCACAAAACACGAAAACAAACTCAGTGGTTAACAGAAAATCCAGGATAAACTACAATTGACATTGACAATTTTATATGACTTGGAGTCAAATCCATCAAGCCGTACCCACAATGTTTTATGTACGTAAAATAGGGATATTAATCAATTAAATTAAAACAAAACAAAAGTAATATTATCGCGAAGCTTAAATTAAAACAAAAGAAATATTATCGCGAAGCCAACCAAATTGAAAATCAGTACTATCATTAGTACTGATTTTCAATTTGTGTACATTTTGTGACTATTCAATTTGGTCGGGTCCGCGACATCACTTTTGTTGAGTTTCAGAACGCGGCATTAAATCCTCCAACGATGTATTCTGTGTTCCAACGCACACACGCACATTGTTTTGATAGATATGATTGAATTCGAACTTCGTGAAGCTATAATAAAGTGCAAATTGACTCGATAGGAACACACCTACATTGCTTAGACAACATTGAACTTTATTTCATAACAATAAACCTCAAATTGACGAATCTACGTTATAGTTATAAAACGTTTGTATGGAAAAAGGGAAAAGGCTGTTTTTAGGGTTTCTGCGGCAATTATTCGAATTTTTCTCGCTGTGAAATCCATCCTTGAACTTCAACGAACATATAAAAAAAAGAATTGGCCAAATTGGTCCAGGCGTTGTTGAGTTATGCGCTTACCAACGCATTTTGCGATTTATTTTTATATTATAGAGAAGTAGATATGTAATATACATTCTATAAATCGAATCCAGCAATGAAGTGTTGATAGTCTTGTTTAGCTTGAACCTATTGTAGATTATTCATTTCTTTAGGCTTTGATAAACAAATGGAGCACGTTGAAGAAGATGGAGTCTCTGTCAATACTTGCGTTACTTTCCCGTCAATCATAGTCAAAAACATGTTGTATCTTACAGAAACTGTCGTATGTTCAGAAATTATTACTTGAGTAGGTTGAACCTACTCAAGTAATACGATTGATAGGTACCTATAGTGCAAGTACATACCTATATATATACATAAAATGTACATAAAATATTATATACTCTTATGCCTATATTTATACTTTGAAAACCATTGTTACATAATAATAAGCAAATAAACAAAAAATAAAACTGTAGCCAGCTTGATTAATTAAGTAATTTTTAGTCTCCGTCGCGCTCTCTTTGAAAGTGAATTACGAAAAATGGGGCAAATATAGGCAAGATTTTATTGCCGATTCTGAAAGTAGATAGTTTAGCAAATAGAAAAACCATAATTTCTAATCAGCGGCAATCAGCGCAAGTAACTACTAAAACTTTAACGACAATTTTTATTTTTTTCGGTTGCAGTGTATTTTATTTCTCCATTTTTTTTAATATTTATTATTGATATTTTATACAACAAATAGTTTCTTATGCATATAAAAATATAATATTGTAAATATTTTACGTAAAAGATATGTTAACGATGGTTTGAAGCTGTCCTAGATTTTTTCAAAAAACTTCTGTTTGAAAATTCCGCAACTTTGAAGTTTCGTTATTAATAAATAAAAATAATTACAGAAAAATACATAGTCTATATAAAAAAACTACATAGTCTTACCTCTGTATACCATAGATTATATATATCGTACGACATATCAGACGAAAATGAATTATGAGATGATATTAACCTCGATGCACCATAGTGCGCTAAGGCTTTTTCTAGAGTGGAGACCACGAACCAACAAGCGTATGGAAGGATGTGCACCCACTAGGTGGACACACAACAGGTTTAGTAAGATTCTTGGAAGATGCTGACAAGCTACTTCCAACCAGTCCAGTTGGAAATCTATGTCAGTGGCATACATTAAGCAGTGGATGTCTTACAGCTATGATTGTGATGATTGAACCACATATTGCCTCAAAATCTCCGTTGCAGGTCTCTGGTGATCTGGGTAACCAAGTATACAAAGTGCGACGATACTTGAATCTACCATTAGTTTATGGGTTTATGTTACATTACGTTAGCTTCAACTTAAGAAGTACTTCAGAAGGTTCCTACACTGTTGATGTCCTTTCGTAATTTCATTGTACCTGTAACGTATCCGACGCATTAGTGAAAATCATCGACCTTACCCGACCGAAAATGTCGTCGACCGCAAAGGATTAATATCGCAAAAACATTTGCCATCGATTGCCGCGAAAATGAGTACACACTACAACTTTTCATATAACGATGAACTAAAATTAACGCAGATTTTTAAAAATTGTAACCGTATTTTTGGCAGACTCCGTATGTATAATTTAATATTCATGGTCATTTTGTTAACATAAATAAAAAGCTAATTCATTTGCTTTGTGACAAAAATTAAATACATCTTCCTTTTTGAATTATTTAATAGGGTTCCACTTTCAAAAATGCTATACTGCGAAAGCGCCATCTGTTATTGACTCGTCTCGTAACAGGTCGTACAGATGTTTTAGTTACACTTTTTAGCGACATCTAGGATATTTTGAAAAAATAGTTGCATTCTTAATCTGCGTACGGAAGGAACGTCGTCTATTACACAAGTCTCTATTATTATTATACATTGTATTAGTTATGCAATATACGATAATTTTATTCATTATTAATATTGTATATAAAATGTATATAAAATTAACAGCGGTTTATTACTGCAAGAAAAATAAGAAAATATATCTGTGAATAGATTGTTTTTATTACATTTCCATACAAATTTTATAAATCCATATTACATTTGAATGTCCAGAAACTTTAACATTACATTTATAAAGAATAATTACAAAAGTTGAAGTTATTTATGAGTACACTTCTACCCGGAACGTTCGTAAAACATTTGTTATTGTCGAAAGTTGGAATCCCAAGAAATAACCCAGGTTTTTTGTTTATATTTCACTAAGCTGTAAAATGGAAAGGACGATAGTTCATTTACTTAAATACATTATGACGATTCCTGTGAGGTGGTACACGACAAAAACTAGAGAAAACAATGAATGGAGAAAAGAATACATTTCTTTGAAATAATAATGACGCTTACTAGCTCACTCTTGCTTCCCGTATACACTAGTAGTAAAATGCATAAAAAATATTTTCTATGCTCGCTCGGTGGAAGCTTGTTTATAAGTACGTATATGTCGAAAAGTTAAAATAGCAGTAACACGAAGTATAACCATAAGAAGTTAGCTTCATTTTCAAGCTGTGTGTTCCTAGTGAAAATAATTACTGTTCCGCGCAAAGGATGATTAGGTCCGATTGTGCTTTCACTTAAATAAATGTAAATCTATCGTTATACAGCATCAAATAAAAAAAAATAATAAAAAAGCATACATTAGTAAAGTTATTGTATTGATTGTCATTTTTGGTATAAAAATCAAGTATCAGGTGTCTCTCGTTTAATTCTAATTTGTACATGATTTAAAATGTATAATTACGTATAAGAGATTTTTTTACTTGGCTTAGACAGCTGCCCAAGTAACATTTGCAAAAAAAATTGCGGGTCTAATGAGGCAGGGCGCAGAGGGCGGGAACTTTGCCTAAAACCACCTTTAGCTGTCGAGTACCGTGCGGAGCCTCGGAGCAGAGATAGTGTGATTGCTCTATAGACGGCAAGTTTTGTGTGGAGCTTTAGGTCGTGAGACTTTTATACTCTTTGGTTCAGTTTATCAAAAGCAGCAGCGGCTTTTGCGATTCGCGCAGATATCTTTGCAGATTCTCCATACTGTCAGCCATAAGGCAAACATCGTCTGCATAAAGAATTTACAGCACAGAGGTCTGATGGACTTTATGTTTTACTCTGAAATGGGTAAGGTCCTGTACACTCTTGTCCGTGCGAACATTTAATGAAACACTATCATTGCAGTTCCTAAGGGCATCCTTCATAACCGCAGCAAAGTATGTAGCAAATAGGGTTGGAGCCATTACACAACCTTATTTCACTCCGCTTGTTACATTAAACTCTTCTGTCAAGTCATTTTCGTGGCATACACGGACCATCATGCCTTCATGAAATTGACGCATTAAATTTACGAACTTCAGAGGACATCCATATTTCTCGAATACTGTCCAAAAGGCAGATCTTGGTACGCGATCAAAGGCCTTTTCCGGGTCCACAAAACACATGTAGAGGTCACAGTGTTGCTCAAGGCTTTCTTCTTGTAATTGTTTGACAACAAAGATGGCATCAACCGTCCCTCGATTCGGTCTGAAACCACACTGGGTATCGGGAAGGAAGCTTTCAGCTAACGTACATAGGCGCTTGTTGATGGTATGCGCCAGGATCTTGCCAGCTATTGAAAGCAGGGCAATTCCTTAAAATGAGCTGCAATCTGAGAGGTCTCCTTTGCCTTTGTATAGTTTAACAATATTAGCATCCTTCCAGTTTTGTGGAACAAGCTCATCAGCCCAAGTTTGTTGAATAAGTGCAAACAGTCTGGAGTGCTATGGCAGATAATCTCGTGGTGCACTCTGTGCATAGATTTGAATTTATTATAAAATTAGGTTTTGTTTCTGAAATCAAATTAAACAGAAAAATGAGGCATTATTAAAAATTAGAGCGAAAATCTATATCAGGTGTTTGGTTTAGACTGAATAAGTTATGAAGATGTTATTAAAAGAGTTTTGGCTAAAATCAATTAAAAAAGAAAAATATGACGAATTTATTAACCAACTAACGTGAACATCTACATTCAGCGTCCCGTTGATACTGCATAGATTTGAATATATTTTAAAATAAGGTTTTGCGCTTAAAAATTTGGTGCTGCCACTTATTGGTCTGGTTGGCAGCGTCTTGCTTGGATCCAGGTGCTGGAGACGTGACGCCTTCCTTCCTGCGGTGCTTGCCCTGGAATTCGGAAAACAATACAGCATTGCTGATTATTTTCAAAATAAATATATATCACATAAATATAATCTTTTAATATTTTTTTATATCGCTTACACTGTTGTCCAAGAGATATTTGCAGATTAGATTAGAGGGCACTTTGTCTAAGACCTTTTTTAAGGTGGAGAAGCTCGAGGGCTCCTTAGGAAGCCTTAACTTGGTCAGCTTGTGATGTGTTACATCTTTGCCCTCTATTATTAACTCAATGAATATTTAAATTACAAGAATCCTGTAAGTACATTTAGTCTATATCTGACAGAGTGTACATACATAAGTCACAATTATTATTTAAAAAAAAAGTGTTGTTGAGTTTCCTGTTCATCTCGACAATGACATGACACCTTGCAAATCAGAGTAGAGCCAAATATATAAAAAAATAATTGATCATCAATAAGAGACCTGATAAAAGTTCCAATATTGAGTAAATTAACTTTATCTTTATTTTTAAGTCATTGTTTCACGTGGATTTTCATTCTTATAATATGTTCGACAGATCAAGTAAGTTAAGCTAATTTACTTGATCGGTCACAGGTACTCCGACGGCTTGCAGCTTTTAAATGTCAATAGGTCAAAAGCGACCATCACTTCACTGAAAAGAAATGTGGAAAAAAAAATTAAGAGAAAACATAGGGCCAGCTTACTAGTGGATAATAAAATCTCTGATAGCCTATTAGGAATTTATGATAATAAATGAAACGGATTCGGAGCCTTAGAAACACGCAGTGTCGTGGGGGGTCGAATCGAAGAAAAATGTCATCGGATACTTTAGCTGTCAGATAGCGTTACATTGTCTTAACTTTGTAATGGGCTCTTAATAAGATAAAAAGAATAGCAATTATCTTGTTTACTTGTAACTGTAATTTAATTTTTCCATTTTGTTATTCATATATGTATATAGAGCGCTTCATACAGCATAATGAACAAAATATTTATTACACGATATAACGTAAGGGCTAGTAAAAAGTATTGGTCCGTCGTTTCCGAATTAAAAAAAATGATACAACGTATTTCAAAGAGGTCACTTTATTTATTGATGACATTTTATTATTTCTAACTGATCTAAATAGCGTCAAACTCGGGAAATTTAAAGTAACTGAAAGTTAAAAAAATTATGAAAAAAATCTGACCATCCCGGAAATTTAAGACGAATCGTCTGACTCGAAGTTCAAAAATAATTACAAGTTAAAAAAAAAAACAAACTGTCAAACGCGGGAAATTCAATGCGACTTGTCCAATGCGCGAAGTATAAAAGTAATATATATCCACATATATATATTTATATATATAAATTAACAAAGTAATAACATGCGAACTTCAAAAGTTAATTGTAAGAAAAAACAGGTAACAACAAATAAAATGGACAACCCACAAGGACATCATGCCCCGTGCGAGTTGTCTTTTCCTGTCATTATTGACTCATGTTTTGCACCTGTTTTACTACACGCGCACTCGCTGATCAACTAATAAAAAACACCGGCTGCCAATCTAAGAACGTTCCACATAACATGCAATAAAATAAGGATATTCGCAATTGCATTCAAATAAATAAACAATAATTTCGCAAATATATGTACAGGTGTCCGCAAGTGCAGTCAAACAAAATTTCAATGTTTCGTCACCGCGCTGTGACATGGCGCTCGTACTGCCGTTGTATTGTGCTGTAATGCCTTAATAAAAGTTCTCATTGTAAAAATTGACGATGCGCAGTTGCGACATACTTGCAAAATAACAAAAACCAAACTCATGTTATTTACTAACTAAAAGTGACAAATTTTTTGCGAGCTTGGGATTCGCGAAAGCATTTTATTTTCAAACAATTCGTTAATTAGATTGCGAGAAGAGGGGTTTCAATTCACAAGCCGAACTGCTTATTATAACTTGGGCTGAACATAACAAACATCTCTAAAGGCAACAAAGTATACCGATTAGTTCCATAATAATGCACAGTTGTATTGGGACATCTTGAATTTATGAGTTTTGAGGAGATTTATTGACTTATTATTTAAAAAAAAGACATATTACTCTTTACTGTACACGTTAGAAAATATATACATTGGCAGTCTTTATCATATGGGGCAAATTTTTTCAGACCATCATAGTATGGAAATAGACAAGTATCTGGTATTTAGGTGCGCACGCACGCACGTACTCGCACACGCACACGCACACGCACACGCACACGCACACGCACACGCACACGCACACGCACACGCACACGTACACGTACACGCACACGCACACACACACACACACGTATTATTCTGTTCAACTAATTATATTCGAAATCAGTCACATGCACTTTCAGCTTCTCCTACGGCTGATAGACACTCCCAGTGCAAGGCATTGTCTTCCCCCCAGTGACCGGTGCAGCGCTGTCCGCTATCAGGTCAATTTCGATTTTAACTTTCTCAAATAGCATACAAGTATTTATTGATCTTCTTTTTGAGTACGTAACAAAGACAATTAATAATAGGACAATTTAAATTGACCACTTATGTACGAAATCCAGTAAGGTTAGCCACAAAGGTTGCTAATATCAAAGTTTTTAATTTTTTTTATCTCTAGTTTAACTGCATAATGTTTATGGCAGTGATAAGCGACGTGACAAGTGTTACCTGTAGTGGGCTGATGATCTGTGCCCGTGTAAGCTGCTGCGTTCCGAGCACCGGCTGCACCTGGACACACTGCGCTTGAACTGGAACTGTCTGAGCGGTCTCCCCGGCTGATTTCGCCTTGCCTCCGGACACCTTAGCGCCACTAATCATCTGCGGAGCGACAACTATGTTATTAACGCATTTGGATCGTAATAGAAATGGATTTAAATAACACACACGCACACACGCACGCACGATCTTTATCTTGTGTATTTACGTCCATTTCTGTTAAAATGTCAAATAATCACGAATAATATAAAATATAAATAATACATGGTCTAGCATAAACTTACGTTACAAAAAAAATATCCGATAATAGCTAAAAAACAACTTTATGCTAAAGTTTTATATGTGATTATGTAGAGTGAAAAGGCTATATTATTATACTAAACTAGTTATTCAATGTGTCCACCCTTAGCTTTGACGCACGCTTTTAGACGATAGGGCCATTCGTCGATGGATTTACAAACGGTTTCCATTGGAAACTCGGTCACTGCTGCCTCCAAAGATTTCTTGAACGACTCAATATTTTGGGTGATGATTAGAGCAGGTTTTCAGTTTTGATTGCATTAAATAAAAAGTATTAAAAAGACTACTTCATATTTCAAGCAGTATAAAGGAAACTACTGATGTTGATCTTCGCTTCAAGATTTTCTAAGAATGTCTCATTTTCTTCTGAAATTGATATTAGAGACGTAACCTAACTTTTAAATTTTAAAATCTATGCCGTATCAATGTAACGCTAGGTGAAGATTTTTCCGCTGGTCGAATAATACATTCGTCTTAGTTTTCATTTTTGATTGCTTTTAATAAAAAATATTATAAAAAGACAAATACTATTTCAATCAGCATAAACGAAACACCTGATGTTGATTTTCGCTTCAAGATTTTCTGAGAAAGCCTAATTTTTCTTCCAAAATTGATACAAAAGACGTAACCTAACTTTTAAATTTTTAAATCTATGCAGTATTAATGTAACGCTGTGGGGAGATTCTTCCGCTGGTCGATTAATACATTCGTCTTAGTTTTTATTTTTGATTGCTCCTAATAAAAAAATATTAAAAAAAAACTTCAAATTTCATGCAGTATAAACGAAACACCTGTTGTTGATTTTCGCTTCAAGATTTTCTAAGAAAGTCTTAAATTTCCCCTGAAATTGATATTAGAAACGTAACTTAACTCTTAAATTTTTAAATCTATGCAGTATCAATGTAACGCTAGGGTGAGATTTTTCCGCTGGTCGGTTAATACATTCGTCTTAGTTTTCATTTTTGATTGCTTTTAATAAAAAATATTAAAAAGACAACTTCAAATTTCGTGCAGTATATACGAAACACCTGATGTTGATTTGCGCTTCAAGATTTTCTAAGAAATTCTCATTTTCCTCCTAAATTAATACGAGAGACGTAATCTAACTTTTAAATTTTTAAATCTATGCCGTATCAGTGTAACGCTAGGTGGAGATTTTACCGCTGGTCGATTAATACATTCGTCTTAGTTTTCAGTTTTTATTGCTTTTAATAAAAAATATTAAAAAGACAACTTCAAATTTCGTGCAGTATATACGAAACACCCGATGTTGATTTGCGCTTGAAGATTTTCTAAGAAAGTCTTAATTTACTCCTGAAATTGATGTAAGAGACGTAACAAAACTTTTAAATTTTTAAATCTATGCCGTATCAGTTTAACGCTAGGTGGAGATTTTTCCGCTGGTCGATTAATACATTCGTCTTAGTTTTCAGTTTTAATTGCTTTTAATAAAAAAATATTATAAAGACAACTTCTAATTCAAGCAGTATAAACGAAACACCTGATGTTGTTTTGCGCTTCAAGATTTTCTAAGAAAGTTTTAATTTACTCCTGAAATTGATATTAAAGACGTAACCTACCTTTTAAATTTTTAAATCTATGCCGTATCAGTGTAACGCTAGGTGGAGATTTTTCCGCTGGTCGGTTAATACATTCGTCTTAGTTTTCATTTTTGATTGCTTTTAATAAAAAATATTAAAAAGACAACTTCAAATTTCGTGCAGTATATACGAAACACCTGATGTTGATTTGCGCTTCAAGATTTTCTAAGAAAGTCTTAATTTACTCCTGAAATTGATATAAGAGACGTAACAAAACTTTTAAATTTTTAAATCTATGCCGTATCAGTTTAACGCTAGGTGGAGATTTTTCCGCTGGTCGGTTAATACATTCGTCTTAGTTTTCATTTTTGATTGCTTTTAATAAAAAATATTAAAAAGACAACTTCAAATTTCGTGCAGTATATACGAAACACCTGATGTTGATTTGCGCTTCAAGATTTTCTAAGAAATTCTCATTTTCCTCCTAAATTAATACGAGAGACGTAATCTAACTTTTAAATTTTTAAATCTATGCCGTATCAGTGTAACGCTAGGTGGAGATTTTACCGCTGGTCGATTAATACATTCGTCTTAGTTTTCAGTTTTTATTGCTTTTAATAAAAAATATTAAAAAGACAACTTCTACTTCAAGCAGTATAAACGAAACACCTGATGTTGTTTTGCGCTTCAAGATTTTCTAAGAAAGTCTTAATTTACTCCTGAAATTGATATAAGAGACGTAACAAAACTTTTAAATTTTTAAATCTATGCCGTATCAGTTTAACGCTAGGTGGAGATTTTTCCGCTGGTCGATTAATACATTCGTCTTAGTTTTCAGTTTTTATTGCTTTTAATAAAAAAATATTAAAAACACAACTTCAAATTTCAAGCAGTATAAACGAAACACCTGATGTTGATTTGCGCTTCAAGATTTTCTAAGAAATTCTCATTTATCTTCCTAAATTGATATTGGAGACGTATCCTAACTTTTAAATTTTTAAATCTATGCCGTATCAGTGTAACGCTAGGTGGAGATTTTACCGCTGGTCGATTAATACATTCGTCTTAGTTTTTATTAATGATTGCTTTTAATAAAAAATATTAAAAAGACAACTTCATATTTCAAGCAGTATAAACGAAACACCTGATGTTGATTTTCTCTTCAAGATTACCTAATTTCGTCTAATTTTTGTTCTAAAATTGATATTAGAGACGTAACCTACCTTTTAAATTTTTAAATCTTTGCAGTATCAATGTAACGCTGTGTGGAGATTTTTCCATTAGTCCGATAATAAATTCGTCATAATTTTCTTTTATGACTTTTTTACTCCAAAATTATTTAATTAAAAATCTTACCTCATACAGTATATACGAAACACCTGATGTTGGTTTGCGATTCAAGATTTTCTAAGTATGTCTCATTTTCTTTTGAAATTGATATTAGAGACGTAATTCAACTTTTAAATTTTTAAATCTTTGCAGTATCAATGTAACGCTGTGTGGAGATTTTTCCATTAGTCCGATAATAAATTCGTCATAATTTTCTTTTATGACTTTTTTACTCCAAAATTATTTAATTAAAAATCTAACCTCATACAGTATATACGAAACACCTGATGTTGGTTTGCGCTTCAAAATTTTCTAAGAAAGTCTCATTTTCCTTCCTAAATTGATATTAGAGACGTACCCTAACTTTTAAATTTTTAACCTATGCCATATCAATGTAACGTGAGGTGGAGATTTTTCTGCTGGTCGATTAATAATTGCTTTTAATAAAAAATATTAAAAAGACAACTTCAAAATTCAAGCAGTATATACGAAACACCTGATGTTGGTTTGCGCTCCAAGAGTTTCTAAGAAAGTCTCATTTTATTCTGAAATTGATATTAGAGACGTAACCGAACTTTTAAATTTTTAAATCTATGCCGTATCAATGCAACGCTAGGTGGAGATTTTTCCGCTGGTCGATTATTACATTCGTCTTAGTTTTCATTTTTGATTGCTTTTAATAAAAAAATATTAAAAAGACAAATTCAAATTTCAAGCAGTGTAAACGAAATACCTGATGTTGTTTTTCGCTTCAAGTTTTTCTAAGAAATTCTCATTTATCTTCCTAAATTGATATTGGAGACGTATCCTAACTTTTAAATTTTTAAATCTATGCCGTATCGGTGTAACGCTAGGTGGAGATTTTACCGCTGGTCGATTAATACATTCGTCTTAGTTTTCAGTTTTTATTGCTTTTAATAAAGAAATATTAAAAAGACAACTTAAAATTTCAAGCAGTATAAACGAAACACCTGATGTTGATTTGCACTTCAAGATTTTCTTAGAATGTCTCATTTTCTTCTGAAATTGATATTAGAGACGTAACCTAACTTTTAAATTTTTTAATCTATGCCGTATCAATGTATTGCTAGGTGGAGATTTTACCACTGGTCGATTAATACATTCGTCTTAGTTTTTATTAATGATTGCTTTTAATAAAAAATATTAAAAAGACAACTTCATATTTCAAGCAGTATAAACGAAACACCGGATGTTGATTTGCGCTTCAAGATTTTGTAAGAAAGTCTCATTTTTCTTCCTAAATTGATATTAGAGACGTAACCTAACTCTTAAATTTTTAAAACTATGCCGTACCAGTGTAACGCTAGGTGGAGATTTATCCGCTGGTCGATTAACACATTTGTCTTAGTTTTCAGTTTTGATTGCATTTAATAAAAAATATTAAAGAGACAACTTCATATTTCAAGCAGTATAAAAGAAACACCTGATGTTGAATTTCGCTTCAAATTTTCTAAGAAAGTCTCATTTTCCTTCTTAATTGATATTAGATACGTAACCTAACTTTTAAATTTTTAAATCTATGCCGTATTAATGTAACGCTGTGGGGAGATTCTTCCGCTGGTCGATTAATACATTCGTCTTAGTTTTTATTTTTGATTGCTTTTAATAAAAAATATTAAAAAGACAACTTCAAATTTCGTGCAGTATATACGAAACACCTGATGTTGATTTGCGCTTCAAGATTTTCTAAGAAATTCTCATTTTCCTCCTAAATTGATACGAGAGACGTAATCTAACTTTTAAATTTTTAAATCTATGCCGTATCAATGTAACGCTAGGTGGAGATTTTCCTCTTGTCGATTAATACATTCGTCTTAGTTATTTTTTTGTTTGCTTTTAATAAAAAAAAATTAAAAAGACAACTGCATATTTTAAGCAGTATAAACGAAACACCTGATGGTTATTATCGCTTCCAGATTTTCTAAGAAAGTATTAATTTACTGCTGAAATTGATATAAGAGACGTAACCTACCTTTAAAATTTTAAAATCTATGCCGTATCAATGTAACGCTAGGTGGAGATTTTTCCGCTGGTCGATTAATACATTCGTCTTAGTTTTCAGTTTTGATTTCTTTTAATAAAAAATATTTAAAAGACAACTTCATATTTCTAGCAGTATATACGAAACACCTGATGTTGATTTGCGCTTCAAGATTTTCTAAGAAATTCTCATTTTCCTCCTAAATTAATACGAGAGACGTAATCTAACTTTTAAATTTTTAAATCTATGCCGTATCAATGTAACGCTAGGTTGAGATTTTCCTCTTGTCGATTAATACATTCGTCTTAGTTTTTTTTTTGTTTGCTTTTAATAAAAAAATATTAAAAAGACAACTGCATATTTTAAGCAGTATAAACGAAACACCTGATGGTTATTATCGCTTCCAGATTTTCTAAGAAAGTATTAATTTACTGCTGAAATTGATATTAAAGACGTAACCTACCTTTTAAATTTTAAAATCTATGCCGTATCAATGTAACGCTAGGGTGAGATTTTTCCGCTGGTCGGTTAATACATTCGTCTTAGTTTTTATTTTTGATTGCTTTTAATAAAAAATATTAAAAAGACAACTTCAAATTTCGTGCAGTATATACGAAACACCTGATATTGATTTGCGCTTCAAGATTTTCTAAGAAATTCTCATTTTCCTCCTAAATTGATACGAGAGACGTAATCTAACTTTTAAATTTTTAAATCTATGCCGTATCAGTGTAACGCTAGGTGGAGATTTTACCGCTGGTCGATTAATACATTCGTCTTAGTTTTCAGTTTTTATTGCTTTTAATAAAAAATATTAAAAAGACAACTTCTATTTCAAGCAGTATAAACGAAACACCCGATGTTGATTTGCGCTTCAAGATTACGTCTCTCGTATTAATTTAGGAGGAAAATGAGAATTTCTTAGAAAATCTTGAAGCGCACATCAACATCAGGTGTTTCGTATATACTGCACGAAATTTGAAGTTGTCTTTTAAATATTTTTTTATTAAAAGCAATCAAAAATGAAAACTAAGACGAATGTATTAATCGACCAGCGGAAAAATCTCACCCTAGCGTTACATTGATACGGCATAGATTTTAAAATTTAAAAGGTAGGTTACGTCTTTAATATCAATTTCAGCAGTAAATTAATACTTTCTTAGAAAATCTTGAAGCGCAAAACCTCATCAGGTGTTTCGTATATACTGCTTAAAATATGCAGTTGTCTTTTTAATATTTTTTTATTAAAAGCAAACAAAAAAAAAACTAAGACGAATGTATTAATCGACAAGAGGAAAATCTCAACCTAGCGTTACATTGATACGGCATAGATTTAAAAATTTAAAAGTTAGATTACGTCTCTCGTATCAATTTAGGAGGAAAATGAGAATTTCTTAGAAAATCTTGAAGCGCAAATCAATATCAGGTGTTTCGTATATACTGCACGAAATTTGAAGTTGTCTTTTTAATATTTTTTATTAAAAGCAATCAAAAATAAAAACTAAGACGAATGTATTAACCGACCAGCGGAAAAATCTCACCCTAGCGTTACATTGATACGGCATAGATTTTAAAATTTAAAAGGTAGGTTACGTCTTTAATATCAATTTCAGCAGTAAATTAATACTTTCTTAGAAAATCTGGAAGCGATAATAACCATCAGGTGTTTCGTTTATACTGCTTAAAATATGCAGTTGTCTTTTTAATATTTTTTTATTAAAAGCAAACAAAAAAAAAACTAAGACGAATGTATTAATCGACAAGAGGAAAATCTCAACCTAGCGTTACATTGATACGGCATAGATTTAAAAATTTAAAAGTTAGATTACGTCTCTCGTATTAATTTAGGAGGAAAATGAGAATTTCTTAGAAAATCTTGAAGCGCAAATCAACATCAGGTGTTTCGTATATACTGCTAGAAATATGAAGTTGTCTTTTAAATATTTTTTATTAAAAGAAATCAAAACTGAAAACTAAGACGAATGTATTAATCGACCAGCGGAAAAATCTCCACCTAGCGTTACATTGATACGGCATAGATTTTAAAATTTTAAAGGTAGGTTACGTCTCTTATATCAATTTCAGCAGTAAATTAATACTTTCTTAGAAAATCTGGAAGCGATAATAACCATCAGGTGTTTCGTTTATACTGCTTAAAATATGCAGTTGTCTTTTTAATTTTTTTTTATTAAAAGCAAACAAAAAAATAACTAAGACGAATGTATTAATCGACAAGAGGAAAATCTCCACCTAGCGTTACATTGATACGGCATAGATTTAAAAATTTAAAAGTTAGATTACGTCTCTCGTATCAATTTAGGAGGAAAATGAGAATTTCTTAGAAAATCTTGAAGCGCAAATCAACATCAGGTGTTTCGTATATACTGCACGAAATTTGAAGTTGTCTTTTTAATATTTTTTATTAAAAGCAATCAAAAATGAAAACTAAGACGAATGTATTAACCGACCAGCGGAAAAATCTCCACCTAGCGTTACACTGATACGGCATAGATTTAAAAATTTAAAAGGTAGGTTACGTCTTTAATATCAATTTCAGGAGTAAATTAAAACTTTCTTAGAAAATCTTGAAGCGCAAAACAACATCAGGTGTTTCGTTTATACTGCTTGAAATAGAAGTTGTCTTTATAATATTTTTTTATTAAAAGCAATTAAAACTGAAAACTAAGACGAATGTATTAATCGACCAGCGGAAAAATCTCCACCTAGCGTTAAACTGATACGGCATAGATTTAAAAATTTAAAAGTTTTGTTACGTCTCTTATATCAATTTCAGGAGTAAATTAAGACTTTCTTAGAAAATCTTGAAGCGCAAAACAACATCAGGTGTTTCGTTTATACTGCTTGAAGTAGAAGTTGTCTTTTTAATATTTTTTATTAAAAGCAATAAAAACTGAAAACTAAGACGAATGTATTAATCGACCAGCGGTAAAATCTCCACCTAGCGTTACACTGATACGGCATAGATTTAAAAATTTAAAAGTTAGATTACGTCTCTCGTATTAATTTAGGAGGAAAATGAGAATTTCTTAGAAAATCTTGAAGCGCAAATCAACATCAGGTGTTTCGTATATACTGCACGAAATTTGAAGTTGTCTTTTTAATATTTTTTATTAAAAGCAATCAAAAATGAAAACTAAGACGAATGTATTAACCGACCAGCGGAAAAATCTCCACCTAGCGTTAAACTGATACGGCATAGATTTAAAAATTTAAAAGTTTTGTTACGTCTCTTATATCAATTTCAGGAGTAAATTAAGACTTTCTTAGAAAATCTTGAAGCGCAAATCAACATCAGGTGTTTCGTATATACTGCACGAAATTTGAAGTTGTCTTTTTAATATTTTTTATTAAAAGCAATCAAAAATGAAAACTAAGACGAATGTATTAACCGACCAGCGGAAAAATCTCCACCTAGCGTTACACTGATACGGCATAGATTTAAAAATTTAAAAGGTAGGTTACGTCTTTAATATCAATTTCAGGAGTAAATTAAAACTTTCTTAGAAAATCTTGAAGCGCAAAACAACATCAGGTGTTTCGTTTATACTGCTTGAAATAGAAGTTGTCTTTATAATATTTTTTTATTAAAAGCAATTAAAACTGAAAACTAAGACGAATGTATTAATCGACCAGCGGAAAAATCTCCACCTAGCGTTAAACTGATACGGCATAGATTTAAAAATTTAAAAGTTTTGTTACGTCTCTTATATCAATTTCAGGAGTAAATTAAGACTTTCTTAGAAAATCTTGAAGCGCAAAACAACATCAGGTGTTTCGTTTATACTGCTTGAAGTAGAAGTTGTCTTTTTAATATTTTTTATTAAAAGCAATAAAAACTGAAAACTAAGACGAATGTATTAATCGACCAGCGGTAAAATCTCCACCTAGCGTTACACTGATACGGCATAGATTTAAAAATTTAAAAGTTAGATTACGTCTCTCGTATTAATTTAGGAGGAAAATGAGAATTTCTTAGAAAATCTTGAAGCGCAAATCAACATCAGGTGTTTCGTATATACTGCACGAAATTTGAAGTTGTCTTTTTAATATTTTTTATTAAAAGCAATCAAAAATGAAAACTAAGACGAATGTATTAACCGACCAGCGGAAAAATCTCCACCTAGCGTTAAACTGATACGGCATAGATTTAAAAATTTAAAAGTTTTGTTACGTCTCTTATATCAATTTCAGGAGTAAATTAAGACTTTCTTAGAAAATCTTGAAGCGCAAATCAACATCAGGTGTTTCGTATATACTGCACGAAATTTGAAGTTGTCTTTTTAATATTTTTTATTAAAAGCAATCAAAAATGAAAACTAAGACGAATGTATTAACCGACCAGCGGAAAAATCTCCACCTAGCGTTACACTGATACGGCATAGATTTAAAAATTTAAAAGGTAGGTTACGTCTTTAATATCAATTTCAGGAGTAAATTAAAACTTTCTTAGAAAATCTTGAAGCGCAAAACAACATCAGGTGTTTCGTTTATACTGCTTGAATTAGAAGTTGTCTTTATAATATTTTTTTATTAAAAGCAATTAAAACTGAAAACTAAGACGAATGTATTAATCGACCAGCGGAAAAATCTCCACCTAGCGTTAAACTGATACGGCATAGATTTAAAAATTTAAAAGTTTTGTTACGTCTCTTACATCAATTTCAGGAGTAAATTAAGACTTTCTTAGAAAATCTTCAAGCGCAAATCAACATCGGGTGTTTCGTATATACTGCACGAAATTTGAAGTTGTCTTTTTAATATTTTTTATTAAAAGCAATAAAAACTGAAAACTAAGACGAATGTATTAATCGACCAGCGGTAAAATCTCCACCTAGCGTTACACTGATACGGCATAGATTTAAAAATTTAAAAGTTAGATTACGTCTCTCGTATTAATTTAGGAGGAAAATGAGAATTTCTTAGAAAATCTTGAAGCGCAAATCAACATCAGGTGTTTCGTATATACTGCACGAAATTTGAAGTTGTCTTTTTAATATTTTTTATTAAAAGCAATCAAAAATGAAAACTAAGACGAATGTATTAACCGACCAGCGGAAAAATCTCACCCTAGCGTTACATTGATACTGCATAGATTTAAAAATTTAAGAGTTAAGTTACGTTTCTAATATCAATTTCAGGGGAAATTTAAGACTTTCTTAGAAAATCTTGAAGCGAAAATCAACAACAGGTGTTTCGTTTATACTGCATGAAATTTGAAGTTTTTTTTTAATATTTTTTTATTAGGAGCAATCAAAAATAAAAACTAAGACGAATGTATTAATCGACCAGCGGAAGAATCTCCCCACAGCGTTACATTAATACTGCATAGATTTAAAAATTTAAAAGTTAGGTTACGTCTTTTGTATCAATTTTGGAAGAAAAATTAGGCTTTCTCAGAAAATCTTGAAGCGAAAATCAACATCAGGTGTTTCGTTTATGCTGATTGAAATAGTATTTGTCTTTTTATAATATTTTTTATTAAAAGCAATCAAAAATGAAAACTAAGACGAATGTATTATTCGACCAGCGGAAAAATCTTCACCTAGCGTTACATTGATACGGCATAGATTTTAAAATTTAAAAGTTAGGTTACGTCTCTAATATCAATTTCAGAAGAAAATGAGACATTCTTAGAAAATCTTGAAGCGAAGATCAACATCAGTAGTTTCCTTTATACTGCTTGAAATATGAAGTAGTCTTTTTAATACTTTTTATTTAATGCAATCAAAACTGAAAACCTGCTCTAATCATCACCCAAAATATTGAGTCGTTCAAGAAATCTTTGGAGGCAGCAGTGACCGAGTTTCCAATGGAAACCGTTTGTAAATCCATCGACGAATGGCCCTATCGTCTAAAAGCGTGCGTCAAAGCTAAGGGTGGACACATTGAATAACTAGTTTAGTATAATAATATAGCCTTTTCACTCTACATAATCACATATAAAACTTTAGCATAAAGTTGTTTTTTAGCTATTATCGGATATTTTTTTTGTAACGTAAGTTTATGCTAGACCATGTATTATTTATATTTTATATTATTCGTGATTATTTGACATTTTAACAGAAATGGACGTAAATACACAAGATAAAGATCGTGCGTGCGTGTGTGCGTGTGTGTTATTTAAATCCATTTCTATTACGATCCAAATGCGTTAATAACATAGTTGTCGCTCCGCAGATGATTAGTGGCGCTAAGGTGTCCGGAGGCAAGGCGAAATCAGCCGGGGAGACCGCTCAGACAGTTCCAGTTCAAGCGCAGTGTGTCCAGGTGCAGCCGGTGCTCGGAACGCAGCAGCTTACACGGGCACAGATCATCAGCCCACTACAGGTAACACTTGTCACGTCGCTTATCACTGCCATAAACATTATGCAGTTAAACTAGAGATAAAAAAAATTAAAAACTTTGATATTAGCAACCTTTGTGGCTAACCTTACTGGATTTCGTACATAAGTGGTCAATTTAAATTGTCCTATTATTAATTGTCTTTGTTACGTACTCAAAAAGAAGATCAATAAATACTTGTATGCTATTTGAGAAAGTTAAAATCGAAATTGACCTGATAGCGGACAGCGCTGCACCGGTCACTGGGGGGAAGACAATGCCTTGCACTGGGAGTGTCTATCAGCCGTAGGAGAAGCTGAAAGTGCATGTGACTGATTTCGAATATAATTAGTTGAACAGAATAATACGTGTGTGTGTGTGTGTGCGTGTGCGTGTACGTGTACGTGTGCGTGTGCGTGTGCGTGTGCGTGTGCGTGTGCGTGTGCGTGTGCGTGTGCGTGTGCGTGTGCGTGTGCGAGTACGTGCGTGCGTGCGCACCTAAATACCAGATACTTGTCTATTTCCATACTATGATGGTCTGAAAAAATTTGCCCCATATGATAAAGACTGCCAATGTATATATTTTCTAACGTGTACAGTAAAGAGTAATATGTCTTTTTTTTAAATAATAAGTCAATAAATCTCCTCAAAACTCATAAATTCAAGATGTCCCAATACAACTGTGCATTATTATGGAACTAATCGGTATACTTTGTTGCCTTTAGAGATGTTTGTTATGTTCAGCCCAAGTTATAATAAGCAGTTCGGCTTGTGAATTGAAACCCCTCTTCTCGCAATCTAATTAACGAATTGTTTGAAAATAAAATGCTTTCGCGAATCCCAAGCTCGCAAAAAATTTGTCACTTTTAGTTAGTAAATAACATGAGTTTGGTTTTTGTTATTTTGCAAGTATGTCGCAACTGCGCATCGTCAATTTTTACAATGAGAACTTTTATTAAGGCATTACAGCACAATACAACGGCAGTACGAGCGCCATGTCACAGCGCGGTGACGAAACATTGAAATTTTGTTTGACTGCACTTGCGGACACCTGTACATATATTTGCGAAATTATTGTTTATTTATTTGAATGCAATTGCGAATATCCTTATTTTATTGCATGTTATGTGGAACGTTCTTAGATTGGCAGCCGGTGTTTTTTATTAGTTGATCAGCGAGTGCGCGTGTAGTAAAACAGGTGCAAAACATGAGTCAATAATGACAGGAAAAGACAACTCGCACGGGGCATGATGTCCTTGTGGGTTGTCCATTTTATTTGTTGTTACCTGTTTTTTCTTACAATTAACTTTTGAAGTTCGCATGTTATTACTTTGTTAATTTATATATATAAATATATATATGTGGATATATATTACTTTTATACTTCGCGCATTGGACAAGTCGCATTGAATTTCCCGCGTTTGACAGTTTGTTTTTTTTTTAACTTGTAATTATTTTTGAACTTCGAGTCAGACGATTCGTCTTAAATTTCCGGGATGGTCAGATTTTTTTCATAATTTTTTTAACTTTCAGTTACTTTAAATTTCCCGAGTTTGACGCTATTTAGATCAGTTAGAAATAATAAAATGTCATCAATAAATAAAGTGACCTCTTTGAAATACGTTGTATCATTTTTTTTAATTCGGAAACGACGGACCAATACTTTTTACTAGCCCTTACGTTATATCGTGTAATAAATATTTTGTTCATTATGCTGTATGAAGCGCTCTATATACATATATGAATAACAAAATGGAAAAATTAAATTACAGTTACAAGTAAACAAGATAATTGCTATTCTTTTTATCTTATTAAGAGCCCATTACAAAGTTAAGACAATGTAACGCTATCTGACAGCTAAAGTATCCGATGACATTTTTCTTCGATTCGACCCCCCACGACACTGCGTGTTTCTAAGGCTCCGAATCCGTTTCATTTATTATCATAAATTCCTAATAGGCTATCAGAGATTTTATTATCCACTAGTAAGCTGGCCCTATGTTTTCTCTTAATTTTTTTTTCCACATTTCTTTTCAGTGAAGTGATGGTCGCTTTTGACCTATTGACATTTAAAAGCTGCAAGCCGTCGGAGTACCTGTGACCGATCAAGTAAATTAGCTTAACTTACTTGATCTGTCGAACATATTATAAGAATGAAAATCCACGTGAAACAATGACTTAAAAATAAAGATAAAGTTAATTTACTCAATATTGGAACTTTTATCAGGTCTCTTATTGATGATCAATTATTTTTTTATATATTTGGCTCTACTCTGATTTGCAAGGTGTCATGTCATTGTCGAGATGAACAGGAAACTCAACAACACTTTTTTTTTAAATAATAATTGTGACTTATGTATGTACACTCTGTCAGATATAGACTAAATGTACTTACAGGATTCTTGTAATTTAAATATTCATTGAGTTAATAATAGAGGGCAAAGATGTAACACATCACAAGCTGACCAAGTTAAGGCTTCCTAAGGAGCCCTCGAGCTTCTCCACCTTAAAAAAGGTCTTAGACAAAGTGCCCTCTAATCTAATCTGCAAATATCTCTTGGACAACAGTGTAAGCGATATAAAAAAATATTAAAAGATTATATTTATGTGATATATATTTATTTTGAAAATAATCAGCAATGCTGTATTGTTTTCCGAATTCCAGGGCAAGCACCGCAGGAAGGAAGGCGTCACGTCTCCAGCACCTGGATCCAAGCAAGACGCTGCCAACCAGACCAATAAGTGGCAGCACCAAATTTTTAAGCGCAAAACCTTATTTTAAAATATATTCAAATCTATGCAGTATCAACGGGACGCTGAATGTAGATGTTCACGTTAGTTGGTTAATAAATTCGTCATATTTTTCTTTTTTAATTGATTTTAGCCAAAACTCTTTTAATAACATCTTCATAACTTATTCAGTCTAAACCAAACACCTGATATAGATTTTCGCTCTAATTTTTAATAATGCCTCATTTTTCTGTTTAATTTGATTTCAGAAACAAAACCTAATTTTATAATAAATTCAAATCTATGCACAGAGTGCACCACGAGATTATCTGCCATAGCACTCCAGACTGTTTGCACTTATTCAACAAACTTGGGCTGATGAGCTTGTTCCACAAAACTGGAAGGATGCTAATATTGTTAAACTATACAAAGGCAAAGGAGACCTCTCAGATTGCAGCTCATTTTAAGGAATTGCCCTGCTTTCAATAGCTGGCAAGATCCTGGCGCATACCATCAACAAGCGCCTATGTACGTTAGCTGAAAGCTTCCTTCCCGATACCCAGTGTGGTTTCAGACCGAATCGAGGGACGGTTGATGCCATCTTTGTTGTCAAACAATTACAAGAAGAAAGCCTTGAGCAACACTGTGACCTCTACATGTGTTTTGTGGACCCGGAAAAGGCCTTTGATCGCGTACCAAGATCTGCCTTTTGGACAGTATTCGAGAAATATGGATGTCCTCTGAAGTTCGTAAATTTAATGCGTCAATTTCATGAAGGCATGATGGTCCGTGTATGCCACGAAAATGACTTGACAGAAGAGTTTAATGTAACAAGCGGAGTGAAATAAGGTTGTGTAATGGCTCCAACCCTATTTGCTACATACTTTGCTGCGGTTATGAAGGATGCCCTTAGGAACTGCAATGATAGTGTTTCATTAAATGTTCGCACGGACAAGAGTGTACAGGACCTTACCCATTTCAGAGTAAAACATAAAGTCCATCAGACCTCTGTGCTGTAAATTCTTTATGCAGACGATGTTTGCCTTATGGCTGACAGTATGGAGAATCTGCAAAGATATCTGCGCGAATCGCAAAAGCCGCTGCTGCTTTTGATAAACTGAACCAAAGAGTATAAAAGTCTCACGACCTAAAGCTCCACACAAAACTTGCCGTCTATAGAGCAATCACACTATCTCTGCTCCGAGGCTCCGCACGGTACTCGACAGCTAAAGGTGGTTTTAGGCAAAGTTCCCGCCCTCTGCGCCCTGCCTCATTAGACCCGCAATTTTTTTTGCAAATGTTACTTGGGCAGCTGTCTAAGCCAAGTAAAAAAATCTCTTATACGTAATTATACATTTTAAATCATGTACAAATTAGAATTAAACGAGAGACACCTGATACTTGATTTTTATACCAAAAATGACAATCAATACAATAACTTTACTAATGTATGCTTTTTTATTATTTTTTTTTATTTGATGCTGTATAACGATAGATTTACATTTATTTAAGTGAAAGCACAATCGGACCTAATCATCCTTTGCGCGGAACAGTAATTATTTTCACTAGGAACACACAGCTTGAAAATGAAGCTAACTTCTTATGGTTATACTTCGTGTTACTGCTATTTTAACTTTTCGACATATACGTACTTATAAACAAGCTTCCACCGAGCGAGCATAGAAAATATTTTTTATGCATTTTACTACTAGTGTATACGGGAAGCAAGAGTGAGCTAGTAAGCGTCATTATTATTTCAAAGAAATGTATTCTTTTCTCCATTCATTGTTTTCTCTAGTTTTTGTCGTGTACCACCTCACAGGAATCGTCATAATGTATTTAAGTAAATGAACTATCGTCCTTTCCATTTTACAGCTTAGTGAAATATAAACAAAAAACCTGGGTTATTTCTTGGGATTCCAACTTTCGACAATAACAAATGTTTTACGAACGTTCCGGGTAGAAGTGTACTCATAAATAACTTCAACTTTTGTAATTATTCTTTATAAATGTAATGTTAAAGTTTCTGGACATTCAAATGTAATATGGATTTATAAAATTTGTATGGAAATGTAATAAAAACAATCTATTCACAGATATATTTTCTTATTTTTCTTGCAGTAATAAACCGCTGTTAATTTTATATACATTTTATATACAATATTAATAATGAATAAAATTATCGTATATTGCATAACTAATACAATGTATAATAATAATAGAGACTTGTGTAATAGACGACGTTCCTTCCGTACGCAGATTAAGAATGCAACTATTTTTTCAAAATATCCTAGATGTCGCTAAAAAGTGTAACTAAAACATCTGTACGACCTGTTACGAGACGAGTCAATAACAGATGGCGCTTTCGCAGTATAGCATTTTTGAAAGTGGAACCCTATTAAATAATTCAAAAAGGAAGATGTATTTAATTTTTGTCACAAAGCAAATGAATTAGCTTTTTATTTATGTTAACAAAATGACCATGAATATTAAATTATACATACGGAGTCTGCCAAAAATACGGTTACAATTTTTAAAAATCTGCGTTAATTTTAGTTCATCGTTATATGAAAAGTTGTAGTGTGTACTCATTTTCGCGGCAATCGATGGCAAATGTTTTTGCGATATTAATCCTTTGCGGTCGACGACATTTTCGGTCGGGTAAGGTCGATGATTTTCACTAATGCGTCGGATACGTTACAGGTACAATGAAATTACGAAAGGACATCAACAGTGTAGGAACCTTCTGAAGTACTTCTTAAGTTGAAGCTAACGTAATGTAACATAAACCCATAAACTAATGGTAGATTCAAGTATCGTCGCACTTTGTATACTTGGTTACCCAGATCACCAGAGACCTGCAACGGAGATTTTGAGGCAATATGTGGTTCAATCATCACAATCATAGCTGTAAGACATCCACTGCTTAATGTATGCCACTGACATAGATTTCCAACTGGACTGGTTGGAAGTAGCTTGTCAGCATCTTCCAAGAATCTTACTAAACCTGTTGTGTGTCCACCTAGTGGGTGCACATCCTTCCATACGCTTGTTGGTTCGTGGTCTCCACTCTAGAAAAAGCCTTAGCGCACTATGGTGCATCGAGGTTAATATCATCTCATAATTCATTTTCGTCTGATATGTCGTACGATATATATAATCTATGGTATACAGAGGTAAGACTATGTAGTTTTTTTATATAGACTATGTATTTTTCTGTAATTATTTTTATTTATTAATAACGAAACTTCAAAGTTGCGGAATTTTCAAACAGAAGTTTTTTGAAAAAATCTAGGACAGCTTCAAACCATCGTTAACATATCTTTTACGTAAAATATTTACAATATTATATTTTTATATGCATAAGAAACTATTTGTTGTATAAAATATCAATAATAAATATTAAAAAAAATGGAGAAATAAAATACACTGCAACCGAAAAAAATAAAAATTGTCGTTAAAGTTTTAGTAGTTACTTGCGCTGATTGCCGCTGATTAGAAATTATGGTTTTTCTATTTGCTAAACTATCTACTTTCAGAATCGGCAATAAAATCTTGCCTATATTTGCCCCATTTTTCGTAATTCACTTTCAAAGAGAGCGCGACGGAGACTAAAAATTACTTAATTAATCAAGCTGGCTACAGTTTTATTTTTTGTTTATTTGCTTATTATTATGTAACAATGGTTTTCAAAGTATAAATATAGGCATAAGAGTATATAATATTTTATGTACATTTTATGTATATATATAGGTATGTACTTGCACTATAGGTACCTATCAATCGTATTACTTGAGTAGGTTCAACCTACTCAAGTAATAATTTCTGAACATACGACAGTTTCTGTAAGATACAACATGTTTTTGACTATGATTGACGGGAAAGTAACGCAAGTATTGACAGAGACTCCATCTTCTTCAACGTGCTCCATTTGTTTATCAAAGCCTAAAGAAATGAATAATCTACAATAGGTTCAAGCTAAACAAGACTATCAACACTTCATTGCTGGATTCGATTTATAGAATGTATATTACATATCTACTTCTCTATAATATAAAAATAAATCGCAAAATGCGTTGGTAAGCGCATAACTCAACAACGCCTGGACCAATTTGGCCAATTCTTTTTTTTATATGTTCGTTGAAGTTCAAGGATGGATTTCACAGCGAGAAAAATTCGAATAATTGCCGCAGAAACCCTAAAAACAGCCTTTTCCCTTTTTCCATACAAACGTTTTATAACTATAACGTAGATTCGTCAATTTGAGGTTTATTGTTATGAAATAAAGTTCAATGTTGTCTAAGCAATGTAGGTGTGTTCCTATCGAGTCAATTTGCACTTTATTATAGCTTCACGAAGTTCGAATTCAATCATATCTATCAAAACAATGTGCGTGTGTGCGTTGGAACACAGAATACATCGTTGGAGGATTTAATGCCGCGTTCTGAAACTCAACAAAAGTGATGTCGCGGACCCGACCAAATTGAATAGTCACAAAATGTACACAAATTGAAAATCAGTACTAATGATAGTACTGATTTTCAATTTGGTTGGCTTCGCGATAATATTTCTTTTGTTTTAATTTAAGCTTCGCGATAATATTACTTTTGTTTTGTTTTAATTTAATTGATTAATATCCCTATTTTACGTACATAAAACATTGTGGGTACGGCTTGATGGATTTGACTCCAAGTCATATAAAATTGTCAATGTCAATTGTAGTTTATCCTGGATTTTCTGTTAACCACTGAGTTTGTTTTCGTGTTTTGTGCAGTGTTTAGTTACCAATGATATTATTGATATGCCTCCTATAAGACGAAGAAATTTAGGTAGAAAAACCCGATATGCTACAAACCAAGCTAATTACCTATCTTGTCTTAGCGCACAAAAACGTAACGACCGAAATGAACGTGAAAAAAATCGGTTATCACAAACGCGTGAAGCGCGAACGCGACATTCAACTAATAATCGCGCAAGGTTGAATCGAGCTGTATTTAGTTACGATGTGTCAGTTGACTACAGTAACTACCAATGTGTTGTTATTGGTTCTATGAACTCGGTTTGCTCACATTGTAAGGCATTGAAATACAAAAACGAAGCCAATGGATTGTGTTGCGCAAATGATAAAGTGAAATCGATACCATTGCATCCACCACCAGAGCCATTGTACTCATTAGTTTCGGGAATAGGACCAGATTCCATACACTTTTTGACAAATATCCAACAATATTACAATTGCTTTCAAATGACTTCATTTGGGGCAACAAATGTAGTTCGAGAAAATTTTATGTCAACTTTTAAGGTATGTATTATAGCAGTTCTTCTTCTTCCTTCCCTTTTCCCTTTATTTGGGGTCGGGTCTCCTTATCAATTTGCGCCAGGCCACTCTATCCTGGGTTGTCCCTGCATCAAGTTGAAGGGTTTCCAGTTCCTTTCTGATATTAGACCACCACGTAGCTTTTGGACGCCCTCTCCCTCTTGGGAATTCTGGGAGGCTTAAGGCAGTTTTTACTACGTGGTCATCTGGTTTTCGTTGAATGTGGCCATACCATCGTGATCTTTTTTCCTGTAATTTGCTGGGGATCGGAGCTACCTTAAACGAACCTCTGATATATTCGTTCCGTATTTTGTCCATTCTAGTGACGCCACCCGACCATCTAAGCCTCTTCATCTCATTGACATGAAGTGTTTGCTCGTGTCTCTGACTTACAGTCCAGCATTCCGAGCCGTAGAGCATGGCTGGTCTGACAACTGCTTTGTAGACTTTACCCTTGGTATTAATGGGCATACGGTTATCACATAGAACGCCTGACACTTCCCTCCACTTCATCCATGCAATTTGTACCCTGTTCTTGACATCAGCGGTTGAGTCTGCATCGGTACTTAAGGTCGACCCTAGGTACCTGAACTTAGTGACGGATGGTATTGGAATGCCACTGATGTTCAGATTGCTATGGCCTTGTGTTGGTGTTGGTGCAAATGCACAGTGCATGTGTTTCGTTTTGGATCTACTTATGCGGAGGCCGTTGGATTCTAGTTCTCTAATCCATAGGTTCAGGTCTCTCTGAAAATCATCTGCTGATTTGTTTGCATGAACAATATCATCTGCATATAGAAGGCACCATGGTAAGGCATTCTGTATATCCTTTGTGAGGTAACGCATGACGCAGTTAAATAATAATAATGGACTAAGTGCGGATCCCTGATGAACGCCAACTGTTACTTCGAACAGGTCACTGAGTCCTGCCGGGCTTCTCACCTGGGTCGCGCAGTTGTAGTACATGTCTTTTACTATGGAGACATACTTTTCGGGGAGGCCTTGAGACCTGAGAGCTTGCCATACAAGTTGTCTTGCCACTCTATCGAAAGCTTTTTCCAGGTCAATGAAGACAATATGTAAATCTTCTTTATTGCATCTATGTTTCTCCATAATAATTCTCATGGCTTGAATTGCGTCCGACGTTGATTTACCAGCAGTGAAGCCGAATTGGTTTTCCGTGACGGTTGTAAGCAGCCGCAGTCTATTATTAATAATTCTTTCGAAGAGTTTAAAAGTGTGTGATGTTAATTTTATGCCCCTGTAATTTCCACAAAGCGAAACGTCTCCTTTATGCTTGTAAAATGGTATTAAGTAGCTCTTTCGCCAGGAGTCTGGCATTGTACCGGACGTGAGGACAAGATTTAGGAGTTTCGTAAGCCACCTTATAGCTACCATTCCTCCACGCTTCCATATCTCCGCAGGTATCTGATCTGGCCCTGTAGCCTTCTTGTTCTTCATCTTTAGTATCGCTACTTTAACTTCGGATTCTGTTATAGCTTCGATGGGCCCTGAGGTCACACGTATGAAGGGAAATTTTTCGCTTGGAAATTCTTCGTTGGGTAATTCGACGTAGTAATCTTTCCATCTTTTGTTGATGTCATTATTTGAGGTCAAGAGTTTACCATTAACATCTCTGATATATTTATTTATGTTTATGTCCAATGTACTGCGCTGGCGCTGCTTAGCAATTTTGTATATATCATTATCGTCTGTGTTTTCCTCTAAAACTGTCTATAGAAATTATCTCTAGCTTTCTGTCTTTCTTGGGCAACGATAATTTTGGTGTGGGCTTTGGTTATTTCATATGCCTTTAGGTCCTCGTCGCTTTCCGAATCTTGCCAAGCCTTGAAATGCTCTTTTTTGTTCCGCACTGCTGCTTTCACGGTATCGTTCCACCAACTAGGGTCTTTATTTGGAATTATGCCTTTTGACTCTCCTAGTATAGTTTTTGCTGCCGGGACCGTTAGATCTTCGAATTTGGACCACATTTCATTTACGTTTTGGTACTCGTTGTCCAAGTTAGATTTTAAATGGTTTGTAATACTTTCTAATAAGCGGCTTCCTTCTGGTCCGTTCAGTTTAGCCCATTTGATTTTTGGTGTTTTATCTGTGGGAGTCGTATATACACTGATGTGATGTCTGAATGAATAATAGGTGTAAGATTTTGTGGGCGAGCGTAGCCGACGGGCGAACTTAGTGTGCCGAATTAGTGCAGCGGGCACATGCACGCACCGGTGACGCGAGCGCAGACCTTTTGTTTCTTTTGCGCCTTTGTTCTATTGCCCGCTTTCACTCGGTCGCGGAGCACAGTGCGTCCCAGAGTCTCACGACGAATGCACGTCCTTTTTGCTCGCCCTCAAGCGCTAATAAAAATTTGTTCGTGTGTTAAATAAATTGATAAAGTGTTACAAACATCTTTTAATAAGACGCTAACACTTTATATCTTTGACATTTCTCAGTGGTTTCCGCAATTTGAACTTCGTAACAAGTATTCGATGTTGACTTGTTAATGCTTCCCCTGGGATAACCTTACAGTCCTTGAATCTAGATATTAAGCTTTTCTCTCCCAGTATGTAATCAACCTGCGTCTTCTTACCTCCACTTTTGTAAGTTATAAGGTGCTCTTCCTTTTTCTCAAAGCACGTGTTAATGATCATTAAATTGTGTCTACTTGAAAAATCTAAAATACTATGTCCTTCTTGATTTAGCTTGCCATAGCCAAAACCGCCATGGTGTTCACTGCCATTTGGAGTTTTATGGCCAACGTGCCCATTAAGGTCACCGCCGATTAGTTTTAATTCATTAACTCCTATAGAGGCTATCACATCATCAAAGTCCTCCCAGAAATCTTGTTTTTTCTCCTTAGAGCATACAACTTGAGGAGCGTATGCTGATATGATGTTTAGTGGTGGCTGATTGTCAAGCGCTAGTTTCATGGCTAGGAGCCGGTCAGACTTCCTATTTATGCTAATGATTCTATCTTTCAGACAAGAGTTTAGAGCTATGGCCACACCATTTCGGTGTGTTAATGTTCCATTATATATTAGTTTAAATCCTAGTCCTATATCACGAGACTTGGAACCCTTCCACTTGGTTTCCTGTAAGCAACACGCATCAATGTATCTTCGTTTGAGGACTTCACTTAGTTCGCTGGTGCGACCGGTAAGGGAACCTAAGTTCCACGTAGCGAATCTCAGAGTGTCAATTACGTCGCTTGCGGGGGACGCCCTAGTGTTGTCTTCTTTTGTCGCCCTTTTATTCGCCTCTAAAGTATTTGCGTCGCTTGTGGGGTACGCCCTAGTATGATCTCGTCTATTATTTCTTGTAACTTTCATGATAAGGAGAATTTGTTTTGGCAATTGGGTTTTTACAGCCGGCTGCCGCCTGACGCTAAGGTAGTAACTCTCTTGGAGAGCTAAGGGTGCTTCTGCCGACCGCGGTCTTCATCACCAACCCTACTACACCACCCCACCTGGCAGCGTAGCTCCAGAGCAACCTGTGACCCAATATGTGAGGGCAGCTTGCGACTGGGGTATTTGCCTCTTCCGCCTGCTCTACCGTACCAATGGACTTCATCTCCGCCTTTGCAGCCGTTAAGGTCTTCACCCGTAACCCTGGGCAAGGGGCCACGCTATACCCTGCGGCACTAGGTCCCTATCCGAACTCGGCCACCAATTTCACTCCGGCCTACTGTTGTGAGTGGTGCCCACCCCCGCGACGTGGACGTTCCGGACAGGTATTGCCCAAGTGACGAGTAGAGAATTTGGCTCTACCCACCCTCAGGCCGAGGGTACGTATTATAGCAGTTGATCATAATTATTTTAGTGAACAATATGTTCTGTCAAACAAGTTAAGATGTGTCATCACTTAGTCTTCATATTATTTGGCGTTTCAGTTTTAGTGACACTTTCATTATTTTGAAACCCAATATAATTATTTGATGATAGATATTAGTTACAACTAAATATTACATATTGAGGTATCTAAGGATATGAAATATTGTTTAGTGATTAGGAGACAGATATCATTTTTAGGAACAAATATTATTTAAGTTTAATATATATAATTATACCCCACATTGCTTATTTATTTTATGGTGTTTGGTACAAACATAATATTTTTTTTTATTATTTACACATACAAGGCCAAATATATCACAGAGCAGGTTCACTACTACCAGTGTCAGATAGCGACTACAAATTCCTGCAAATTTTTTTTATGGCCAATTCACCACAAGAAATTAATCTGCGTTCAACAATTTAGTAAAGAGGTCTATTGCAGAACAATTACAAACTTTATTTCATGAACACTATCAATTGATTATATTGTTTAAAACTGCATTGGATCTGATGCCATCTGATAATCACAAAATTGTCACAAAAGATGATAAAACACCTGCGGGTCAACATGCAAGACATTTAAATGCACCAACTATCGATGAAGTTGCTATCGTTGTAGTTGGAGAAAACTTGGAATCCCGTGATATTGTTTTACATTGTAGGAATGATCAATTACAATGTATAAAGGAAACACATCGCTCATATGATGCACAACAATATCCCATTACATTTTGGCAAGGTGAAGATGGCTATGATCTCTCGGTAAAAATGATAAATCCCATTACAGGTAATTAAAATATTATTTTGGGTATGGAAATAATATCTCAGTCACTATGTTATGTATTTTAATTTTATATTTCAATGTTATTAAAACAAAATCTATTTACAGGTTCTGAAATCAACAAAAAAGTCAATTCAATGAACTATTATTCATACCGCCTAATGATTCGGGAAAATGAAGACAATCTCATATTGAACTGTCAGCGACGATATCACAAATATGTTGTTGACGTGTATGTTAAAATTGAAACGGAGAGATTAACATTCATCAGGTTGAATCAGACCAAACTCCGATCTGATCTGATCAGTATATTCACCTTCGAGATGCTGTTGCTTACCTTCAAGCTACATCGGCAGTCCACGGAACATGCAGGAATACATGCAAGATGCGATGACTTACGTACGTCATTACGGCCGACCGGATTTATTTATTACATTCACATGTAATCCGAATTAGGAAGAGATACAAACTTTACTATTGCCAGGACAACAAGCCATTCATCGTCATGATTTAACTGCACGTGTGTTTAAAAAAAATTGAAATCCTTTATTGATTTTATTGTTAAATATTCAATTTTTGGTATCACACGTTGTTGGCTGTATACGATAGAGTGGCAAAAGCGAGGTTTGCCTCATGCCCACATTTTGGTTTGGCTTAAAGATAGAATCCGTCCTGAAGAAATCGATCAAATAATTTCAGCCGAAATTCCAGACCCATTAATTGATCAAGAATTATTTGATATTGTCACCAAACACATGATCCATGGGCCATGCGGTGCTTTCAACATGACGTCACCGTGCATGGAAAATGGAAAATGTAAAAAAAACTTCCCAAAGCCGCATACGAATGACACGATCACGGATATTGATGGTTATCCAAAGTATCGCCGCAGAAGTACTGAGAATGGTGGCCACACATTTACAATGCGACTGCCGAACTTTCCAAATCAAGTTGAGTTTGATAATGAGTGGGTGGTACCATACTCACCACTACTTTCAAAAACTTACAAATCTCATATCAATGTTGAGCTTTGCAGTTCTGTTAAATCAATTAAGTATATTTGTAATTATGTAAACAAAGGCAGTGATTTGGCCATATTTGAAGTACAAAACATTAATAAAAATGACGAAATAGCACGATACCAAATGGGCAGATACATTAGCAGCAATGAAGCTATTTGGCATATTCTCAGCTTTCCCATCCACGAAAGAGATCCTGATGTCCAACATCTGGCAATACATCTTGAAAACGGTCAACGTGTATACTTCACTGAAGAAAATGTTCTCCAAAGAGCGTTCGAAGCTCCGAAAACGACTCTAACTGAATTTTTTACATTGTGTCAAAAACCTGATGTTTTTGGCCAATTCGCGAAGACATTGGTGTATGGTGATGTTCCACGTTATTTCACATGGAACAAATCCAGTAAAAAATGGGAGCCACGGAAACAAGGAAAACCACATCCTTCCATTACAGGCATATTCAAAGCTAAGACATTGGGGAGACTTTACACGGTACATCCAAAGCAACGTGAGTGCTTCTATTTACGTTTGTTATTGGTGAATGTTCCCGGACCAACGTCTTTTGAATTTTTACGAACAGTTAATGGTCGAGTATTCAATACATACCAGGATGCATGTCGTGAACTGCAATTGCTAGAAGACGATAACCATTGGGACTTAACGCTTGCTGATGCTGCGTTGACATCAACACCGAATAACATTCGTCAGTTGTTTGCAATTATTTTGACGACATGATATCCCTCGCAAGCACAAACTTTGTGGGAAAAATATAAAAATTGTATGACAGAAGACATCTTGCACCGAATTAGACAAACAAATCAATCCCAAAACATAGATTATACACCAGAGATGTACAATGAAGCATTGGTCTTAATCGAGGATTTATGTGTTCTTATTTCAAATTTACCACTTAATCATTATGGTATGCCATCACCTAATCGTCCAGCCACCGACTTAGTCAATACCGATTTACAACGAGAAAATCAATATGACCATGGAAGTTTAGCAACAATTATCATGAACAGTGAACCGTTACTGACAGCACAACAAAAAATTATTTATGATCGGATTATGCTGGCTGTTGCTGCTGAACAAGGCGGTTTTTTTTTCTTGGATGCACCCGGTGGAACCGGTAAGACATTTTTAAAATCGTTGATTCTTGCCAAAATACGGTCGCAACAAAAAATCGCATTAGCAGTAGCATCGTCAGGCATTGCGGCTACTTTACTGGATGGTGGGCGAACAGCACATTCAACATTCAAGCTGCCATTGGACGTTCATAATAAACCAGATGCAATGTGTAACATCAAAAAGAATAGTGGAATAGCTGCAGTGTTGCGGAAGAGTTCTATAATAATTTGGGATGAGTGCACAATGGCACACAAATATTCACTTGAAGCATTAAACAGAATTATGCAAGATTTAAACAGCAATAATAAACTTTTCGGTGGTGCTATCTTACTTTTGTCTGGTGACTTCCGGCAGACCTTACCGGTTATACCTCGCTCTACTTTCGCGGATGAGATTAATGCATGTTTGAAACAATCATTCTTATGGCGAAGTGTTGAAACACTTCGATTGACCTTCGATTAAATATGCGAGTACAATTGCAAAATGATCCATCAGCACAAATATTTTCCGAACAACTACTAGATATTGGGAACGGTAAAATAGAACTGCAACTAAATACGCAATGCATTAAACTACCAGACAATTTTTGCACTGTTGTTCAGGATAAAAATGAATTGATTCAGAGTATTTTCCCGGATATACAGAATAATTATTTGAATCATGAATGGCTTAGTCAACGGGCGATTTTGGCAGCCAAAAACGTTGATGTTGATGAAATTAACTTCCAGATACAACAGTTGTTACCAGGCGATCTGATGTCTTTTAAATCAATCGATACTGTTGTTGATGAAAATGAAAGTGTAAATTTTCCGATTGAATTTTTAAATTCATTAGATATCCCTGGAATGCCACCACATAATCTTCGATTAAAGATTGGTTCCCCTATTATTCTCCTCCGTAATTTGAATCCACCTCAATTATGTAACGGTACGCGTTTGGTCATCAAAAAGATCACCGGAAACATTCTTGAAGCAAACCATTTTGGCTGGGAAGTTTAAAGGAAAAGTGGTCCTGCTGCCACGTATTCCGATGATACCATCAGATTCTACCGTACCCTTCAAAAGGCTACAGTTTCCAATTCGTTTAGCTTTCGCCATGTCTATAAATAAATCTCAAGGTCAAACAATGTCCATTTGTGGTTTAGATTTGGAAAATCCATGTTTTTCTCATGGGCAACTATATGTTGCGTGTTCACGTGTTGAGAAACCGTCGAATCTATTTGTGTTAGCTAAAGACAGGTTAACCAAAAACATTGTGCACCGATTGGTGTTAAATTAAATTGAAATTGAAAATATTTATAATTCAAAAAAATAGATATTAATGTTTAAAAGTTTAAGACTGTCTGCCTTGCATACCTCATTTATGAGTTTAAGCGTCACATGTTATTTACTGTATTATACTGTATTATACTTATATTTGTTATAAAATAAATAGAAATAATAAATCTGATAAATTTTTATTTTGTACCTATTGATTTCTGCTTAATATCAAGTGTAAGAACATTTTAATTAATTGTGTTCAACGTACTTCCCCTTCAAATCTCAATCCAGTGAATTTGTATACCAACATCAACATTTTCGTCTTTGTTCATAAATAATTTCATTGTACTGAAGGGTTATAGTAGTAGAAAGTCAAATAAGGAGTCAAATTAGATTGTTTACTATAATGTAATATAACAAAAACTTTAGCCACAGCAACGCGTGGCCGGGTCAGCTAGTCCACATATATATATTTATATATATAAATTAACAAAGTAATAACATGCGAACTTCAAAAGTTAATTGTAAGAAAAAACAGGTAACAACAAATAAAATGGACAACCCACAAGGACATCATGCCCCGTGCGAGTTGTCTTTTCCTGTCATTATTGACTCATGTTTTGCACCTGTTTTACTACACGCGCACTCGCTGATCAACTAATAAAAAACACCGGCTGCCAATCTAAGAACGTTCCACATAACATGCAATAAAATAAGGATATTCGCAATTGCATTCAAATAAATAAACAATAATTTCGCAAATACATGTACAGGTGTCCGCAAGTGCAGTCAAACAAAATTTCAATGTTTCGTCACCGCGCTGCGACATGACGCTCGTACTGCCATTGTATTGTGCTGTAATGCCTTAATTAAAGTTCTCATTGTAAAAATTGACGATGCGCAGTTGCGACATACTAGCAAAATAACAAAAACCAAACTCATGTTATTTACTAACTAAAAGTGACAAATTTTTTTGCGAGCTTGGGATTCGCGAAAGCATTTTATTTTCAAACAATTCGTTAATTAGATTGCGAAAAGAGGGGTTTCAATTCACAAGCCGAACTGCTTATTATAACTTGGGCTGAACATAACAAACATCTCTAAAGGCAACAAAATATACCGATTAGTTCCATAATAATGCACAGTTGTATTGGGACATCTTGAATTTATGAGTTTTGAGGAGATTTAATGACTTATTATTTTAAAAAAGACATATTACTCTTTACTGTACACGTTAGAAAATATATACATTGGCAGTCTTTATCATATGGGGCAAATTTTTTCAGGCCATCATAGTATGAAAATAGACAAGTATCTGGTATTTAGGTGCGCACGCACGCACGCACACGCACACGCACACGCACACGTACACGCACACGCACACACACACACACACGTATTATTCTGTTCAACTAATTATATTCGAAATCAGTCACATGGACTTTCAGCTTCTCCTACGGCTGATAGACACTCCCAGTGCAAGGCATTGTCTTCCCCCCAGTGACCGGTGCAGCGCTGTCCGCTATCAGGTAAATTTCGATTTTAACTTTCTCAAATAGCATACAAGTATTTATTGATCTTCTTTTTGAGTACGTAACAAAGATAATAAATAATAGGACAATTTAAATTGACCACTTATGTACGAAATCCAGTAAGGTTAGCCACAAAGGTTGCTAATATCAAAGTTTTTAATTTCTTTTTATCTCTAGTTCAACTGCATAATGTTTATGGCAGTGATAAGCGACGTGACAAGTGTTACCTGTAGTGGGCTGATGATCTGTGCCCGTGTAAGCTGCTGCGTTCCGAGCACCGGCTGCACCTGGACACACTGCGCTTGAAATGGAACTGTCTGAGCGGTCGCCCCGGCTGATTTCGCCTTGCCTCCGGCCACCTTAGCGCCACTAATCATCTGCGGAGCGACAACTATGTTATTAACGCATTTGGATCGTAATAGAAATGGATTTAAATAACACACACGCACACACGCACGCACGATCTTTATCTTGTGTATTTACGTCCATTTCTGTTAAAATGTCAAATAATCACGAATAATAAAAAATATAAATAATACCTGGTCTAGCATAAACTTACGTTACAAAAAAAAATATCCGATAATAGCTAAAAAACAACTTTATGCTAAAGTTTTACATGTGATTATGTAGAGTGAAAAGGATATGTTAATATACTAAACTAGTTATTCAATGTGTCCACCCTTAGCTTTGACGCACGCTTTTAGACGATAGGGCCATTCGTCGATGGATTTACAAACGGTTTCCATTGGAAACTCGGTCACTGCTGCCTCCAAAGATTTCTTGAACGACTCAATATTTTGGGTGATGATTAGAGCAGGTTTTCAGTTTTGATTGCTTTTAATAAAAAATATTAAAAAGACTACTTCATATTTCAAGCAGTATAAAGGAAACTACTGATGTTGATCTTCGCTTCAAGATTTTCTAAGAATGTCTCATTTTCTTCTGAAATTGATACAAGAGAGGTAACCTAACTTTTAAATTTTTAAATCTATGCAGTATTAATGTAACGCTGTGGGGAGATTCTTCCGCCGGTCGATTAATACATTCGTCTTAGTTTTTATTTTTGATTGCTTCTAATAAAAAAATATTAAAAAAAAAACTTCAAATTTCATGCAGTATAAACGAAACACCTGATGTTGATTTTCGCTTCAATATTTTCTAAGAAAGTCTTAATTTTCCCCTGAAATTAATATTAGAAACGTAACCTAACTCTTAAATTTTTAAATCTATGCAGTATCAATGTAACGCTAGGTGAAGATTTTTCCGCTGGTCGATTAATACATTCGTCTTAGTTGTTTTTATTTTTTATTGCTTTTAATAAAAAAATATTAAAAAGACAACTTCAAATTTCAAGCAGTATAAACGAAACACATAATGTTGTTTTGCGCTTCAAGATTTTCTAAGAAAGTCTCATTTTCTTCTGAAATTGATATTAGAGACGTAACCTAACTCTTAAATTTTTAAATCAATGCAGTATCAATGTAACGCTAGTTGAAGATTTTTCCGCTGGTCGAATAATACATTCGTCTTAGTTTTCATTTTTGATTGATTTTAATAAAAAATATTATAAAAAGACAAATTCTATTTCAATCAGCATAAACGAAACACCTGATGTTGATTTTCGCTTCAAGATTTTCTGAGAAAGTCTCATTTTTCTTCCAAAATTGATACAAGAGACGTAACCTAACTTTTAAATTTTTAAATCTATGCAGTATTAATGTAACGCTGTGGGGAGATTCTTCCGCTGGTCGAATAATACATTCGTCTTAGTTTTTATTTTTGATTGCTTCTAATAAAAAAATATTAAAAAAAAAACTTCAAATTTCATGCAGTATAAACGAAACACCTGTTGTTGATTTTCGCTTCAATATTTTCTAAGAAAGTCTTATTTTTCCCCTGAAATTGATGTTAGAAACTTAACCTTACTCTTAAATTTTTAAATCTATGCAGTATCAATGTAACGCTAGGTGAAGATTTTTCCGCTGGTCGATTAATACATTCGTCTTAGTGTGCCGTCATAAAAAGAAAATATTATATATTTAATTAATTAAAAGGGTAGTTATGTTGGCAATAAAAAAAAAGGGCACAAGAAGAAAAGTATGTATATGTATTTAATTAACTAAGGGTAGAAGTTGATGGCGACAAAAAGGCACACAAAGAAAAATATATATGTATTTAATTATTTAACTAAGGGTAGTGGGCAGAAGGCCTGGTCTAATTTTGCACCGCAGCTCGGTACTCCCCTGATGGTGGTGGTAGCCAGCCGCACGATCTTCCAGGACTGATCAGGCGGCAGCAAGTCGAGAGCAGGGAGCGCCGTTAGGTTGCAGTTTGTATCGGTTCCGGTGCACGGTGATATAATTTCAACAGTGTAAAACTTGCAGTGTAAAACTTGCAGTCTAAAACTTGCAATGTAAAACTCGAAGCGTAAAACTTGCAGTATAGAAGTCGCAGTGTAAACTTTGCAGTATAAGACTCGCACCTGTGAATAAATGTCACAGTTATGATATACATATATAAATATATGTACATTTTGCTCCGCTGACACTAAACCCGGAGATGGCTTGCGATGAAGTAAGGGCAGAAACCGAAAGCAGTTGATGTGATTGTTTACTGTCAGAACGGAGTTACAAAATGTAAAGCATGTAAAATAAAAATAGAAGAGATAAATAAATAAACAATTGGAAAGTAATAATGAATACATAATGATGGAACTATGGACACAGACAAAATGTTGAGCTCTAACTTATAGATGAACGCTACTTAATAATGATGTCTTTATAATATTTGTTCAACACTTACCCCTTTGGGGTGCGAGGCGATGTAAAGGTTGTGGCGTGAACTAAATGATGCCCAGAGAATGAATAGGACCAAGGCGTGAATTTATAACGTAAATTCTAATTGGCCCCGGCGCGTGTGAAGACACATAGCTGGTGAACGCAACCGACACAAAGAGTGCATCGGTGCGTGAGACGACACCTAGCTAGTGAACGCGACCGAGGCCTGGATCCTTCTCCCGAGCACTGGTGTAAACTCTGTGTGCTGGTGCGCGGGCGCATTGGAATTTTTGTTATAAAAACAAAGATCCGTTAAACCAATAGCATGCTCCCACGACCCCACGCCACTTGAGACGTACCGTTACCCGCTAAGGGTTGAACAATTTTTTGCTGTATTGCGATTTATGAGACGTTTCTCGTGATTATATTTTTTTTGGTTAAAATTTTAACTAAGATTTATGGGACGTTAACTTGCAACGTTACATTAGTTGTTTTTATTTTTTATTGCTTTTAATAAAAAAATATTAAAAAGACAACTTCTAATTTCAAGCAGTATAAACGAAACACCTAATGTTGTTTTGCGCTTCAAGATTTTCTAAGAAAGTCTCATTTTCTTCTGAAATTGATATTAGAGACGTAACCTAACCCTTAAATTTTTAAATCAATGCAGTATCAATGTAACGCTAGTTGGAGATTTTTCCGCTGGTCGATTAATACATTCGTCTTAGTTTTCATTTTTGATTGCTTTTAATAAAAAATATTAAAAAGACAAATTCTATTTCAATTAGTATAAATGAAACACCTGATGTTGATTTTCGCTTCATGATTTTCTAAGAAAGTCTCATTTTTCTTCCAAAATTGATACAAGAGCCGTAACCTAACTTTTAAATTTTTAAATCTATGCAGTATCAATGTAAAGCTAGGTGGAGATTTTTCCGCTGGTCGATTAATACATTCGTCTTAGTTTTCAGTTTTGATTGCTTTTAATATAAAAATATTAAAAAGACAACTTCAATTTCAAGCACTATAAACGAAACACCTGATGTTGATTTTCGCTTCAAGATTTTCTGAGAAAGTCTTAATTTACTCTTGAAATTGATATTAGAGACGTAACCTAACTTTTAAATTTTTAAATCTATGCAGTACCAATGTAACGCTAGGTGGAGATTTTTCCGCTGGTCGATTAAAACATTCGTCTTAGTTTTCAGTTTTGATTGCTTTTAATAAAAACATATAAAAAAAACAACTTCATATTTCAAGCAGTATAAACGAAACACCTGATGTTGCTTTGCGCTCCAAGAGTTTCTAAGAAAGTCTCATTTTATTCTGAAATTGATATTAGAGAAGTTACCTAACTTTTAAATTTTTAAATCTATGCCGTATCAATGTAACGCTAGGTGGAGTATTTTCCGCTGGTCGATTAATACATTCGTTTTATTTTCATTTCTGATAGTTTTTAATAAAAAAAAATTAAAAAGAAAACTTCGAATTTCGTGCAGTATATACGAAACACCTGATGTTGATTTGCGCTTCAATATTTTCTGAGAAAGTCTCATTTATCTTACTAAATTCATATTAGAGTCGTAACCTAACTCTTAAATGATTAAATCTATTCCGTATCAATGTAACGCCAGGTGGAGATATTTCCGCTGGTCGGTCAATACATTCGTCTTAGTTTTCATTTTTGATTGCTTTTAAAAAGAAATATTAAAAAGACAACTTCAAATTTCAAGCAGTATAAACGAAAAACCTGAAGTTGATTTGCGCTTCAAGATTTTCTAAGAAAGTCTCATTTTCTTCTGAAATCGATAGTAGAGACGTAACCTAACTTTTTAATTTTTAAATCTATGCAGTATCAATGTAACGCTAGGTGGAGGTTTTTCCGCTGGTCAATTAATACATTCGTCTTAGTTCTTAGTTATGATTGCTTTTAATAAAAAATATTAAAAAGACAACTTCAAACATCGTGCAGTATATACGAAAAACCTGATGTTGATTTGCGCTTCAAGATTTTCTAAGAAAGTCTCATTATTCTTCCTAAATTGATATTAGAGACGTAACCTAACTCTTAAATTTTTTAATCTATGCCGTATCAATGTAACGCTAGGTGGAGATTTTCCTCTTGTCGATTAATACATTCGTCTTGGTTTTTATTTTTGATTGGTTTTAGTTAAAAAATATTAAAAAGACAACTTCAAATTTCAAGCAGTATATACGAAACACCTGATGTTGTTTTGCGCTTCAAGATTTTCTAAGAAAGTCTTAATTTACTCCTGAAATTGATAGTAGAGTCTTAACCTAACATTTAAATTTTTAAATCTATGCAGTATCAATGTAACGCCAGGTGGAGATTTTTCCGCTGGTTGGTTAATACATTCGTCTTAGTTTTAATTTTTGTTTGCTTTTAATTAAAAAAATATTAAAAAGACAACTTCAAATTTCAACCAGTATGTACGAAACACCTGATGTTGTTTTGCGCTTTAAGATTTTCTAAGAAAGTCTTAATTTACTCCTGAAATTGATATTAGAGACATAACCTAACATTTAAATTTTTAAATCTATGCAGTATCAATGTAAAGCTAGGTGGAGATTTTTCCGCTGGTCGATTAATACATTCGTCTTAGTTTTCAGTTTTGATTTCTTTTAATAAAAAATATTAAAAAGACAACTTCATATTTCAAGCAGTATATACGAAACACCTGATGTTGGTTTGCGCTTCAAGATTTTCTAAGAATGTCTCATTTTCTTCTGAATTTGATATTAGAGACGTAACCGCACTCTTAAATTTTTAAATCTATGCAGTATCAATATAACGCTAGGTGGAGATTTTTCCGCTGGTCGATTAGTAATTTCGTTTTAGTTTTCATTTTTGATTGCTTTTAATAACAAAATATTAAAAAGACAACTTCAGATTTCAAGCAGTATGTACGAAACACCTGATGTTGTTTTGCGCTTTAAGATTTTCTAAGAAAGTCTTAATTTACTCCTAAAATTGATATTAGAGACGTAACCTAACTCTTAAATTTTGAAATCTATGCAGTATCAATGTAACGCCAGGTGGAGATTTTTCCGTGGTCGATTAACACATTCGTCTTAGATTTTATTTTTGGTTGCTTTTAATAAAAAATATTAAAAAGACAACTTCCAACTTCGTGCAGTATATACAAAACACCTGATGTTGATTTGCGGCTCAAGATTTTCTAAGAAAGTCTCATTTTCTTCTGAAATTGATAGTAGAGTCTTAACCTAACTCTTAAATTTTTAAATCTATGCAGTATCAATGTAACGCCAGGTGGAGATTTTTCCGCTGGTCGATTAATACATTCGTCTTAGTTTTCAGTTTTGATTGCTTTTAATAAAAAAATATTAAAAAGACAACTTCAGATTTCAAGCAGTATAAACGAAACACCTGATGTTTTTTAGCGTTTCAAGATTTTCTAAGAAAGTCTCATTTTCTTCTGAAATTGATAGTAGAGTCTTAACCTAACTCTTAAATTTTTAAATCTATGCAGTATCAATGTAACGCCAGGTGGAGATTTTTCCGCTGGTCGGTTAATACATTCGTCTTAGTTTTAATTTTTGTTTGCTTTTAATAAAAAAATATTAAAAAGACAACTTCAAATTTCAACCAGTATGTACGAAACACCTGATGTTGTTTTGCGCTTTAAGATTTTCTAAGAAAGTCTTAATTTACTCCTGAAATTGACATTAGAGACATAACCTAACATTTAAATTTTTAAATCTATGCAGTATCAATGTAAAGCTAGGTGGAGATTTTTCCGCTGGTCGATTAATACATTCGTCTTAGTTTTCAGTTTTGATTACTTTTAATAAAATAATATTAAAAAGACAACTTTTATTTCAATCAGTATAAACGAAACACCTGATGTTGATTTTCGCTTCAAGATTTTCTAAGAAAGTCTTATTTTTCTTCCAAAATTGATATAAGATACGTAACCTTACTTTTAAATTTTTAAATCTATGCAGTATCAATGTAACGCCGGGTGGAGATTTTTCCGCTGGTCGATTAATACATTTGTCTAAGTTTTTATTTTTTATTGCTTTTAAAAAATATATATTAAAAAGACAATTTCATATTTCAAGCTGTATATACGAAACATCTGATGTTGTTTTGTGCTTTAAGATTTTCTAAGAAAGTCTTAATTTACTCCTGAAATTGATATAAGAGATGTAACCTAACTTTTAAATTTTTAAATCTAGGCAGTATCAATATAACGCTAGGTGGAGATTTTTCCGCTGGTCGATTAGTAATTTCGTCTTAGTTTCAAATTTTGATTGCTTTTATTAACAAAATATTAAAAAGACAACTTCAAATATCAACCAGTATGTACGAAACACCTGATGTTGTTTTGCGCTTTAAGATTTTCTAAGAAAGTCTTAATTAACTGCAGAAATTGATATTAGAGACGTAACCTAACTCTTAAATTTTGAAATCTATGCCGTATCAATGTAACGCTAGGTGGAGATTTTTCCGCTGGTCGATTAATACATTCGTCTTAGTTTTCAGTTTTGATTTCTTTTAATAAAAAATATTAAAAATACAACTTCATATTTCAAGCAGTATATACGAAACACCTGATGTGGATTTGCGCTTCAAGATTTTCTAAGAAAGTCTCATTTTCTTCTGAAATTGACATAAGAGACGTAAACTTACTCTTAAATTTTTAAATCTATGCCGTATCAATGTAACGCTAGGTGGAGATTTTCCTCTTGTCGATTAATACATTCGTCTTGGTTTTTATTTTTGATTGGTTTTAGTTAAAAAATATTGAAAAGACAACTTCAAATTTCAAGCAGCATAAACCAAAAACGTGATGTTGATTTTCGCTTCAAGATTTTCTAAGAAAGTCTCATTTTCTTCTGAAATTGACATAAGAGACGTAAACTTACTCTTAAATTTTTAAATCTATGCCGTATCAATGTAACGCTAGGTGGAGATTTTTCCGCTGGTCGATTAATACATTCGCCTTAAATTCCAATTTTGATTGCTTTTAATAAATAAAATATTAAAAAGACAACTTCAAATTTCAAGCAGTATAAACGAAACATCTGATGTTGATTTGAGCCTAAAGATTTTCTAAGAAAGTCTCATTTCTCTTCCTAAATTGATTTTACAGACGTAACCTAACTCTTAAATTTTGAAATCTATGCAGTATCAATGTAACGCCAGGTGGAGATTTTTCCGCTGGTCGGTTAATACATTCGTCTTAGTTTTTATTTTTGATTGCTTTTAAAAAAAAATATTAAAAAGACAACTTCAAATTTAAACCAGTATGTACGAAACACCTGATGTTGTTTGGCGCTTTAAGATTTTCTAAGAAAGTCTTAATTTACTCCTGAAATTGATATTAGAGACATAACCTAACTCTTAAATTTTTAAATCTATGCTGTATCAATGTTACGCTAGGTGGAGATTTTTCCGCTGGTCGATTAATACATTCGTCTTAGTTTTCAGTTTTGATTGCTTTTAATAAAATAATATTAAAAAGACAACTTTTATTTCAATCAGTATAAACGAAACACCTGATGTTGATTTTCGCTTCAAGATTTTCTAAGAAAGTCTTATTTTTCTTCCAAAATTGATATAAGATACGTAACCTTACTTTTAAATTTTTAAATCTATGCAGTATCAATGTAACGCCGGGTGGAGATTTTTCCGCTGGTCGATTAATACATTTGTCTAAGTTTTTATTTTTTATTGCTTTTAAAAAATATATATTAAAAAGACAATTTCATATTTCAAGCTGTATATACGAAACATCTGATGTTGTTTTGTGCTTTAAGATTTTCTAAGAAAGTCTTAATTTACTCCTGAAATTGATATAAGAGATGTAACCTAACTTTTAAATTTTTAAATCTAGGCAGTATCAATATAACGCTAGGTGGAGATTTTTCCGCTGGTCGATTAGTAATTTCGTCTTAGTTTCAAATTTTGATTGCTTTTATTAACAAAATATTAAAAAGACAACTTCAAATATCAACCAGTATGTACGAAACACCTGATGTTGTTTTGCGCTTTAAGATTTTCTAAGAAAGTCTTAATTAACTGCAGAAATTGATATTAGAGACGTAACCTAACTCTTAAATTTTGAAATCTATGCCGTATCAATGTTACGCTAGGTGGAGATTTTTCCGCTGGTCGATTAATTCATTCGTCTTAGTTTTCAGTTTTGATTGCTTTTAATGAAAAATATTTAAGAGACAACTTCAAATTTCAACCAGTATGTACGAAACACCTGATGTTGTTTTGCGCTTTAAGATTTTCTAAGAAAGTCTTATTTTCTTCTGAATTTGATATAAGAGACGTAACCTAACTCTTAAATTTTTAAATCTATGCAGTATCAATGTAACGCCAGGTGGAGATTTTTCCGCTGGTCGGTTAATACATTCGTCTTAGTTTTCATTTTTGATTGCTTTTAATAACAAAATATTAAAAAGACAACTTCAAATTTCAAGCAGCATAAACCAAAAACGTGATGTTGATTTTCGCTTCAAGATATTTAAAGAAAGTCTTATTTTCTTCTGAATTTGATATAAGAGTCGTAACCTAACTCTTAAATTTTTTAATCAATGCAGTATCAATGTAATGCCATGTGGAGATTTTTTCGCTGGTCGGTTAATACTTTCGTCTAAGTTTTTATTTTTGATTGCTTTTAATAAAAAAATATTAAAAAAAAACTTCAAATTTCATGCAGTATAAACGAAACACCTGATGTTGATTTTCGCTTCAAGATTTTCTAAGAAAGTCTTAATTTACTCCTGAAATTGATATTAGAGTCTTAACCTAACTCTTAAATTTTTAAATCTATGCCGTATCAATGTAACGCTAGGTGGAGTATTTTCCGCTGGTCGATTAATACATTCGTTTTATTTTTATTTCTGATAGTTTTTAATAAAAAAAAATTAAAAAGAAAACTTCGAATTTCGTGCAGTATATACGAAACACCTGATGTTGGTTTGCGCTTCAAGATTTTCTAAGAATGTCTCATTTTCTTTTGAAATTGATATTAGAGACGTAATTCAACTTTTAAATTTTTAAATCTTTGCAGTATCAATGTAACGCTGTGTGGAGATTTTTCCATTAGTCCGATAATAAATTCGTCATAATTTTCTTTTATGACTTTTTTACTCCAAAATTATTTAATTAAAAATCTTACCTCATACAGTATATACGAAACACCTGATGTTGGTTTGCGCTTCAAGATTTGCTAAGAACGTTTCATTTTTCTTCTAAAATTTATATTACAGACGTAATCTAACTTTTAAATTTTTAAATCTATGCCGTATCAATGTAACGCTAGGTGGAGATTTTTCCGCTGGTCGATTAATACATTCGTCTTTGTTTTCATTTTTGATTGCTTTTAATAAAAAAATATTGAAAAGACAACTTCAAATTTCAAGCAGTATAAATGAAACACCTGATGTTGTTTTTCGCTTCAAGATTTTCTAAGAAATTCTCATTTATCTTCCTAAATTGATATTAGAGACGAACCCTAACTTTTAAATTTTTAAATCTATGCGGTATCAGTGTAACGCTAGGTGGAGATTTTACCGCTGGTCGATTAATACATTCGTCTTAGTTTTCAGTTTTTATTGCTTTTAATAAAGAAATATTAAAAAGACAACTTAAAATTTCAAGCAGTATAAACGAAACACCTGATGTTGATTTTCGCTTCAAGATTTCCTAAGAATGCCTCATTTTTCTTTTGAAATTGATATTAGAGACGTAACCTAACTTTTAAATTATTTAATCTATGCCGTATCAATGTATCGCTAGGTGGAGATTTTTCCGCTGGTCGGTTAATACATTCGTCTTAGTATTCATTTTTGATTGCTTTTAATAACAAAATATTAAAAAGACAACTTCAAATATCCAGCAGTTTAAACGAAATACCTGATGTTGATTTTCGCTTCAAGATTTCCTAGGGATGTCGCAATTTTCTTCAGAAATTGATATTAGTGACGTAACCTAACTTTTAAATTTTTAAAACTATGCCGTACCAATGTAACGCTAGGTGGAGATTTATCCGCTGGTCGATTAACACATTCGTCTTAGTTTTCAGTTTTGATTGCATTTAATAAAAAATATTAAAGAGATAACTTAATATTTCAAGCAGTATAAACGAAACACCTAATGTTGATTTTCGCTTCAAATTTTCTAAGAAAGTCTCATTTTCCTTCCTAAATTGATATTAGATACGTAACCTAACTTTTAAATTTTTAAATCTATGCCGTATCAATGTTACGTTACGTGGAGATTTTTCCGCTGGTCGATTAATACATTCGTCTTAGTTTTTATTAATGATTGCTTTTAATAAAAAATATTAAAAAGACAACTTCATATTTCAAGCAGTATAAACGAAACACCTGATGTTGAATTGCGCTTCAAGATTTTGTAAGAAAGTCTCATTTTTCTTCCTAAATTGATATTAGAGACGTAACCTAACTCTTAAATTTTTAAATCTATGCAATATCAATGTAACGCTAGGTGGAGATTTTTCCGCTGGTCGATTAATACATTAGTCTCAAATTTCAGTTTTGATTGCTTTTAATAAAAAAATATTAAAAAAATAACTTCAAATTTTAAGCAGTATATACGAAACACCTGATGTTGATTTTCGCTTCAAGATTTTGTAAGAAAGTCTCATTTTTCTTCCTAAATTGATATTAGAGACGTAACCTAACTTTTAAATTTTTAAATCTATGCCGTATCAATGTTACGTTAGGTGGAGAATTTTCCGCTGGTCGATTAATACATTCGTCTTAGTTTTTATTAATGATTGCTTTTAATAAAAAATATTAAAAAGACAACTTCATATTTCAAGCAGTATAAACGAAACACCTGATGTTGATTTGCGCTTCAAGATTTTGTAAGAAAGTCTCATTTTTCTTCCTAAATTGATATTAGAGACGTAACCTAACTCTTAAATTTTTAAATCTATGCAATATCAATGTAACGCTAGGTGGAGATTTTTCCGCTGGTCGATTAATACATTAGTCTTAAATTTCAGTTTTGATTGCTTTTAATAAAAAATTATTGAAAAGACAACTTAAAATTTCATGCAGTATATACGAAACACCTGATGTTGATTTGCTCTTCAAGATTTTCTTAGAATGTCTCATTTTCTTCTAAAATTGATATTAGAGACGTAACCTAACTTTTAAATTTTTAAACCTATGCAGTATCAATGTAACGCTAGGTTGAGAATTTTCCGCTGGTCGATTAATACATTCGTCTTATTTATCATTTTTGATTGCTTTTAATAAAAAAATATTGAAAAGACAACTTCAAATTTCAAGCAGTATAAATGAAACACCTGATGTTGTTTTTCCCTTCAAGATTTTCTAAGAAATTCTCATTTATCTTCCTAAATTGATATTAGAGACGTAACCTAACTTTTAAATTTTTAAATCTATGCAATATCAATGTAACGCTAGGTGGAGATTTTTCCGCTAGTCGATTAATACATTTGTCTCAAATTTCAGTTTTGATTGCTTTTAATAAAAAAATATTAAAAAAATAACTTCAAATTTTAAGCAGTATATACGAAACACCTGATGTTGATTTTCGCTTCAAGATTTTGTAAGAAAGTCTCATTTTTCTTCCTAAATTGATATTAGAGACGTAACCTAACTTTTAAATTTTTAAATCTATGCCGTATCAATGTTACGTTAGGTGGAGATTTTTCCGCTGGTCGATTAATACATTCGTCTTAGTTTTTATTAATGATTGCTTTTAATAAAAAATATTAAAAAGACAACTTCATATTTCAAGCAGTATAAACGAAACACCTGATGTTGATTTGCGCTTCAAGATTTCCAAAAAATATTTTATTTTTCCTGTATAATGTATATAAGAGACGTAACCTAACTTTTAAATTTTTAAATCAATGCAGTATCAATGTTACGTTAGGTGGAGATTTTTTCGCTGGTCGATTAATACATTCGTCTTAGTTTTCATTTTTGATTGCTTTTAATAAAAAAATATTGAAAAGACAACTTCAAATTTCAAGCAGTATAAATGAAACACCTGATGTTGTTTTTCGCTTCAAGATTTTCTAAGAAATTCTCATTTTTCTTCCTAAATTGATATTAGAGACGTAACCTAACTTTTAAATTTTTAAATCTATGCCGTATCAATGTTACGTTAGGTGGAGATTTTTCCGCTGGTCGATTAATACATTCGTCTTAGTTTTTATTAATGATTGCTTTTAATAAAAAATATTAAAAAGACAACTTCATATTTCAAGCAGTATAAACGAAACACCTGATGTTGATTTGCGCTTCAAGATTTTGTAAGAAAGTCTCATTTTTCTTCTAAAATTGATATTAGAGACGTAACCTAACTTTTAAATTTTTAAATCTATGTCGTATCAATGTAACGCTAGGTGGAGATTTCTCCGCTGGTCGATTAATACATTCGTATTAGTTTTCATTTTTGATTGCTTTTAATAAAAAATTATTGAAAAGACAACTTAAAATTTCATGCAGTATATACGAAACACCTGATGTTGATTTGCTCTTCAAGATTTTCTTAGAATGTCTCATTTTCTTCTAAAATTGATATTAGAGACGTAACCTACCTTTTAAATTTTTAAACCTATGCGGTATCAATGTAACGCTAGGTGGAGATTTTTCCGCTGGTCGATTAATACATTCGTCTTATTTATCATTTTTGATTGCTTTTAATAAAAAAATATTGAAAAGACAACTTCAAATTTCAAGCAGTATAAATGAAACACCTGATGTTGTTTTTCGCTTCAAGATTTTCTAAGAAATTCTCATTTATCTTCCTAAATTGATATTAGAGACGAACCCTAACTTTTAAATTTTTAAATCTATGCGGTATCAGTGTAACGCTAGGTGGAGATTTTACCGCTGGTCGATTAATACATTCGTCTTAGTTTTCAGTTTTTATTGCTTTTAATAAAGAAATATTAAAAAGACAACTAAAAATTTCAAGCAGTATAAACGAAACACCTGATGTTGATTTTCGCTTCAAAATTTCCTAAGAATGCCTCATTTTTCTTTTGAAATTGATATTGGAGACGTAACCTAACTTTTAAATTATTTAATCTATGCCGTATCAATGTATCGCTAGGTGGAGATTTTTCCGCTGGTCGGTTAATACATTCGTTTTTAATTTCAGTTTTTATTGCTTTTAATAACAAAATATTAAAAAGACAACTTCAAATATCCAGCAGTATAAACGAAATACCTGATGTTGATTTTCGCTTCAAGATTTCCTAGGGATGTCGCAATTTTCTTCTGAAATTGATATTAGTGACGTAACCTAACTTTTAAATTTTTAAAACTATGCCGTATCAGTGTAACGCTAGATGCTGATTTTTCAGTTGGTCGATTAATACATTCGTCTTAGTTTTTATTAATGATTGCTTTTAATAAAAAATATTAAAAAGACAACTTCATATTTCAAGCAGTATAAACGAAACACCTGATGTTGATTTGCGCTTCAAGATTTTGTAAGAAAGTCTCATTTTTCTTCCTAAATTGATATTAGAGACGTAACCTAACTCTTAAATTTTTAAATCTATGCAATATCAATGTAACGCTAGGTGGAGATTTTTCCGCTGGTCGATTAATACATTAGTCTCAAATTTCAGTTTTGATTGCTTTTAATAAAAAAATATTAAAAAAATAACTTCAAATTTCAAGCAGTATAAACGAAACACCTGATGTTGATTTGCGCTTCAAGATTTTGTAAGAAAGTCTCATTTTTCTTCCTAAATTGATATTAGAGACGTAACCTAACTCTTAAATTTTTAAATCTATGCAATATCAATGTAACGCTAGGTGGAGATTTTTCCGCTGGTCGATTAATACATTAGTCTTAAATTTCAGTTTTGATTGCTTTTAATAAAAAAATATTAAAAAAATATCTTCAAATTTTAAGCAGTATATACGAAACACCTGATGTTGATTTGCTCTTCAAGATTTTCTTAGAATGTCTCATTTTCTTCTAAAATTGATATTAGAGACGTAACCTACCTTTATAATTTTTAAACCTATGCAGTATCAATGTAACGCTAGGTAGAGATTTTTCCGCTGGTCGATTAATACATTCGTCTTAGTTTTCAGTTTTGATTGCATTTAATAAAAAATATTAAAGAGATAACTTAATATTTCAAGCAGTATAAACGAAACACCTAATGTTGATTTTCGCTTCAAATTTTCTAAGAAAGTCTCATTTTCCTTCCTAAATTGATATTAGATACGTAACCTAACTTTTAAATTTTTAAATCTATGCCGTATCAATGTTACGTTACGTGGAGATTTTTCCGCTGGTCGATTAATACATTCGTCTTAGTTTTTATTAATGATTGCTTTTAATAAAAAATATTAAAAAGACAACTTCATATTTCAAGCAGTATAAACGAAACACCTGATGTTGATTTGCGCTTCAAGATTTTGTAAGAAAGTCTCATTTTTCTTCTAAAATTGATATTAGAGACGTAACCTAACTTTTAAATTTTTAAATCTATGTCGTATCAATGTAACGCTAGGTGGAGATTTCTCCGCTGGTCGATTAATACATTCGTATTAGTTTTCATTTTTGATTGCTTTTAATAAAAAATTATTAAAAAGACAACTTAAAATTTCATGCAGTATATACGAAACACCTGATGTTGATTTGCTCTTCAAGATTTTCTTAGAATGTCTCATTTTCTTCTAAAATTGATATTAGAGACGTAACCTACCTTTTAAATTTTTAAACCTATGCAGTATCAATGTAACGCTAGGTGGAGATTTTTCCGCTGGTCGATTAATACATTCGTCTTATTTATCATTTTTGATTGCTTTTAATAAAAAAATATTGAAAAGACAACTTCAAATTTCAAGCAGTATAAATGAAACACCTGATGTTGTTTTTCGCTTCAAGATTTTCTTAGAAATTCTCATTTATCTTCCTAAATTGATATTAGAGACGAACCCTAACTTTTAAATTTATAAATCTATGCGGTATCAGTGTAACGCTAGGTGGAGATTTTACCGCTGGTCGATTAATACATTCGTCTTAGTTTTCAGTTTTTATTGCTTTTAATAAAGAAATATTAAAAAGACAACTTCAAATTTCAAGCAGTATAAACGAAACACCTGATGTTGATTTTCGCTTCAAAATTTCCTAAGAATGCCTCATTTTTCTTTTGAAATTGATATTGGAGACGTAACCTAACTTTTAAATTATTTAATCTATGCCGTATCAATGTATCGCTAGGTGGAGATTTTTCCGCTGGTCGGTTAATACATTCGTCTTTAATTTCAGTTTTTATTGCTTTTAATAACAAAATATTAAAAAGACAACTTCAAATATCCAGCAGTATAAACGAAATACCTGATGTTGATTTTCGCTTCAAGATTTCCTAGGGATGTCGCAATTTTCTTCTGAAATTGATATTAGTGACGTAACCTAACTTTTAAATTTTTAAAACTATGCCGTATCAGTGTAACGCTAGATGCTGATTTTTCAGTTGGTCGATTAATACATTCGTCTTAGTTTTTATTAATGATTGCTTTTAATAAAAAATATTAAAAAGACAACTTCATATTTCAAGCAGTATAAACGAAACACCTGATGTTGATTTGCGCTTCAAGATTTTGTAAGAAAGTCTCATTTTTCTTCCTAAATTGATATTAGAGACGTAACCTAACTCTTAAATTTTTAAATCTATGCAATATCAATGTAACGCTAGGTGGAGATTTTTCCGCTGGTCGATTAATACATTAGTCACAAATTTCAGTTTTGATTGCTTTTAATAAAAAAATATTAAAAAAATAACTTCAAATTTCAAGCAGTATAAACGAAACACCTGATGTTGATTTGCGCTTCAAGATTTTGTAAGAAAGTCTCATTTTTCTTCCTAAATTGATATTAGAGACGTAACCTAACTTTTAAATTTTTAAATCTATGCCGTATCAATGTTACGTTAGGTGGAGATTTTTCCGCTGGTCGATTAATACATTCGTCTTAGTTTTTATTAATGATTGCTTTTAATAAAAAATATTAAAAAGACAACTTCATATTTCAAGCAGTATAAACGAAACACCTGATGTTGATTTGCGCTTCAAGATTTTGTAAGAAAGTCTCATTTTTCTTCCTAAATTGATATTAGAGACGTAACCTAACTCTTAAATTTTTAAATCTATGCAATATCAATGTAACGCTAGGTGGAGATTTTTCCGCTGGTCGATTAATACATTAGTCTTAAATTTCAGTTTTGATTGCTTTTAATAAAAAAATATTAAAAAAATAACTTCAAATTTTAAGCAGTATATACGAAACACCTGATGTTGATTTGCTCTTCAAGATTTTCTTAGAATGTCTCATTTTCTTCTAAAATTGATATTAGAGACGTAACCTAACTTTTAAATTTTTAAACCTATGCAGTATCAATGTAACGCTAGGTTGAGAATTTTCCGCTGGTCGATTAATACATTCGTCTTATTTATCATTTTTGATTGCTTTTAATAAAAAAATATTGAAAAGACAACTTCAAATTTCAAGCAGTATAAATGAAACACCTGATGTTGTTTTTCGCTTCAAGATTTTCTAAGAAATTCTCATTTATCTTCCTAAATTGATATTAGAGACGTAACCTAACTTTTAAATTTTTAAATCTATGCAATATCAATGTAACGCTAGGTGGAGATTTTTCCGCTGGTCGATTAATACATTAGTCTCAAATTTCAGTTTTGATTGCTTTTAATAAAAAAATATTAAAAAAATAAATTCAAATTTTAAGCAGTATATACGAAACACCTGATGTTGATTTTCGCTTCAAGATTTTGTAAGAAAGTCTCATTTTTCTTCCTAAATTGATATTAGAGACGTAACCTAACTTTTAAATTTTTAAATCTATGCCGTATCAATGTTACGTTAGGTGGAGATTTTTCCGCTGGTCGATTAATACATTCGTCTTAGTTTTTATTAATGATTGCTTTTAATAAAAAATATTAAAAAGACAACTTCATATTTCAAGCAGTATAAACGAAACACCTGATGTTGATTTGCGCTTCAAGATTTCCAAAAAATATTTTATTTTTCCTGTATAATGTATATAAGAGACGTAACCTAACTTTTAAATTTTTAAATCAATGCCGTATCAATGTTACGTTAGGTGGAGATTTTTTCGCTGGTCGATTAATACATTCGTCTTAGTTTTCATTTTTGATTGCTTTTAATAAAAAAATATTGAAAAGACAACTTCAAATTTCAAGCAGTATAAATGAAACACCTGATGTTGTTTTTCGCTTCAAGATTTTCTAAGAAATTCTCATTTTTCTTCCTAAATTGATATTAGAGACGTAACCTAACTTTTAAATTTTTAAATCTATGCCGTATCAATGTTACGTTAGGTGGAGATTTTTCCGCTGGTCGATTAATACATTCGTCTTAGTTTTTATTAATGATTGCTTTTAATAAAAAATATTAAAAAGACAACTTCATATTTCAAGCAGTATAAACGAAACACCTGATGTTGATTTGCGCTTCAAGATTTTGTAAGAAAGTCTCATTTTTCTTCTAAAATTGATATTAGAGACGTAACCCAACTTTTAAATTTTTAAATCTATGTCGTATCAATGTAACGCTAGGTGGAGATTTCTCCGCTGGTCGATTAATACATTCGTATTAGTTTTCATTTTTGATTGCTTTTAAAAAAAAATTATTGAAAAGACAACTTAAAATTTCATGCAGTATATACGAAACACCTGATGTTGATTTGCTCTTCAAGATTTTCTTAGAATGTCTCATTTTCTTCTAAAATTGATATTAGAGACGTAACCTACCTTTTAAATTTTTAAACCTATGCAGTATCAATGTAACGCTAGGTGGAGATTTTTCCGCTGGTCGATTAATACATTCGTCTTATTTATCATTTTTGATTGCTTTTAATAAAAAAATATTGAAAAGACAACTTCAAATTTCAAGCAGTATAAATGAAACACCTGATGTTGTTTTTCGCTTCAAGATTTTCTAAGAAATTCTCATTTATCTTCCTAAATTGATATTAGAGACGAACCCTAACTTTTAAATTTTTAAATCTATGCGGTATCAGTGTAACGCTAGGTGGAGATTTTACCGCTGGTCGATTAATACATTCGTCTTAGTTTTCAGTTTTTATTGCTTTTAATAAAGAAATATTAAAAAGACAACTTCAAATTTCAAGCAGTATAAACGAAACACCTGATGTTGATTTTCGCTTCAAGATTTCCTAAGAATGCCTCATTTTTCTTTTGAAATTGATATTAGAGACGTAACCTAACTTTTAAATTATTTAATCTATGCCGTATCAATGTATCGCTAGGTGGAGATTTTTCCGCTGGTCGGTTAATACATTCGTCTTAGTTTTCATTTTTGATTGCTTTTAATAACAAAATATTAAAAAGACAACTTCAAATATCCAGCAGTATAAACGAAATACCTGATGTTGATTTTCGCTTCAAGATTTCCTAGGGATGTCGCAATTTTCTTCTGAAATTGATATTAGTGACGTAACCTAACTTTTAAACTTTTAAACTATGCCGTACCAATGTAACGCTAGGTGGAGATTTATCCGCTGGTCGATTAACACATTCGTCTTAGTTTTCAGTTTTGATTGCATTTAATAAAAAATATTAAAGAGATAACTTAATATTTCAAGCAGTATAAACGAAACACCTAATGTTGATTTTCGCTTCAAATTTTCTAAGAAAGTCTCATTTTCCTTCCTAAATTGATATTAGATACGTAACCTAACTTTTAAATTTTTAAATCTATGCCGTATCAATGTTACGTTACGTGGAGATTTTTCCGCTGGTCGATTAATACATTCGTCTTAGTTTTTATTAATGATTGCTTTTAATAAAAAATATTAAAAAGACAACTTCATATTTCAAGCAGTATAAACGAAACACCTGATGTTGATTTGCGCTTCAAGATTTTGTAAGAAAGTCTCATTTTTCTTCTAAAATTGATATTAGAGACGTAACCTAACTTTTAAATTTTTAAATCTATGTCGTATCAATGTAACGCTAGGTGGAGATTTCTCCGCTGGTCGATTAATACATTCGTATTAGTTTTCATTTTTGATTGCTTTTAATAAAAAATTATTAAAAAGACAACTTAAAATTTCATGCAGTATATACGAAACACCTGATGTTGATTTGCTCTTCAAGATTTTCTTAGAATGTCTCATTTTCTTCTAAAATTGATATTAGAGACGTAACCTACCTTTTAAATTTTTAAACCTATGCAGTATCAATGTAACGCTAGGTGGAGATTTTTCCGCTGGTCGATTAATACATTCGTCTTATTTATCATTTTTGATTGCTTTTAATAAAAAAATATTGAAAAGACAACTTCAAATTTCAAGCAGTATAAATGAAACACCTGATGTTGTTTTTCGCTTCAAGATTTTCTTAGAAATTCTCATTTATCTTCCTAAATTGATATTAGAGACGAACCCTAACTTTTAAATTTTTAAATCTATGCGGTATCAGTGTAACGCTAGGTGGAGATTTTACCGCTGGTCGATTAATACATTCGTCTTAGTTTTCAGTTTTTATTGCTTTTAATAAAGAAATATTAAAAAGACAACTTAAAATTTCAAGCAGTATAAACGAAACACCTGATGTTGATTTTCGCTTCAAAATTTCCTAAGAATGCCTCATTTTTCTTTTGAAATTGATATTGGAGACGTAACCTAACTTTTAAATTATTTAATCTATGCCGTATCAGTGTAACGCTAGATGCTGATTTTTCAGTTGGTCGATTAATACATTCGTCTTAGTTTTTATTAATGATTGCTTTTAATAAAAAATATTAAAAAGACAACTTCATATTTCAAGCAGTATAAACGAAACACCTGATGTTGATTTGCGCTTCAAGATTTTGTAAGAAAGTCTCATTTTTCTTCCTAAATTGATATTAGAGACGTAACCTAACTCTTAAATTTTTAAATCTATGCAATATCAATGTAACGCTAGGTGGAGATTTTTCCGCTGGTCGATTAATACATTAGTCTCAAATTTCAGTTTTGATTGCTTTTAATAAAAAAATATTTAAAAAATAACTTCAAATTTCAAGCAGTATAAACGAAACACCTGATGTTGATTTGCGCTTCAAGATTTTGTAAGAAAGTCTCATTTTTCTTCCTAAATTGATATTAGAGACGTAACCTAACTCTTAAATTTTTAAATCTATGCAATATCAATGTAACGCTAGGTGGAGATTTTTCCGCTGGTCGATTAATACATTAGTCTTAAATTTCAGTTTTGATTGCTTTTAATAAAAAAATATTAAAAAAATATCTTCAAATTTTAAGCAGTATATACGAAACACCTGATGTTGATTTGCTCTTCAAGATTTTCTTAGAATGTCTCATTTTCTTCTAAAATTGATATTAGAGACGTAACCTACCTTTATAATTTTTAAACCTATGCAGTATCAATGTAACGCTAGGTGGAGATTTTTCCGCTGGTCGATTAATACATTCGTCTTATTTATTATTTCTGATTGCTTTTAATAAAAAAATATTGAAAAGACAACTTCAAATTTCAAGCGGTATAAATGAAACACCTGATGTTGTTTTTCGCTTCAAGATTTTCTAAGAAATTCTCATTTATCTTCCTAAATTGATATTAGAGACGTAACCTAACTTTTAAATTTTTAAATCTATGCGGTATCAGTGTAACGCTAGGTGGAGATTTTACCGCTGGTCGATTAATACATTCGTCTTAGTTTTCAGTTTTTATTGCTTTTAATAAAGAAATATTAAAAAGACAACTTCAAATTTCAAGCAGTATAAACGAAACACCTGATGTTGATTTTCGCTTCAAGATTTCCTAAGAATGCCTCATTTTTCTTTTGAAATTGATATAAGAGACGTAACCTAACTTTTAAATTATTTAATCTATGCCGTATCAATGTATCGCTAGGTGGAGATTTTTCCGCTGGTCGGTTAATACATTCGTCTTAGTTTTCATTTTTGATTGCTTTTAATAACAAAATATTAAAAAGACAACTTCAAATATCCAGCAGTATAAACGAAATACCTGATGTTGATTTTCGCTTCAAGATTTCCTAGGGATGTCGCAATTTTCTTCTGAAATTGATATTAGTGACGTAACCTAACTTTTAAATTTTTAAATCTATGCGGTATCAGTGTAACGCTAGGTGGAGATTTTACCGCTGGTCGATTAATACATTCGTCTTAGTTTTCAGTTTTTATTGCTTTTAATAAAGAAATATTAAAAAGACAACTTAAAATTTCAAGCAGTATAAACGAAACACCTGATGTTGATTTTCGCTTCAAAATTTCCTAAGAATGCCTCATTTTTCTTTTGAAATTGATATTGGAGACGTAACCTAACTTTTAAATTATTTAATCTATGCCGTATCAATGTATCGCTAGGTGGAGATTTTTCCGCTGGTCGGTTAATACATTCGTCTTTAATTTCAGTTTTTATTGCTTTTAATAACAAAATATTAAAAAGACAACTTTAAATATCCAGCAGTATAAACGAAATACCTGATGTTGATTTTCGCTTCAAGATTTCCTAGGGATGTCGCAATTTTCTTCTGAAATTGATATTAGTGACGTAACCTAACTTTTAAATTTTTAAAACTATGCCGTATCAGTGTAACGCTAGATGCTGATTTTTCAGTTGGTCGATTAATACATTCGTCTTAGTTTCCAATTTTGATTGCTTTTAATAACAAAATATTAAAAAGACAACTTCAAATTTCAAGCAGCATAAACGAAACACCTGATGTTGATTTTCGCTTCAAGATTTTCTAAGAAAGTCTCATTATTCTTCCTAAATTGTTATTAGAGACGTAACGTAACTTTTAAATTTTTAAATCTATGCTGTATCAGTGTATCGCTTGATGGAAATTTTTCCGCTGGTCGGTTAATACATTCGTCTTAGTTTTTATTTTTGATTGCTTTTAGTAAAAAAAATTTAAAAGACAACATCAAATTTCATGCTGTATATAGAAAACATCTGATGTTGATTTACGCTTCAAGATTTCATAAGAATGTCTCATTTTTCTTCTAAAATTGATATTATAGACATAACCTAACTTTAAAATTTTTAAATCTATGTCGTATTAATGTATCGCTATGTGGAGGTTTTTTCGCTGGTCGGTTAATACATTCGTCTTTAATTTCAGTTTTTATTGCTTTTAATAAAAAAATATTAATAACACAACTTCAAATTTCTAGCAGTATAAACGAAATACCTTATGTTAATTTTCGCTTCAAGATTTTCTAAGAAAGTCTCATTTTCTTCTAAAATTGATATTAGAGACGTAACCTAACTTTTAAATTTTTAAATCTATGCCGTATCAATGTTACGTTAGGTGGAGATTTTTTTCGCTGGTCGATTAATACATTCGTCTTAGTTTTCATTTTTTATTGCTTTTAATAAAAAAATATTGAAAAGACAACTTCAAATTTCAAGCAGTATAAATGAAACACCTGATGTTGTTTTTCGCTTCAAGATTACCTAATTTCGTCTAATTTTTGTTCTAAAATTGATATTAGAGACGTAATCTAACTTTTTAATTTTTAAATCTTTGCAGTATCAATGTAACGCTGTGTGGAGATTTTTCCATTAGTCCGATAATAAATTCGTCATAATTTTCTTTTATGACTTTTTTACTCCAAAATTATTTAATTAAAAATCTTACCTCATACAGTATATACGAAACACCTGATGTTGGTTTGCGCTTCAAGATTTTCTAAGAAAGTCTCATTTTCCTTCCTAAATTGATATTAGAGACGTACCCTAACTTTTAAATTTTTAACCTATGCCATATCAATGTAACGTGAGGTGGAGATTTTTCTGCTGGTCGATTAATACATTCGTCTTAGTTTTTATTAATGATTGCTTTTAATAAAAAATATTAAAAAGACAACTTCAAAATTCAAGCAGTATATACGAAACACCTGATGTTGGTTTGCGCTCCAAGAGTTTCTAAGAAAGTCTCATTTTATTCTGAAATTAATATTAGAGACGTAACCGAACTTTTAAATTTTTAAATCTATGCCGTATCAATGCAACGCTAGGTGGAGATTTTTCCGCTGGTCGATTATTACATTCGTCTTAGTTTCCAATTTTGATTGCTTTTAATAACAAAATATTAAAAAGACAACTTCAAATTTCAAGCAGCATAAACGAAACACCTGATGTTGATTTTCGCTTCAAGATTTTCTAAGAAAGTATCATTATTCTTCCTAAATTGTTATTAGAGACGTAACGTAACTTTTAAATTTTTAAATCTATGCTGTATCAGTGTATCGCTTGATGGAAATTTTTCCGCTGGTCGGTTAATACATTCGTCTTAGTTTTTATTTTTGATTGCTTTTAGTAAAAAAAATTTAAAAGACAACATCAAATTTCATGCTGTATATAGAAAACATCTGATGTTGATTTACGCTTCAAGATTTCATAAGAATGTCTCATTTTTCTTCTAAAATTGATATTATAGACATAACCTAACTTTAAAATTTTTAAATCTATGTCGTATTAATGTTACGTTAGGTGGAGATTTTTTTCGCTGGTCGGTTAATACATTCGTCTTTAATTTCAGTTTTTATTGCTTTTAATAAAAAAATATTAATAACACAACTTCAAATTTCTAGCAGTATAAACGAAATACCTTATGTTAATTTTCGCTTCAAGATTTTCTAAGAAAGTCTCATTTTCTTCTAAAATTGATATTAGAGACGTAACCTAACTTTTAAATTTTTAAATCTATGCCGTATCAATGTTACGTTAGGTGGAGATTTTTTTCGCTGGTCGATTAATACATTCGTCTTAGTTTTCATTTTTTATTGCTTTTAATAAAAAAATATTGAAAAGACAACTTCAAATTTCAAGCAGTATAAATGAAACACCTGATGTTGTTTTTCGCTTCAAGATTACCTAATTTCGTCTAATTTTTGTTCTAAAATTGATATTAGAGACGTAATCTAACTTTTTAATTTTTAAATCTTTGCAGTATCAATGTAACGCTGTGTGGAGATTTTTCCATTAGTCCGATAATAAATTCGTCATAATTTTCTTTTATGACTTTTTTACTCCAAAATTATTTAATTAAAAATCTTACCTCATACAGTATATACGAAACACCTGATGTTGGTTTGCGCTTCAAGATTTTCTAAGAATGTCTCATTTTCTTCTGAAATTGATATTAGAGACATAATTCAACTTTTAAATTTTTAAATCTTAGCAGTATCAATGTAACGCTGTGTGGAGATTTTTCCATTAGTCCGATAATAAATTCGTCATAATTTTCTTTTATGACTTTTTTACTCCAAAATTATTTAATTAAAAATCTTACCTCATACGGTATATACGAAACACCTGATGTTGGTTTGCGCTTCAAGATTTTCTAAGAAAGTCTCATTTTCCTTCCTAAATTGATATTAGAGACGTACCCTAACTTTTAAATTTTTAACCTATGCCATATCAATGTAACGTGAGGTGGAGATTTTTCTGCTGGTCGATTAATACATTCGTCTTAGTTTTTATTAATGATTGCTTTTAATAAAAAATATTAAAAAGACAACTTCAAAATTCAAGCAGTATATACGAAACACCTGATGTTGGTTTGCGCTCCAAGAGTTTCTAAGAAAGTCTCATTTTATTCTGAAATTAATATTAGAGACGTAACCGAACTTTTAAATTTTTAAATCTATGCCGTATCAATGCAACGCTAGGTGGAGATTTTTCCGCTGGTCGATTATTACATTCGTCTTAGTTTTCATTTTTGATTGCTTTTAATAAAAAATTATTAAAAAGACAAATTCAAATTTCAAGCAGTGTAAACGAAATACCTGATGTTGTTTTTCGCTTCAAGATTTTCTAAGAAATTCTCATTTATCTTCCTAAATTGATATTGGAGACGTATCCTAACTTTTAAATTTTTAAATCTATGCCGTATCGGTGTAACGCTAGGTGGAGATTTTACCGCTGGTCGATTAATACATTCGTCTTAGTTTTCAGTTTTTATTGCTTTTAATAAAGAAATATTAAAAAGACAACTTCAAATTTCAAGCAGTATAAATGAAACACCTGATGTTGTTTTTCGCTTCAAGATTACCTAATTTCGTCTAATTTTTGTTCTAAAATTGATATTAGAGACGTAATCTAACTTTTTAATTTTTAAATCTTTGCAGTATCAATGTAACGCTGTGTGGAGATTTTTCCATTAGTCCGATAATAAATTCGTCATAATTTTCTTTTATGACTTTTTTACTCCAAAATTATTTAATTAAAAATCTTACCTCATACAGTATATACGAAACACCTGATGTTGGTTTGCGCTTCAAGATTTTCTAAGAATGTCTCATTTTCTTCTGAAATTGATATTAGAGACATAATTCAACTTTTAAATTTTTAAATCTTTGCAGTATCAATGTAACGCTGTGTGGAGATTTTTCCATTAGTCCGATAATAAATTCGTCATAATTTTCTTTTATGACTTTTTTACTCCAAAATTATTTAATTAAAAATCTTACCTCATACAGTATATACGAAACACCTGATGTTGGTTTGCGCTTCAAGATTTTCTAAGAAAGTCTCATTTTCCTTCCTAAATTGATATTAGAGACGTACCCTAACTTTTAAATTTTTAACCTATGCCATATCAATGTAACGTGAGGTGGAGATTTTTCTGCTGGTCGATTAATACATTCGTCTTAGTTTTTATTAATGATTGCTTTTAATAAAAAATATTAAAAAGACAACTTCAAAATTCAAGCAGTATATACGAAACACCTGATGTTGGTTTGCGCTCCAAGAGTTTCTAAGAAAGTCTCATTTTATTCTGAAATTAATATTAGAGACGTAACCGAACTTTTAAATTTTTAAATCTATGCCGTATCAATGCAACGCTAGGTGGAGATTTTTCCGCTGGTCGATTATTACATTCGTCTTAGTTTTCATTTTTGATTGCTTTTAATAAAAAAATATTAAAAAGACAAATTCAAATTTCAAGCAGTGTAAACGAAATACCTGATGTTGTTTTTCGCTTCAAGATTTTCTAAGAAATTCTCATTTATCTTCCTAAATTGATATTGGAGACGTATCCTAACTTTTAAATTTTTAAATCTATGCCGTATCGGTGTAACGCTAGGTGGAGATTTTACCGCTGGTCGATTAATACATTCGTCTTAGTTTTCAGTTTTTATTGCTTTTAATAAAGAAATATTAAAAAGACAACTTAAAATTTCAAGCAGTATAAACGAAACACCTGATGTTGATTTGCACTTCAAGATTTTCTTAGAATGTCTCATTTTCTTCTGAAATTGATATTAGAGACGTAACCTAACTTTTAAATTTTTTAATCTATGCCGTATCAATGTATTGCTAGGTGGAGATTTTACCACTGGTCGATTAATACATTCGTCTTAGTTTTTATTAATGATTGCTTTTAATAAAAAATATTAAAAAGACAACTTCATATTTCAAGCAGTATAAACGAAACACCGGATGTTGATTTGCGCTTCAAGATTTTGTAAGAAAGTCTCATTTTTCTTCCTAAATTGATATTAGAGACGTAACCTAACTCTTAAATTTTTAAAACTATGCCGTACCAGTGTAACGCTAGGTGGAGATTTATCCGCTGGTCGATTAACACATTTGTCTTAGTTTTCAGTTTTGATTGCATTTAATAAAAAATATTAAAGAGACAACTTCATATTTCAAGCAGTATAAAAGAAACACCTGATGTTGAATTTCGCTTCAAATTTTCTAAGAAAGTCTCATTTTCCTTCTTAATTGATATTAGATACGTAACCTAACTTTTAAATTTTTAAATCTATGCCGTATCAGTGTAACGCTAGGTGGAGATTTTACCACTGGTCGATTAATACATTCGTCTTAGTTTTTATTAATGATTGCTTTTAATAAAAAATATTAAAAAGACAACTTCATATTTCAAGCAGTATAAACGAAACACCGGATGTTGATTTGCGCTTCAAGATTTTGTAAGAAAGTCTCATTTTTCTTCCTAAATTGATATTAGAGACGTAACCTAACTCTTAAATTTTTAAATCTCTGCCGTATCAATGCAACGCTAGGTGGAGATTTTTCCGCTGGTCGAATATTACATTCGTCTTAGTTTTCATTTTTGATTGCTTTTAATAAAAAAATATTAAAAAAATAACTTCAAATTTTAAGCAGTATATACGAAACACCTGATGTTGATTTGCGCTTCAAGATTTTCTTAGAATGTCTCATTTTCTTCTAAAATTGATATTAGAGACGTAACCTACCTTTTAAATTTTTAAAACTATGCCGTACCAATGTAACGCTAGGTGGAGATTTATCCGCTGGTCGATTAACACATTCGTCTTAGGTTTCAGTTTTGATTGCATTTAATAAAAAATATTAAAGAGACAACTTCATATTTCAAGCAGTATAAACGAAACACCTGATGTTGATTTGCGCTTCAAGATTTTGTAAGAAAGTCTCATTTTCTTCTAAAATTGATATTAGAGACGTAACCTACCTTTTAAATTTTTAAATCTATGCAGTATCAATGTAACGCTAGGTGGAGATTTTTCCGCTGGTCGATTAATACATTCGTCTTAGTTTTCATTTTTGATTGCTTTTAATAAAAAAATATTGAAAAGAAAACTTCAAATTTCAAGCAGTATAAATGAAACACCTGATGTTGTTTTTCGCTTCAAGATTTTTTAAGAACTTCTCATTTATCTTCCTAAATTGATATTAGAGACGTATCCTAACTTTTAAATTTTTAAATCTATGCCGTATCAGTGTAACGCTAGGTGGAGATTTTACCGCTGGTCGATTAATACATTCGTCTTAGTTTTCAGTTTTTATTGCTTTTAATAAAGAAATATTAAAAAGACAACTTCAAATTTCAAGCAGTATAAACGAAACACCTGATGTTGATTTTCGCTTCAAGATTACCTAATTTCGTCTAATTTTTGTTCTAAAATTGATATTAGAGACGTAACCTACCTTTTAAATTTTTAAATCTTTGCAGTATCAATGTAACGCTGTGTGGAGATTTTTCCATTAGTCCGATAATAAATTCGTCATAATTTTCTTTTATGACTTTTTTACTCCAAAATTATTTAATTAAAAATCTTACCTCATACAGTATATACGAAACACCTGATGTTGGTTTGCGATTCAAGATTTTCTAAGTATGTCTCATTTTCTTTTGAAATTGATATTAGAGACGTAATTCAACTTTTAAATTTTTAAATCTTTGCAGTATCAATGTAACGCTGTGTGGAGATTTTTCCATTAGTCCGATAATAAATTCGTCATAATTTTCTTTTATGACTTTTTTACTCCAAAATTATTTAATTAAAAATCTAACCTCATACAGTATATACGAAACACCTGATGTTGGTTTGCGCTTCAAAATTTTCTAAGAAAGTCTCATTTTCCTTCCTAAATTGATATTAGAGACGTACCCTAACTTTTAAATTTTTAACCTATGCCATATCAATGTAACGTGAGGTGGAGATTTTTCTGCTGGTCGATTAATAATTGCTTTTAATAAAAAATATTAAAAAGACAACTTCAAAATTCAAGCAGTATATACGAAACACCTGATGTTGGTTTGCGCTCCAAGAGTTTCTAAGAAAGTCTCATTTTATTCTGAAATTGATATTAGAGACGTAACCGAACTTTTAAATTTTTAAATCTATGCCGTATCAATGCAACGCTAGGTGGAGATTTTTCCGCTGGTCGATTATTACATTCGTCTTAGTTTTCATTTTTGATTGCTTTTAATAAAAAAATATTAAAAAGACAAATTCAAATTTCAAGCAGTGTAAACGAAATACCTGATGTTGTTTTTCGCTTCAAGTTTTTCTAAGAAATTCTCATTTATCTTCCTAAATTGATATTGGAGACGTATCCTAACTTTTAAATTTTTAAATCTATGCCGTATCGGTGTAACGCTAGGTGGAGATTTTACCGCTGGTCGATTAATACATTCGTCTTAGTTTTCAGTTTTTATTGCTTTTAATAAAGAAATATTAAAAAGACAACTTAAAATTTCAAGCAGTATAAACGAAACACCTGATGTTGATTTGCACTTCAAGATTTTCTTAGAATGTCTCATTTTCTTCTGAAATTGATATTAGAGACGTAACCTAACTTTTAAATTTTTTAATCTATGCCGTATCAATGTATTGCTAGGTGGAGATTTTACCACTGGTCGATTAATACATTCGTCTTAGTTTTTATTAATGATTGCTTTTAATAAAAAATATTAAAAAGACAACTTCATATTTCAAGCAGTATAAACGAAACACCGGATGTTGATTTGCGCTTCAAGATTTTGTAAGAAAGTCTCATTTTTCTTCCTAAATTGATATTAGAGACGTAACCTAACTCTTAAATTTTTAAAACTATGCCGTACCAGTGTAACGCTAGGTGGAGATTTATCCGCTGGTCGATTAACACATTTGTCTTAGTTTTCAGTTTTGATTGCATTTAATAAAAAATATTAAAGAGACAACTTCATATTTCAAGCAGTATAAAAGAAACACCTGATGTTGAATTTCGCTTCAAATTTTCTAAGAAAGTCTCATTTTCCTTCTTAATTGATATTAGATACGTAACCTAACTTTTAAATTTTTAAATCTATGCCGTATCAGTGTAACGCTAGGTGGAGATTTTACCACTGGTCGATTAATACATTCGTCTTAGTTTTTATTAATGATTGCTTTTAATAAAAAATATTAAAAAGACAACTTCATATTTCAAGCAGTATAAACGAAACACCGGATGTTGATTTGCGCTTCAAGATTTTGTAAGAAAGTCTCATTTTTCTTCCTAAATTGATATTAGAGACGTAACCTAACTCTTAAATTTTTAAATCTCTGCCGTATCAATGCAACGCTAGGTGGAGATTTTTCCGCTGGTCGAATATTACATTCGTCTTAGTTTTCATTTTTGATTGCTTTTAATAAAAAAATATTAAAAAAATAACTTCAAATTTTAAGCAGTATATACGAAACACCTGATGTTGATTTGCGCTTCAAGATTTTCTTAGAATGTCTCATTTTCTTCTAAAATTGATATTAGAGACGTAACCTACCTTTTAAATTTTTAAAACTATGCCGTACCAATGTAACGCTAGGTGGAGATTTATCCGCTGGTCGATTAACACATTCGTCTTAGGTTTCAGTTTTGATTGCATTTAATAAAAAATATTAAAGAGACAACTTCATATTTCAAGCAGTATAAACGAAACACCTGATGTTGATTTGCGCTTCAAGATTTTGTAAGAAAGTCTCATTTTCTTCTAAAATTGATATTAGAGACGTAACCTACCTTTTAAATTTTTAAATCTATGCAGTATCAATGTAACGCTAGGTGGAGATTTTTCCGCTGGTCGATTAATACATTCGTCTTAGTTTTCATTTTTGATTGCTTTTAATAAAAAAATATTGAAAAGACAACTTCAAATTTCAAGCAGTATAAATGAAACACCTGATGTTGTTTTTCGCTTCAAGATTTTTTAAGAACTTCTCATTTATCTTCCTAAATTGATATTAGAGACGTATCCTAACTTTTAAATTTTTAAATCTATGCCGTATCAGTGTAACGCTAGGTGGAGATTTTACCGCTGGTCGATTAATACATTCGTCTTAGTTTTCAGTTTTTATTGCTTTTAATAAAGAAATATTAAAAAGACAACTTCAAATTTCAAGCAGTATAAACGAAACACCTGATGTTGATTTTCGCTTCAAGATTACCTAATTTCGTCTAATTTTTGTTCTAAAATTGATATTAGAGACGTAACCTACCTTTTAAATTTTTAAATCTTTGCAGTATCAATGTAACGCTGTGTGGAGATTTTTCCATTAGTCCGATAATAAATTCGTCATAATTTTCTTTTATGACTTTTTTACTCCAAAATTATTTAATTAAAAATCTTACCTCATACAGTATATACGAAACACCTGATGTTGGTTTGCGATTCAAGATTTTCTAAGTATGTCTCATTTTCTTTTGAAATTGATATTAGAGACGTAATTCAACTTTTAAATTTTTAAATCTTTGCAGTATCAATGTAACGCTGTGTGGAGATTTTTCCATTAGTCCGATAATAAATTCGTCATAATTTTCTTTTATGACTTTTTTACTCCAAAATTATTTAATTAAAAATCTAACCTCATACAGTATATACGAAACACCTGATGTTGGTTTGCGCTTCAAAATTTTCTAAGAAAGTCTCATTTTCCTTCCTAAATTGATATTAGAGACGTACCCTAACTTTTAAATTTTTAACCTATGCCATATCAATGTAACGTGAGGTGGAGATTTTTCTGCTGGTCGATTAATAATTGCTTTTAATAAAAAATATTAAAAAGACAACTTCAAAATTCAAGCAGTATATACGAAACACCTGATGTTGGTTTGCGCTCCAAGAGTTTCTAAGAAAGTCTCATTTTATTCTGAAATTGATATTAGAGACGTAACCGAACTTTTAAATTTTTAAATCTATGCCGTATCAATGCAACGCTAGGTGGAGATTTTTCCGCTGGTCGATTATTACATTCGTCTTAGTTTTCATTTTTGATTGCTTTTAATAAAAAAATATTAAAAAGACAAATTCAAATTTCAAGCAGTGTAAACGAAATACCTGATGTTGTTTTTCGCTTCAAGTTTTTCTAAGAAATTCTCATTTATCTTCCTAAATTGATATTGGAGACGTATCCTAACTTTTAAATTTTTAAATCTATGCCGTATCAGTGTAACGCTAGGTGGAGATTTTACCGCTGGTCGATTAATACATTCGTCTTAGTTTTTATTAATGATTGCTTTTAATAAAAAATATTAAAAAGACAACTTCATATTTCAAGCAGTATAAACGAAACACCTGATGTTGATTTTCTCTTCAAGATTACCTAATTTCGTCTAATTTTTGTTCTAAAATTGATATTAGAGACGTAACCTACCTTTTAAATTTTTAAATCTTTGCAGTATCAATGTAACGCTGTGTGGAGATTTTTCCATTAGTCCGATAATAAATTCGTCATAATTTTCTTTTATGACTTTTTTACTCCAAAATTATTTAATTAAAAATCTTACCTCATACAGTATATACGAAACACCTGATGTTGGTTTGCGATTCAAGATTTTCTAAGTATGTCTCATTTTCTTTTGAAATTGATATTAGAGACGTAATTCAACTTTTAAATTTTTAAATCTTTGCAGTATCAATGTAACGCTGTGTGGAGATTTTTCCATTAGTCCGATAATAAATTCGTCATAATTTTCTTTTATGACTTTTTTACTCCAAAATTATTTAATTAAAAATCTAACCTCATACAGTATATACGAAACACCTGATGTTGGTTTGCGCTTCAAAATTTTCTAAGAAAGTCTCATTTTCCTTCCTAAATTGATATTAGAGACGTACCCTAACTTTTAAATTTTTAACCTATGCCATATCAATGTAACGTGAGGTGGAGATTTTTCTGCTGGTCGATTAATAATTGCTTTTAATAAAAAATATTAAAAAGACAACTTCAAAATTCAAGCAGTATATACGAAACACCTGATGTTGGTTTGCGCTCCAAGAGTTTCTAAGAAAGTCTCATTTTATTCTGAAATTGATATTAGAGACGTAACCGAACTTTTAAATTTTTAAATCTATGCCGTATCAATGCAACGCTAGGTGGAGATTTTTCCGCTGGTCGATTATTACATTCGTCTTAGTTTTCATTTTTGATTGCTTTTAATAAAAAAATATTAAAAAGACAAATTCAAATTTCAAGCAGTGTAAACGAAATACCTGATGTTGTTTTTCGCTTCAAGTTTTTCTAAGAAATTCTCATTTATCTTCCTAAATTGATATTGGAGACGTATCCTAACTTTTAAATTTTTAAATCTATGCCGTATCGGTGTAACGCTAGGTGGAGATTTTACCGCTGGTCGATTAATACATTCGTCTTAGTTTTCAGTTTTTATTGCTTTTAATAAAGAAATATTAAAAAGACAACTTAAAATTTCAAGCAGTATAAACGAAACACCTGATGTTGATTTGCACTTCAAGATTTTCTTAGAATGTCTCATTTTCTTCTGAAATTGATATTAGAGACGTAACCTAACTTTTAAATTTTTTAATCTATGCCGTATCAATGTATTGCTAGGTGGAGATTTTACCACTGGTCGATTAATACATTCGTCTTAGTTTTTATTAATGATTGCTTTTAATAAAAAATATTAAAAAGACAACTTCATATTTCAAGCAGTATAAACGAAACACCGGATGTTGATTTGCGCTTCAAGATTTTGTAAGAAAGTCTCATTTTTCTTCCTAAATTGATATTAGAGACGTAACCTAACTCTTAAATTTTTAAAACTATGCCGTACCAGTGTAACGCTAGGTGGAGATTTATCCGCTGGTCGATTAACACATTTGTCTTAGTTTTCAGTTTTGATTGCATTTAATAAAAAATATTAAAGAGACAACTTCATATTTCAAGCAGTATAAAAGAAACACCTGATGTTGAATTTCGCTTCAAATTTTCTAAGAAAGTCTCATTTTCCTTCTTAATTGATATTAGATACGTAACCTAACTTTTAAATTTTTAAATCTATGCCGTATCAGTGTAACGCTAGGTGGAGATTTTACCACTGGTCGATTAATACATTCGTCTTAGTTTTTATTAATGATTGCTTTTAATAAAAAATATTAAAAAGACAACTTCATATTTCAAGCAGTATAAACGAAACACCGGATGTTGATTTGCGCTTCAAGATTTTGTAAGAAAGTCTCATTTTTCTTCCTAAATTGATATTAGAGACGTAACCTAACTCTTAAATTTTTAAATCTCTGCCGTATCAATGCAACGCTAGGTGGAGATTTTTCCGCTGGTCGAATATTACATTCGTCTTAGTTTTCATTTTTGATTGCTTTTAATAAAAAAATATTAAAAAAATAACTTCAAATTTTAAGCAGTATATACGAAACACCTGATGTTGATTTGCGCTTCAAGATTTTCTTAGAATGTCTCATTTTCTTCTAAAATTGATATTAGAGACGTAACCTACCTTTTAAATTTTTAAAACTATGCCGTACCAATGTAACGCTAGGTGGAGATTTATCCGCTGGTCGATTAACACATTCGTCTTAGGTTTCAGTTTTGATTGCATTTAATAAAAAATATTAAAGAGACAACTTCATATTTCAAGCAGTATAAACGAAACACCTGATGTTGATTTGCGCTTCAAGATTTTGTAAGAAAGTCTCATTTTCTTCTAAAATTGATATTAGAGACGTAACCTACCTTTTAAATTTTTAAATCTATGCAGTATCAATGTAACGCTAGGTGGAGATTTTTCCGCTGGTCGATTAATACATTCGTCTTAGTTTTCATTTTTGATTGCTTTTAATAAAAAAATATTGAAAAGACAACTTCAAATTTCAAGCAGTATAAATGAAACACCTGATGTTGTTTTTCGCTTCAAGATTTTTTAAGAACTTCTCATTTATCTTCCTAAATTGATATTAGAGACGTATCCTAACTTTTAAATTTTTAAATCTATGCCGTATCAGTGTAACGCTAGGTGGAGATTTTACCGCTGGTCGATTAATACATTCGTCTTAGTTTTCAGTTTTTATTGCTTTTAATAAAGAAATATTAAAAAGACAACTTCAAATTTCAAGCAGTATAAACGAAACACCTGATGTTGATTTTCGCTTCAAGATTACCTAATTTCGTCTAATTTTTGTTCTAAAATTGATATTAGAGACGTAACCTACCTTTTAAATTTTTAAATCTTTGCAGTATCAATGTAACGCTGTGTGGAGATTTTTCCATTAGTCCGATAATAAATTCGTCATAATTTTCTTTTATGACTTTTTTACTCCAAAATTATTTAATTAAAAATCTTACCTCATACAGTATATACGAAACACCTGATGTTGGTTTGCGATTCAAGATTTTCTAAGTATGTCTCATTTTCTTTTGAAATTGATATTAGAGACGTAATTCAACTTTTAAATTTTTAAATCTTTGCAGTATCAATGTAACGCTGTGTGGAGATTTTTCCATTAGTCCGATAATAAATTCGTCATAATTTTCTTTTATGACTTTTTTACTCCAAAATTATTTAATTAAAAATCTAACCTCATACAGTATATACGAAACACCTGATGTTGGTTTGCGCTTCAAAATTTTCTAAGAAAGTCTCATTTTCCTTCCTAAATTGATATTAGAGACGTACCCTAACTTTTAAATTTTTAACCTATGCCATATCAATGTAACGTGAGGTGGAGATTTTTCTGCTGGTCGATTAATAATTGCTTTTAATAAAAAATATTAAAAAGACAACTTCAAAATTCAAGCAGTATATACGAAACACCTGATGTTGGTTTGCGCTCCAAGAGTTTCTAAGAAAGTCTCATTTTATTCTGAAATTGATATTAGAGACGTAACCGAACTTTTAAATTTTTAAATCTATGCCGTATCAATGCAACGCTAGGTGGAGATTTTTCCGCTGGTCGATTATTACATTCGTCTTAGTTTTCATTTTTGATTGCTTTTAATAAAAAAATATTAAAAAGACAAATTCAAATTTCAAGCAGTGTAAACGAAATACCTGATGTTGTTTTTCGCTTCAAGTTTTTCTAAGAAATTCTCATTTATCTTCCTAAATTGATATTGGAGACGTATCCTAACTTTTAAATTTTTAAATCTATGCCGTATCAGTGTAACGCTAGGTGGAGATTTTACCGCTGGTCGATTAATACATTCGTCTTAGTTTTTATTAATGATTGCTTTTAATAAAAAATATTAAAAAGACAACTTCATATTTCAAGCAGTATAAACGAAACACCTGATGTTGATTTTCTCTTCAAGATTACCTAATTTCGTCTAATTTTTGTTCTAAAATTGATATTAGAGACGTAACCTACCTTTTAAATTTTTAAATCTTTGCAGTATCAATGTAACGCTGTGTGGAGATTTTTCCATTAGTCCGATAATAAATTCGTCATAATTTTCTTTTATGACTTTTTTACTCCAAAATTATTTAATTAAAAATCTTACCTCATACAGTATATACGAAACACCTGATGTTGGTTTGCGATTCAAGATTTTCTAAGTATGTCTCATTTTCTTTTGAAATTGATATTAGAGACGTAATTCAACTTTTAAATTTTTAAATCTTTGCAGTATCAATGTAACGCTGTGTGGAGATTTTTCCATTAGTCCGATAATAAATTCGTCATAATTTTCTTTTATGACTTTTTTACTCCAAAATTATTTAATTAAAAATCTAACCTCATACAGTATATACGAAACACCTGATGTTGGTTTGCGCTTCAAAATTTTCTAAGAAAGTCTCATTTTCCTTCCTAAATTGATATTAGAGACGTACCCTAACTTTTAAATTTTTAACCTATGCCATATCAATGTAACGTGAGGTGGAGATTTTTCTGCTGGTCGATTAATAATTGCTTTTAATAAAAAATATTAAAAAGACAACTTCAAAATTCAAGCAGTATATACGAAACACCTGATGTTGGTTTGCGCTCCAAGAGTTTCTAAGAAAGTCTCATTTTATTCTGAAATTGATATTAGAGACGTAACCGAACTTTTAAATTTTTAAATCTATGCCGTATCAATGCAACGCTAGGTGGAGATTTTTCCGCTGGTCGATTATTACATTCGTCTTAGTTTTCATTTTTGATTGCTTTTAATAAAAAAATATTAAAAAGACAAATTCAAATTTCAAGCAGTGTAAACGAAATACCTGATGTTGTTTTTCGCTTCAAGTTTTTCTAAGAAATTCTCATTTATCTTCCTAAATTGATATTAGAGACGTATCCTAACTTTTAAATTTTTAAATCTATGCCTTATGATTAATACATTCGTCATTCATATCGCTAGGTGGAGATTTTTCCGCTGGTCGGTTAATACATTCGTCTTAGTTTTCATTTTTGATTGCTTTTAATAACAAAATATTAAAAAGACAACTTCAAATATCCAGCAGTATAAACGAAATACCTGATGTTGATTTTCGCTTCAAGATTTCCTAGGGATGTCGCAATTTTCTCCTGAAATTGATATTAGTGACGTAACCTAACTTTTAAATTTTTAAATCTATTCCGTATCAGTGTATCGCTAGGTGGAGATTTTTCCGCTGTTAGATTAATACATTCGTCTTAGTTTTCATTTTTGATTGCTTTTAATAAAAAAAAAATCATAAAGACAACTTCAAATTTCAAGCAGTATAAACGAAACACCTGATGTTGATTTTCGCTTCAAGATTTCCTAAGAATGTCTCATTTTTCTTCTGAAATTGTTATTAGAGACGTAACCTAACTAGTAAATTTTTAAATCTATGCAGTGTCAAGATAATGCTAGATGGAGATTTTTCCGCTGGTCGATTAATATATTCGTTATAGTTTTCATTTTTGATTGCTTTTAATAAAAAAATATTAAAAGGACTAATTCAAATTTCAAGCAGTGTAAACGAAACACATGATTTTGATTTTCGCTTCAAGATTTTCTAAGAAAGTCTCATTTTTCTTCCTAAATTGATATGAAGGACGTAACCTAATTTTTTATTTTTTAAATCTATGCTGTATCAAAGTAACGCTGTGTGAAGAAGTTTCCGCTAGTCCGATAATAAATTCGTCATAATTTTCTTTTATGACTTTTTCACTCCAAAATTATTTAAATTAGAAATCTAACCTCATACAGTATAATCGAAACAACTGATGATGATTTTCGCTTCAAGAATTCCATAGAATGTCTCATTTTCCTTCTGAAAGTGTTATTAGAGACGTAACCTAACTAGTAAATTTTTAAATCTATGCCGTGTCAAGATAATGAGAGTTGGAGATTGTTGGAGCAATCAAAACTGAAAACTAAGACGAATGTATTAATCGACCAGCGGAAAAATCTGCAACTAGCGTTACATTGATACTGCATAGATTTAAAAATTTAAGAGTGCGGTTACGTCTCTAATATCAATTTCAGGAGAGAATGAGACTTTCTTAGAAAATCTTGAAGCGAAAATCAGCATCAGGTGTTTCGTTTATACTGCTTAAAATTTGAAGTTGTCTTTTTAATATGTTTTTATTAAAAGCAATCAAAACTGAAAACTAAGACGAATGTATTAATCGACCAGCGGAAAAATCTCCACCTAGCGTTACATTGATACGGCATTGATTTAAAAATTTAAAAGTTAGGTTACGTCTCTTATATACATTTTACAGGAAAAATAAAATATTTTTTGGAAATCTTGAAGCGAAAATCAACATCAGGTGTGTCGTATATACTGCACGAAATTTGAAATTGTCTTTTTAACATTTTTTTATTAAAAGCAATCAAAAATCGAAATTAGGACGAATGTATTAATCGACCAGCGGAAAAATCTCCACCTCGCGTTACATTGATACGGCGTAGATTAAAAAATTTGAAAGTTAGATTACGTCTCTGATATCAATTTTAGAACAAAAATTAGACATAATAAGAAAATCTTGAAGCGAAAATCAACATCAGGTGTTTCGTTTATATTGCTTGATATTTGAAGTTGTCTTTTTAATATTTTTTTATTAAAAGCAATCAAAAATGGAAATTAAGACAAATCTATTATTCGACCAGCGGAAAAATCTCCACCAAGCGGTATATTAATGCGGCATAGATTTAAAAATTTAAAAGTTAGGTTACGTCACTAATATCAATTTCAGAAAACAATAAGACTCTTCCAAAATCTTGAAGCGCAAAACAACATCAGGTGTTTCGTTTCTACTGCTTGAAATTTGAAATTGTCTTTTTAACATTTTTTTATTAAAAGCAATCAAAAATCGAAATTAGGACGAATGTATTAATCGACCAGCGGAAAAATCTCCTCCTCGCGTTACACTGATACGGCGTAGATTAAAAAATTTAAAAGTTAGATTACGTCTCTGATATCAATTTCAGAAAATAATTAGACTTTCTTAGGAAATCTTGAAGCGAAAATCAACACCAGGTGTTTCGTTAATACTGCTTGAAATTTGAAGTTGTTTTTTTAATATTTTTTTATTAAAAGCAATTAAAAATAAAAACTAAGACGAATCTATTAATCGACCAGCGGAAAAATCTCCACCTAGCGTTACATTGATACTGCATAGATTTAAAAAATTAAAAGTTAGATTACGTCTCTGATATCAATTTCAGAAAATAATTAGACTTTCTTAGGAAATCTTGAAGCGAAAATCAACATCAGGCGTTTCGTTTCTACTGCGTGAAATTTGAAGTTGTCTTTTTAATTATTTTTTTATTAAAAGCATTTAGAAATAAAAACTAAGACGAATGTATTAATCGACCAGCGGAAAATTCTCCACCCAGCGCTACATTGATACGGCATAGATTTAAAAATTTAAAAGTTAGGTTACGTCTCTAATATCACTTTCAGAAGAAAAATGAGACATTCTTAGAAAATCTTGGAACGAAAATCAACACCAGGTGTTTCGTTAATACTACTTGAAATTTGAAGTTGTCTTTTTAATATTTTTTTATTAAAAGCATTCAGAAATAAAAACTAAGACGAATGTATTAATCGACCAGCGGAAAATTCTCCACCCAGCGCTACATTGATACGGCATAGATTTAAAAATTGAAAAGTTAGGTTACGTCTCTAATATCACTTTCAGAAGAAAAATGAGACATTCTTAGAAAATCTTGAAGCGAAAATCAACACCACGTGTTTCGTTAATACTGCTTGAAATTTGAAGTTGTCTTTTTGATATTTTTTTATTAAAAGCAATCAAAAATGAAAACTAAGACGAATGTATTAATCGACCAGCGGAAAATTCTCCACCCAGCGCTACATTGATACGGCATAGATTTAAAAATTTAAAAGTTAGGTTACGTCTCTGATATCAATTTCAGAAAAAAATTTGACTTTCTTAGAAAATCTTGAAGTGCAAAACAACATCAGGTGTTTCGTATATATTGCATGAAATTTGAAGTTGTCTTTTTAATATTTTTTATTAAAAGCAATCAAAAATGAAAACTAAGACGAATGTATTAATCGACCAGCGGAAAAATATCCCCACAGCGTTACATTGATACTGCATAGATTTAAAAGTTCGGTTACGTCTCTAATATCAATTTTAGAAAAAAAATGAGACTTTGTCAGAAAATATTGAAGCGAAAATCAACATCAGGTGTTTCGTTTATACTGCGTGAAATTTGAAGTTGTCCTTTTATTTTTTTTATTAAAAGCAATCAAAAATGAAAACTAAGACGAATGTATTAATCGACCAGCGGAAAAATCTCCACCTAGCGTTACATTGATACTGCATAGATTATAAAATTCAAAAGTTAGGTTACGTCTCTCATATTAATTTAGGAAGAAAAATGAGACTTTCTCAGAAAATCTTGAAGCGCAAATCAACATCAGGTGTTTCGTATATACTGCATGAAATTTTAAGTTGTCTTTTTAATAATTTTTATTAAAAGCAATAAAAACTGAAATTTAAGACGAGTGTATTAACCGACCAGCGGGAAAATCTCCACCCAGCGCTACATTGATACGGCATAGATTTAAAAATTTAAAAGTTAGGTTACGTCTCTAATATCACTTTCAGAAGAAAAATGAGACATTCTTAGAAAATCTTGGAGCGAAAATCAACACCAGGTGTTTCGTTTATACTGCTTGAAATTTGAAGTTGTCTTTTTGATATTTTTTTATTAAAAGCATTCAGAAATAAAAACTAAGACGAATGTATTAATCGACCAGCGGAAAATTCTCCACCCAGCGCTACATTGATACGGCATAGATTTAAAAATTTTAAAGTTAGGTTACGTCTCTAATATCACTTTCAGAAGAAAAATGAGATATTCTTAGAAAATCTTGAAGCGAAAATCAACACCAGGTGTTTCGTTAATACTACTTGAAATTTGAAGTTGTCTTTTTAATATTTTTTTATTAAAAGCATTCAGAAATAAAAACTAAGACGAATGTATTAATCGACCAGCGGAAAATTCTCCACCCAGCGCTACATTGATACTGCATGGATTTAAAAATTCAAAGGTCAGGTTACGTCTCTAATATCAATTTCAGAAGAAAAATGAGACATTCTTAGAAAATTTTGAAGCGCAAAACAACATCAGGTGTTTCGTTTATACTCTTGGAAATTTGAAGTTGTCTTTTTAATATTTTTTTATTAAAAACAATCAAAAATCGAAGTTAAGACGAAAGTATTAATCGACCAGCGGAAAATTCTCCACCCAGCGCTACATTGATACTGCATGGATTTAAAAATTTAAAAGTTAGGTTACGTCTCTAATATCAATTTTAAAAGAAAAATGAGACATTCATAGGAAATCTTGAAGCGAAAATCAACATCAGGTGTTTCGTTTATACTGCGTGAAATTTGAAGTTGTCTTTTTATTTTTTTTATTAAAAGCAATCAAAAATGAAAACTAAGATGAACGTATTAATCGACCAGCGGAAAAATCTCCACCTAGCGTTACATTGATACGGCATAGATTTAAAAAATTAAAAGTTAGATTACGTCTCTGATATCAATTTCAGAAAAAAATTAGACTTTCTTAGAAAATCTTGAAGTGCAAAACAACATCAGGTGTTTCGTGTATACTGCATGAAATTTGAATTTGTCTTTTTAATATTTTTTTTATTAAAAGCAATCAAAAATCGAAATAAAGACGAATGTATTAATCCGCCAGCGGAAAAATCTCCACCAAGCGTTACATTGATACGCAATAGATTAAAAAATTTAAAAGTTAGATTACGTCTCTGATATCAATTTCAGAAAAAAATTAGACTTTCTTAGAAAATCTTGAAGTGCAAAACAACATCAGGTGTTTCGTATATATTGCATGAAATTTGAAGTTGTCTTTTTAATATTTTTTATTAAAAGCAATCAAAAATCGAAGTTAAGACGAAAGTATTAATCGACCAGCGGAAAATTCTCCACCCAGCGCTACATTGATACTGCATGGATTTAAAAATTTAAAAGTTAGGTTACGTCTCTAATATCAATTTTAAAAGAAAAATGAGACATTCATAGGAAATCTTGAAGCGAAAATCAACATCAGGTGTTTCGTTTATACTGCGTGAAATTTGAAGTTGTCTTTTTATTTTTTTTATTAAAAGCAATCAAAAATGAAAACTAAGATGAACGTATTAATCGACCAGCGGAAAAATCTCCACCTAGCGTTACATTGATACGGCATAGATTTAAAAAATTAAAAGTTAGATTACGTCTCTGATATCAATTTCAGAAAAAAATTAGACTTTCTTAGAAAATCTTGAAGTGCAAAACAACATCAGGTGTTTCGTGTGTACTGCATGAAATTTGAATTTGTCTTTTTAATATTTTTTTTATTAAAAGCAATCAAAAATCGAAATAAAGACGAATGTATTAATCCGCCAGCGGAAAAATCTCCACCAAGCGTTACATTGATACGCAATAGATTAAAAAATTTAAAAGTTAGATTACGTCTCTGATATCAATTTTAAAAGAAAAATGAGACATTCATAGGAAATCTTGAAGCGAAAATCATCATCAGGTGTTTCGTTTATACTGCTTGAAATTTGAAGTTGTCTTTTTAATATATTTTTATTAAAAGCAATCAAAAATCAAAATTGAGACGAATGTATTAATCGACCAGCGGAAAAATCTCCACCTAGCGTAACATCGATACGGCATAGATTTAAAAATTATAAGTTAGGTTACGTCTCTAATATCACTTTCAGAAGAAAAATGAGACATTCTTAGGAAATCCTGAAGCGAAAATCAACATCAGGTGTTTTGTTTATACTGCTTAAAATTTGAAGTTGTCTTTTTAATATATTTTTATTAAAAGCAATCAAAAATCAAAATTGAGACGAATGTATTAATCGACCAGCGGAAAAATCTCCACCTAGCGTAACATCGATACGGCATAGATTTAAAAATTAAAAGTTAGGTTATGTCTCTAATATCACTTTCAGAAGAAAAATGAGACATTCTTAGAAAATCTTGAAGCGCAAAACAACATCAGGTGTTTCGTTTATACTCCTGGAAATTTGAAGTTGTCTTTTTAATTTTTTTTTAATAAAAGCAATCAAAAATCGAAGTTAAGACGAAAGTATTAATCGACCAGCGGAAAATTCTCCACCCAGCGCTACATTGATACTGCATGGATTTAAAAATTTAAAAGTTAGGTTACGTCTCTAATATCAATTTCAGAAGAAAACTGAGACATTCTTAGAAAATCTTGAAGCGAAAATTAACATCAGGTGTTTCGTTTCTACTGCGTTAAATTTGAAGTTGTCTTTTTAATTATTTTTGTATTAAGAGCAATCAAAATGTAAACTTAGACGAATTTATTAATCGACCAGCGGAAAAATCTCCACCAAGCGTTACATTGGTACGGCATAGATTTAAAAATTTAAAAGTTAGGATACGTCTCTAATATCAATTTTAAAAGAAAAATGAGACATTCATAGGAAATCTTGAAGCGAAAATCAACATCAGGTGTTTTGTTTATACTGCTTAAAATTTGAAGTTGTCTTTTTAATATTTTTTTATTAAAAGCAATCAAAAATCAAAGTTAAGACGAAAGTATTAATCAACCAGCGGAAAAATCTCCACCTAGCGGTACATTGATACGGCATAGATTTAAAAATTTAAAAGTTACGTTACGTCTCTAATTACAATTTCAAGAGTAAATTAAGACTTTCTTAGAAAATCTTGAAGCGCAAAACAACATCAGGTGTTTCGTTTATACTCCTGGAAATTTGAAGTTGTCTTTTTAATATTTTTTTATTAAAAGCAATCAAAAATCGAAGTTAAGACGAAAGTATTAATCGACCAGCGGAAAATTCTCCACCCAGCGCTACATTGATACTGCATGGATTTAAAAATTTAAAGGTCAGGTTACGTCTATAATATCAATTTAGGAAGAAAAAGAGATTTTCTTAGGTAACCTTGAAGCGAATATCTTCATCAGGTTTTTCGTTTATACTGTCAAAAAAAAGTCATAGAAGAAAATTATGACGAATTTATTATCGGACTAGCGGAAAAATCTCCAGATAGCGTTACATTGATACAGCATAGATTAAAAAATTAAAAGTTATGTAACGTCTCTAATATCAATTTTAGAAGAAAAATGAGACATTCATAAGAAATCTTGAAGCAAAAATCATCATCAGGTGTTTCGTTTATACTGTATGAGGTTAGATTTTTAATTTAAATAATTTTGGAGTAAAAAAGTCATAAATGAAAATTATGACGACTTTATTATCGGACTAGCGGAAACTTCTCCACACAGCGTTACATTGATACGGCATAGATTAAAAATATCAATTTTTGAAGAAAAAAAATTAGACTTTCTTAGAAAATCTTGAAGTGCAAAACAACATCAGGTGTTTCGTATATACTGCATGAAATTTGAATTTGTCTTTTTAATATTTTTTTTATTAAAAGCAATCAAAAATCGAAATAAAAACGAATGTATTAATCCGCCAGCGGAAAAATCTCCACCAAGCGTTACATTGATACGCAATAGATTAAAAAATTTAAAAGTTAGATTACGTCTCTGATATCAATTTCAGAAAAAAATTAGACTTTCTTAGAAAATCTTGAAGTGCAAAACAACATCAGGTGTTTCGTATATACTGCAAGAAATTTGAATTTGTCTTTTTAATATTTTTTTTATTAAAAGCAATCAAAAATCGAAATAAAAACGAATGTATTAATCCGCCAGCGGAAAAATCTCCACCAAGCGTTACATTGATACGCAATAGATTAAAAAATTTAAAAGTTAGATTACGTCTCTGATATCAATTTCAGAAAAAAATTAGACTTTCTTAGAAAATCTTGAAGTGCAAAAACCCATCAGGTGTTTCGTATATATTGCATGAAATTTGAAGTTGTCTTTTTAATATTTTTTATTAAAAGCAATCAAAAATGAAAACTAAGACGAAAGTATTAATCGACCAGCGGAAAAATCTCCACCTAGCGTTACATTGATACTGCATATATTTAAAAATTTAAAAGTTAGGTTACGTCACTAATATCAATTTCAGAAGAAAAATGAGACATTCTTAGCAAATCTTGAAGCGAAAATCAGCATCAGGTGTTTCGTACATACTGTATGAGGTTAGATTTCTAATTTAAATAATTTTGTAGTAAAAAATCATAAAAGAAAATTATGACGAATTTATTATCGGACTAGCGAAAACTTCTCCACACAGCCTTACATTGATACTGCATAGATTTAAAAATTTAAAAGTTAGGTTACGTCACTAATATCAATTTCAGAAGAAAAATGAGACATTCTTAGGAAATCCTGAAGCGAAAATCAACATCAGGTGTTTTGTTTATACTGCTTGAAATTTGAAGTTGTCTTTTTAATATTTTTTATTAAAAGCAATCATTAATAAAAACTAAGACGAATTTATTAATCGACCAGCGGAAAAATCTTCACCTAGCGTTACATTGGTACGGCATAGATTTAAAAATTTAAAAGTTAGGATACGTCTCTAATATCAATTTTAAAAGAAAAATGAGACATTCATAGGAAATCTTGAAGCGAAAATCATCATCAGGTGTTTCGATTATACTGCTTGAAATTTGAAGTTGTCTTTTTAATATATTTTTATTAAAAGCAATCAAAAATCAAAATTGAGACGAATGTATTAATCGGCCAGCGGAAAAATCTCCACCAAGCGTTACATTGATAAGGCATAGATTAAAAAATTTAAAAGTTAGATTACGTCTCTGATATCATTTTCAGAAAAAAATGAGACATTCTTAGAAAATCTTGAAGTGCAAAACAACACCAGGTGTTTCCTATATACTGCATGAAATTTTAAGTTGTCTTTTTAATATTTTTATTAAAAGCAATCAAAAATGAAACCTAACACGAATGTATTAATCGACCAGCGGAAAAATCTCCACCTAGCGTAACATCGATACGGCATAGATTTAAAATTTAAAAGTTAGGTTACGTCTATGATATCAATTTCAGAAGAAAAATGAGACATTCTTAGGAAATCTTGAATCGAAAATCAACATCATATATTTTAAAATCAGGTTTTGCGCTTAAAAATTTGTTGCTGCGTCTTATTGGTCTGGTTGGCAGCGTCCTGCTTGGATCCGGGTGCTGGAGACGTGACGCCTTCCTTCCTGCGGTGCTTGCCCTGGAATTCGAAAAACAATACAGCATTGCTGATTATTTTCAAAATAAATATATATCACATAAATATAATCTTTTAATATTTTTTTATATCGCTTACACTGTTGTCCAAGAGATATTTGCAGATTAGATTAGAGGGCACTTTGTCTAAGACCTTTTTTAAGGTGGAGAAGCTCGAGGGCTCCTTAGGAAGCCTTAACTTGGTCAGCTTGTGATGTGTTACATCTTTGCCCTCTATTATTAACTCAATGAATATTTAAATTACAAGAATCCTGTAAGTACATTTAGTCTATATCTGACAGAGTGTACATACATAAGTCACAATTATTATTTAAAAAAAAAAGTGTTGTTGAGTTTCCTGTTCATCTCGACAATGACACCTTGCAAATCAGAGTAGAGCCAAATATATAAAAAAATAATTGATCATCAATAAGAGACCTGATAAAAGTTCCAATATTGAGTAAATTAACTTTATCTTTATTTTTAAGTCATTGTTTCACATGGATTTTCATTCTTATAATATGTTCGACAGATCAAGTAAGTTAAGCTAATTTACTTGATCGGTCACAGGTACTCCGACGGCTTGCAGCTTTTAAATGTCAATAGGTCAAAAGCGACCATCACTTCACTGAAAAGAAATGTGGAAAAAAAAATTAAGAGAAAACATAGGGCCAGCTTACTAGTGGATAATAAAATCTCTGATAGCCTATTAGGAATTTATGATAATAAATGAAACGGATTCGGAGCCTTAGAAACACGCAGTGTCGTGGGGGGTCGAATCGAAGAAAAATGTCATCGGATACTTTAGCTGTCAGATAGCGTTACATTGTCTTAACTTTGTAATGGGCTCTTAATAAGATAAAAAGAATAGCAATTATTTTGTTTACTTGTAACTGTAATTTAATTTTTCCATTTTGTTATTCATATATGTATATAGAGCGCTTCATACAGCATAATGAACAAAATATTTATTACACGATATAACGTAAGGGCTAGTAAAAAGTATTGGTCCGTCGTTTCCGAATTAAAAAAAATGATACAACGTATTTCAAAAAGGTCACTTTATTTATTGATGACATTTTTATATTTCTAACTGATCTAAATAGCGTCAAACTCGGGAAATTTAAAGTAACTGGAAGTTAAAAAAATTATGAAAAAAATCTGACCATCCCGGAAATTTAAGGCGAATCGTCTGACTCGAAGTTCAAAAATAATTACAAGTTAAAAAAAAAACAAACTGTCAAACGCGGGAAATTCAATGCGACTTGTCCAATGCGCGAAGTATAAAAGTAATATATATCCACATATATATATTTATATATATAAATAAACAAAGTAATAACATGCGAACTTCAAAAGTTAATTGTAAGAAAAAACAGGTAACAACAAATAAAATGGACAACCCACAAGGACATCATGCCCCGTGCGAGTTGTCTTTTCCTGTCATTATTGACTCATGTTTTGCACCTGTTTTACTACACGCGCACTCGCTGATCAACTAATAAAAAACACCGGCTGCCAATCTAAGAACGTTCCACATAACATGCAATAAAATAAGGATATTCGCAATTGCATTCAAATAAATAAACAATAATTTCGCAAATATATGTACAGGTGTCCGCAAGTGCAGTCAAACAAAATTTCAATGTTTCGTCACCGCGCTGTGACATGACGCTCGTACTGCCGTTGTATTGTGCTGTAATGCCTTAATTAATGTTCTCATTGTAAAAATTGACGATGCGCAGTTGCGACATACTTGCAAAATAACAAAAACCAATCTCATGTTATTTACTAACTAAAAGTGACAAATTTTTTTGCGAGCTTGGGATTCGCGAAAGCATTTTATTTTCAAACAATTCGTTAATTAGATTGCGAGAAGAGGGGTTTCAATTCACAAGCCGAACTGCTTATTATAACTTGGGCTGAACATAACAAACATCTCTAAAGGCAACAAAATATACCGATTAGTTCCATAATAATGCACAGTTGTATTGGGACATCTTGAATTTATGAGTTTTGAGGAGATTTAATGACTTATTATTTTAAAAAAAGACATATTACTCTTTACTGTACACGTTAGAAAATATATACATTGGCAGTCTTCATCATATGGTGCAATTTTTTTCAGACCATCATAGTATGGAAATAGACAAGTATCTGGTATTTAGGTGCGCACGCACGCACGCACACGCACACGCACACGCACACGCACACGCACACGTACACGCACACGCACACACACACACACACACACGTATTATTCTGTTCAACTAATTATATTCGAAATCAGTCACATGCACTTTCAGCTTCTCCTACGGCTGATAGACACTCCCAGTGCAAGGCATTGTCTTCCCCCCAGTGACCGGTGCAGCGCTGTCCGCTATCAGGTCAATTTCGATTTTAACTTTCTCAAATAGCATACAAGTATTTATTGATCTTCTTTTTGAGTACGTAAAAAAGACAATAAATAATAGGACAATTTAAATTGACCACTTATGTACGAAATCCAGTAAGGTTAGCCACAAAGGTTGCTAATATCAAAGTTTTTAATTTCTTTTTATATCTAGTTCAACTGCATAATGTTTATGGCAGTGATAAGCGACGTGACAAGTGTTACCTGTAGTGGGCTGATGATCTGTGCCCGTGTAAGCTGCTGCGTTCCGAGCACCGGCTGCACCTGGACACACTGCGCTTGAACTGGAACTGTCTGAGCGGTCTCCCCGGCTGATTTCGCCTTGCCTCCGGACACCTTAGCGCCACTAATCATCTGCGGAGCGACAACTATGTTATTAACGCATTTGGATCGTAATAGAAATGGATTTAAATAACACACACGCACACACGCACGCACGATCTTTATCTTGTGTATTTACGTCCATTTCTGTTAAAATGTCAAATAATCACGAATAATATAAAATATAAATAATACCCGGTCTAGCATAAACTTACGTTACAAGAAAAAATATCCGATAATAGCCAAAAAACAACTTTATGCTAAAGTTTTATATGTGATTATGTAGAGTGAAAAGGATATGTTAATATACTAAACTAGTTATTCAATGTGTCCACCCTTAGCTTTGACGCACGCTTTTAGACGATAGGGCCATTCGTCGATGGATTTACAAACGGTTTCCATTGGGAACTCGGTCACTGCTGCCTCCAAAGATTTCTTGAACAACTCAATATTTTGGGTGATGATTAGAGCAGGTTTTCAGTTTTGATTGCTTTTAATAAAAAATATTAAAAAGACTACTTCATATTTCAAGCAGTGTAAAGGAAACTACTGATGTTGATCTTCGCTTCAAGATTTCCTAATTATGTCTAATTTTTCTTATAAAATTGATATTAGAGACGTAACCTAACTTTTTAATTTTTAAATCTATGCCGTACCAATGTAACGCTAGGTGGAGATTTTTCCGCTGGTCGATTAATACATTCGTCTCAGTTGTTTTTATTTTTTATTGCTTTTAATAAAAAAATCCTAAAAAGACAACTTCAGATTTCAAGCAGTATAAACGAAACACCAGATGTTGATTTTCGCTTCAAGATTTCCTAAGAAAGTCTCATTTTTCTTCTGAAATTGATATTACAGACGTAACCTAACTTTTAAATTTTTAAATCTATGTCGTATCAATGTAACGCTAGGTGGAGATTTTTCCACTAGTCGATTAATACATTCGTATTAGTTTGCATTTTTGATTGCGTTTAATAAAAAATTATTAAAAAGACAACTTCAAATTTCATGCAGAATATACGAAACACCTGATATTGATTTTCGCTTCAAGATTTCCTAATTATGTCTAATTTTTCTTATAAAATTGATATTAGAGACGTAACCTAACTTTTTAATTTTTAAATCTATGCCGTACCAATGTAACGCTAGGTGGAGATTTTTCCGCTGGTCGATTAATACATTCGTCTTAGTTGTTTTTATTTTTTATTGCTTTTAATAAAAAAATCCTAAAAAGACAACTTCAGATTTCAAGCAGTATAAACGAAACACCTGATGGTTATTTTCGCTTCAAGATTTTCTAAGAAAGTTTTAATTTACTCCTGAAATTGATATTAGTGACGTAACCTAACATTTAAATTTTTAATCTATGCCGTATCAATGTAACGCTAGGTGGAGATTTTTCCGCTGGTCGATTAATACATTCGTCTTAGTTTTCAGTTTTGATTGCTTTCAATAAAAAAATATTAAAAAGACAACTTCAGATTTCAAGCAGTATAAACGAAACACCTGATGTTTTTTAGCGCTTCAAGATTTTTAAAGAAAGTGTTATTTTCTTTTGAAATTGATATTAGAGACGTAACATAACTTTTAAATTTTTAAATCTATGCAGTATCAATGTAAAGCTAGGTGGAGATTTTTCCGCTGGTCGATTAATACATTCGTCTTAGTTTTCAGTTTTGATTGCTTTCAATAAAAAAATATTAAAAAGACAACTGCATATTTTAAGCAGTATAAACGAAACACCTGATGGTTATTTTCGCTTCAAGATTTTCTAAGAAAGTATTAATTTACTGCTGAAATTGATATTAGAGACGTAACCTTACTTTTAAATTTTTAAATCTATGCCGTATCAATGTAACGCTAGGTGGAGATTTTCCGCTGGTCGATTAATACATTCGTCTTAGTTTTCAGTTTTGATTGCTTTCAATAAAAAATATTAAAAAGACAACTTCAGATTTCAAGCTGTTGAAATTATATACAAATAATCATTAATTAATATACATACACCGCCATCTATTGGAACATAGATTGTATAGTGTTCCTGCCGTCATTGTTATAAAGTGAAATGTAGGTATGTTTCTGAACGTAAATAAAAAGTTAGTTCTGTTCGAATCTCACAACCGGCGTTTTATTATAGGTTATGGGCCCAGTCGAGTTATATAATAAAGTGTTTTTCTCGCGAAAAGACTTGCACAAGCGTGCCGATTAGTCTACGCAGATTGAGAACTATACGTTTTGTGAACTGTGAGTTGTGATATATAGTTAAAAATTAAAAATGGCAAATAGCTATATCGTGAGCGTGCCTAAGCTGAAAGGTCGGGAGAACTACACAGAGTGGGCTTTCGCAGCGGAGAATTTTCTCGTGTTGGAGGGAACTTTTGATTACATCAAAGTTACTAAACCCGAAGAAGCCGCAGCCGACTTAAAAACTAAGGCGAAACTGATTTTAACTATTGATCCATCTCTTTATGTACATATAAAAGAATCTAAGACTACTAAAGAGTTATGGGAGAAACTCAAAAATTTGTTTGATGATTCGGGTTTCACCAGAAGAATCAGTCTGTTGAGGACTTTGATTTCTATACGTCTAGAAAATTCTACATCCATGACTTTGTATGTCACTCAAATAATTGAAACTAGTCAAAAGTTAAGTGGATCTGGTTTTAAAATCAACGATGAATGGGTCGGATCGCTACTTCTAGCAGGATTATCCGAAAAATATTCACCGATAATAATGGCGATTGAACATTCAGGTATTTCGATTACCGCGGACGCCATTAAAACTAAGTTATTGGATTTGGAGGAAGACAGTGGCGACGTGAGTGGAGCATTTGTGAGTTTCCGTAAAAACTGTAAGGTGTGCAGCTTTGTCAAAAAGGGGCAAGTGTCAAATTCAAATATGTCAAAGTCAAAATTGAAGGTTATAAAATGCTACAAGTGTAAATTTAATAATTATGTTACTTCTATAGCCATTCTGCGGAAAAGGTAAGCGGCTTTGCTTACCTTCACAACACACCCTACAAGACAATTTTGAAATATTTGCCTTTTTATCTAGTGTGATTCCTTCCACTGCATTCTCCATTCTATTTAGATAGTTGCTATTGACATGGCCAAGCCTGCGATGCCAAATATCGCTCGAATTCATCATAGCTGCCATCAATACTTCAGGCATTCTTAGCTTGTAGACACCATTTAGTAATTTAGCAGTACCAACTAATTCACCACATTTATTATAAATCTCACAGCCACTGTTGTTAAACAGTACTCTATTGCCTTTAGCAATTAGTTGACTCACAGAAATTAGGTTAGTGGTCAAACTAGGAACACACAATACACCTTCAACAACTATATCATACTCGCAGTTATCTGTTAAGGTTGTTATCGATACGTCACCAGAACATTTCACCGACACCTTTTCTTTATTCGCGACCACAATTTCTTTGATCGAATGCTCAACAGAAACATTTGTGAGCCAGTGTTCATTGGCGGTTAAATGTGCACTCGCTCCGGAGTCAATATACCAGTCATTTTTGGAGAAAGCACCATTTAAAAACACAGCACTAAATGCGTTTGATTGTTTACGTTTACAAGACTTGTTATTTTCTGAATCTTTATTGGAACTGGTGAACTGATTGCGATAATGTCCTGTTTGTTTGCACTTGTAGCATTTTATAACCTTCAATTTTGACTTCGAAACATTTGAGTGATTTGAACCCGAATCATCAAACAAATTTTTGAGTTTCTCCCATAACTCTTTAGTAGTCTTAGATTCCTTTATATATACATAAAGAGATGGATCAATAGTTAAAATCAGATTCGCCTTAGTTTTTAAGTCGGCTGCGGCTTCTTCGGGTTTAGTAACTTTGATGTAATCAAAAGTTCCCTCCAACACGAGAAAATTCTCCGCTGCGAAAGCCCACTCTGTGTAGTTCTCTCGACCTTTCAGCTTAGGAACGCTCACGATATAGCTATTTGCCATTTTTAATTTTTAACTATATATCACAACTCACAGTTCACAAAACGTATAGTTCTCAATCTGCGTAGACTAATCGGCACGCTTGTGCAAGTCTTTTCGCGAGAAAAACACTTTATTTTATAAACTCGACTGGGCGCATAACCTATAATAAAACGCCGATTGTGGGATTCGAACAGAACTAACTTTTTATTTACGTTCAGAAACATACCTACATTTCACTTTATAACAATGACGGTAGGAACACTATACAATCTATGTTCCAATAGATGGCGGTATATGTATATTAATTAATGATTATTTGTATATAATTTCAACAGAAACACCTGACGTTGATTTGCGCTTCAAGATTTTCTAAGAAAGTCTTAATTTACTCCTGAAATTGATATTAGAGACATAACTTAACTTTTAAATTTTTAAATCTATGCAGTATCAATGTAACGCTAGATGCAGATTTTTCAGTTGGTCGATTAATACATTCGTCTTAATTTTTATTTTTGATTGCTTTTAATAAAAAAATATTTAAAAGACAACTGCATATTTTATGCAGTATGAACGAAACACCTGATGGTTAATTTCGCTTCAAGATTTTCTAAGAAAGTCTTTATTTACTTCTGAAATTGATATTAGTGACATAACCTAAATTTAAAATTTTTAAATCTATTCCGTATCAATGTAACGCTAGGTGGAGATTTTTCCGCTGGTCGATTAATACATTCGTCTTAGTTTCCAATTTTGATTGCTTTTAATAACAAAATATTAAAAAGACAACTTCAAATTTCAAGCAGCATAAACGAAACACCTGATGTTGATTTTCGCTTCAAGATTTTCTAAGAAAGTCTCATTATTCTTCCTAAATTGTTATTAGAGACGTAACGTAACTTTTAAATTTTTAAATCTATGCCGTATCAGTGTATCGCTTGATGGAAATTTTTCCGCTGGTCGATTAATACATTCGTCTTATTTATCATTTTTGATTGCTTTTAATAAAAAAATATTGAAAAGACAACTTCAAATTTCAAGCAGTATAAATGAAACACCTGATGTTGTTTTTCGCTTCAAGATTTTCTTAGAAATTCTCATTTATCTTCCTAAATTGATATTAGAGACGAACCCTAACTTTTAAATTTTTAAATCTATGCGGTATCAGTGTAACGCTAGGTGGAGATTTTACCGCTGGTCGATTAATACATTCGTCTTAGTTTTCAGTTTTTATTGCTTTTAATAAAGAAATATTAAAAAGACAACTTAAAATTTCAAGCAGTATAAACGAAACACCTGATGTTGATTTTCGCTTCAAAATTTCCTAAGAATGCCTCATTTTTCTTTTGAAATTGATATTGGAGACGTAACCTAACTTTTAAATTATTTAATCTATGCCGTATCAATGTATCGCTAGGTGGAGATTTTTCCGCTGGTCGGTTAATACATTCGTCTTTAATTTCAGTTTTTATTGCTTTTAATAACAAAATATTAAAAAGACAACTTCAAATATCCAGCAGTATAAACGAAATACCTGATGTTGATTTTCGCTTCAAGATTTCCTAGGGATGTCGCAATTTTCTTCTGAAATTGATATTAGTGACGTAACCTAACTTTAAAATTTTTAAAACTATGCCGTATCAGTGTAACGCTAGATGCTGATTTTTCAGTAGGTCGATTAATACATTCGTCTTAGTTTTTATTAATGATTGCTTTTAATAAAAAATATTAAAAAGACAACTTCATATTTCAAGCAGTATAAACGAAACACCTGATGTTGATTTGCGCTTCAAGATTTTGTAAAAAGTCTCATTTTTCTTCCTAAATTGATATTAGAGACGTAACCTAACTCTTAAATTTTTAAATCTATGCAATATCAATGTAACGCTAGGTGGAGATTTTTCCGCTGGTCGATTAATACATTAGTCTCAAATTTCAGTTTTGATTGCTTTTAATAAAAAAATATTAAAAAAATAACTTCAAATTTCAAGCAGTATAAACGAAACACCTGATGTTGATTTGCGCTTCAAGATTTTGTAAGAAAGTCTCATTTTTCTTCCTAAATTGATATTAGAGACGTAACCTAACTCTTAAATTTTTAAATCTATGCAATATCAATGTAACGCTAGGTGGAGATTTTTCCGCTGGTCGATTAATACATTAGTCTTAAATTTCAGTTTTGATTGCTTTTAATAAAAAAATATTAAAAAAATATCTTCAAATTTTAAGCAGTATATACGAAACACCTGATGTTGATTTGCTCTTCAAGATTTTCTTAGAATGTCTCATTTTCTTCTAAAATTGATATTAGAGACGTAACCTACCTTTATAATTTTTAAACCTATGCAGTATCAATGTAACGCTAGGTGGAGATTTTTCCGCTGGTCGATTAATACATTCGTCTTATTTATTATTTTTGATGGCTTTTAATAAAAAAATATTGAAAAGACAACTTCAAATTTCAAGCTGTATAAATGAAACACCTGATGTTGTTTTTCGCTTCAAGATTTTCTAAGAAATTCTCATTTATCTTCCTAAATTGATATTAGAGACGTAACCTAACTTTTAAATTTTTAAATCTATGCGGTATCAGTGTAACGCTAGGTGGAGATTTTACCGCTGGTCGATTAATACATTCGTCTTAGTTTTCAGTTTTTATTGCTTTTAATAAAGAAATATTAAAAAGACAACTTCAAATTTCAAGCAGTATAAACGAAACACCTGATGTTGATTTTCGCTTCAAGATTTCCTAAGAATGCCTCATTTTTCTTTTGAAATTGATATTAGAGATGTAACCTAACTTTTAAATTATTTAATCTATGCCGTATCAATGTATCGCTAGGTGGAGATTTTTCCGCTGGTCGGTTAATACATTCGTCTTAGTTTTCATTTTTGATTGCTTTTAATAACAAAATATTAAAAAGACAACTTCAAATATCCAGCAGTATAAACGAAATACCTGATGTTGATTTTCGCTTCAAGATTTCCTAGGGATGTCGCAATTTTCTTCTGAAATTGATATTAGTGACGTAACCTAACTTTTAAACTTTTAAACTATGCCGTACCAATGTAACGCTAGGTGGAGATTTATCCGCTGGTCGATTAACACATTCGTCTTAGTTTTCAGTTTTGATTGCATTTAATAAAAAATATTAAAGAGATAACTTAATATTTCAAGCAGTATAAACGAAACACCTAATGTTGATTTTCGCTTCAAATTTTCTAAGAAAGTCTCATTTTCCTTCCTAAATTGATATTAGATACGTAACCTAACTTTTAAATTTTTAAATCTATGCGGTATCAGTGTAACGCTAGGTGGAGATTTTACCGCTGGTCGATTAATACATTCGTCTTAGTTTTCAGTTTTTATTGCTTTTAATAAAGAAATATTAAAAAGACAACTTAAAATTTCAAGCAGTATAAACGAAACACCTGATGTTGATTTTCGCTTCAAAATTTCCTAAGAATGCCTCATTTTTCTTTTGAAATTGATATTGGAGACGTAACCTAACTTTTAAATTATTTAATCTATGCCGTATCAATGTATCGCTAGGTGGAGATTTTTCCGCTGGTCGGTTAATACATTCGTCCTTAATTTCAGTTTTTATTGCTTTTAATAACAAAATATTAAAAAGACAACTTTAAATATCCAGCAGTATAAACGAAATACCTGATGTTGATTTTCGCTTCAAGATTTCCTAGGGATGTCGCAATTTTCTTCTGAAATTGATATTAGTGACGTAACCTAACTTTTAAATTTTTAAAACTATGCCGTATCAGTGTAACGCTAGATGCTGATTTTTCAGTAGGTCGATTAATACATTCGTCTTAGTTTTTATTAATGATTGCTTTTAATAAAAAATATTAAAAAGACAACTTCATATTTCAAGCAGTATAAACGAAACACCTGATGTTGATTTGCGCTTCAAGATTTTGTAAGAAAGTCTCATTTTTCTTCCTAAATTGATATTAGAGACGTAACCTAACTCTTAAATTTTTAAATCTATGCAATATCAATGTAACGCTAGGTGGAGATTTTTCCGCTGGTCGATTAATACATTAGTCTCAAATTTCAGTTTTGATTGCTTTTAATAAAAAAATATTAAAAAAATAACTTCAAATTTCAAGCAGTATAAACGAAACACCTGATGTTGATTTGCGCTTCAAGATTTTGTAAGAAAGTCTCATTTTTCTTCCTAAATTGATATTAGAGACGTAACCTAACTCTTAAATTTTTAAATCTATGCAATATCAATGTAACGCTAAGTGGAGATTTTTCCGCTGGTCGATTAATACATTAGTCTTAAATTTCAGTTTTGATTGCTTTTAATAAAAAAATATTAAAAAAATATCTTCAAATTTTAAGCAGTATATACGAAACACCTGATGTTGATTTGCTCTTCAAGATTTTCTTAGAATGTCTCATTTTCTTCTAAAATTGATATTAGAGACGTAACCTACCTTTATTATTTTTAAACCTATGCAGTATCAATGTAACGCTAGGTGGAGATTTTTCCGCTGGTCGATTAATACATTCGTCTTATTTATTATTTTTGATTGCTTTTAATAAAAAAATATTGAAAAGACAACTTCAAATTTCAAGCGGTATAAATGAAACACCTGATGTTGTTTTTCGCTTCAAGATTTTCTAAGAAATTCTCATTTATCTTCCTAAATTGATATTAGAGACGTAACCTAACTTTTAAATTTTTAAATCTATGCGGTATCAGTGTAACGCTAGGTGGAGATTTTACCGCTGGTCGATTAATACATTCGTCTTAGTTTCCAATTTTGATTGCTTTTAATAACAAAATATTAAAAAGACAACTTCAAATTTCAAGCAGCATAAACGAAACACCTGATGTTGATTTTCGCTTCAAGATTTCCTAAGAATGCCTCATTTTTCTTTTGAAATTGATATTAGAGACGTAACCTAACTTTTAAATTATTTAATCTATGCCGTATCAATGTATCGCTAGGTGGAGATTTTTCCGCTGGTCGGTTAATACATTCGTCTTAATTTTCATTTTTGATTGCTTTTAATAACAAAATATTAAAAAGACAACTTCAAATATCCAGCAGTATAAACGAAATACCTGATGTTGATTTGCTCTTCAAGATTTTCTTAGAATGTCTCATTTTCTTCTAAAATTGATATTAGAGACGTAACCTACCTTTTAAATTTTTAAACCTATGCAGTATCAATGTAACGCTAGGTGGAGATTTTTCCGCTGGTCGATTAATACATTCGTCTTATTTATCATTTTTGATTGCTTTTAATAAAAAAATATTGAAAAGACAACTTCAAATTTCAAGCAGTATAAATGAAACACCTGATGTTGTTTTTCGCTTCAAGATTTTCTTAGAAATTCTCATTTATCTTCCTAAATTGATATTAGAGACGAACCCTAACTTTTAAATTTTTAAATCTATGCGGTATCAGTGTAACGCTAGGTGGAGATTTTACCGCTGGTCGATTAATACATTCGTCTTAGTTTTCAGTTTTTATTGCTTTTAATAAAGAAATATTAAAAAGACAACTTAAAATTTCAAGCAGTATAAACGAAACACCTGATGTTGATTTTCGCTTCAAAATTTCCTAAGAATGCCTCATTTTTCTTTTGAAATTGATATTGGAGACGTAACCTAACTTTTAAATTATTTAATCTATGCCGTATCAATGTATCGCTAGGTGGAGATTTTTCCGCTGGTCGGTTAATACATTCGTCTTTAATTTCAGTTTTTATTGCTTTTAATAACAAAATATTAAAAAGACAACTTCAAATATCCAGCAGTATAAACGAAATACCTGATGTTGATTTTCGCTTCAAGATTTCCTAGGGATGTCGCAATTTTCTTCTGAAATTGATATTAGTGACGTAACCTAACTTTTAAATTTTTAAAACTATGCCGTATCAGTGTAACGCTAGATGCTGATTTTTCAGTTGGTCGATTAATACATTCGTCTTAGTTTTTAATAATGATTGCTTTTAATAAAAAATATTAAAAAGACAACTTCATATTTCAAGCAGTATAAACGAAACACCTGATGTTGATTTGCGCTTCAAGATTTTGTAAGAAAGTCTCATTTTTCTTCCTAAATTGATATTAGAGACGTAACCTAACTCTTAAATTTTTAAATCTATGCAATATCAATGTAACGCTAGGTGGAGATTTTTCCGCTGGTCGATTAATACATTAGTCTCAAATTTCAGTTTTGATTGCTTTTAATAAAAAAATATTAAAAAAATAACTTCAAATTTCAAGCAGTATAAACGAAACACCTGATGTTGATTTGCGCTTCAAGATTTTGTAAGAAAGTCTCATTTTTCTTCCTAAATTGATATTAGAGACGTAACCTAACTCTTAAATTTTTAAATCTATGCAATATCAATGTAACGCTAGGTGGAGATTTTTCCGCTGGTCGATTAATACATTAGTCTTAAATTTCAGTTTTGATTGCTTTTAATAAAAAAATATTAAAAAAATATCTTCAAATTTTAAGCAGTATATACGAAACACCTGATGTTGATTTGTTCTTCAAGATTTTCTTAGAATGTCTCATTTTCTTCTAAAATTGATATTAGAGACGTAACCTACCTTTATAATTTTTAAACCTATGCAGTATCAATGTAACGCTAGGTGGAGATTTTTCCGCTGGTCGATTAATACATTCGTCTTATTTATTATTTTTGATTGCTTTTAATAAAAAAATATTGAAAAGACAACTTCAAATTTCAAGCGGTATAAATGAAACACCTGATGTTGTTTTTCGCTTCAAGATTTTCTAAGAAATTCTCATTTATCTTCCTAAATTGATATTAGAGACGTAACCTAACTTTTAAATTTTTAAATCTATGCGGTATCAGTGTAACGCTAGGTTGAGATTTTACCGCTGGTCGATTAATACATTCGTCTTAGTTTTCAGTTTTTATTCCTTTTAATAAAGAAATATTAAAAAGACAACTTCAAATTTCAAGCAGTATAAACGAAACACCTGATGTTGATTTTCGCTTCAAGATTTCCTAAGAATGCCTCATTTTTCTTTTGAAATTGATATTAGAGACGTAACCTAACTTTCAAATTATTTAATCTATGCCGTATCAATGTATCGCTAGGTGGAGATTTTTCCGCTGGTCGGTTAATACATTCGTCTTAGTTTTCATTTTTGATTGCTTTTAATAACAAAATATTAAAAAGACAACTTCAAATATCCAGCAGTATAAACGAAATACCTGATGTTGATTTTCGCTTCAAGATTTCCTAGGGATGTCGCAATTTTCTTCTGAAATTGATATTAGTGACGTAACCTAACTTTTAAACTTTTAAACTATGCCGTACCAATGTAACGCTAGGTGGAGATTTATCCGCTGGTCGATTAACACATTCGTCTTAGTTTTCAGTTTTGATTGCATTTAATAAAAAATATTAAAGAGATAACTTAATATTTCAAGCAGTATAAACGAAACACCTAATGTTGATTTTCGCTTCAAATTTTCTAAGAAAGTCTCATTTTCCTTCCTAAATTGATATTAGATACGTAACCTAACTTTTAAATTTTTAAATCTATGCGGTATCAGTGTAACGCTAGGTGGAGATTTTACCGCTGGTCGATTAATACATTCGTCTTAGTTTTCAGTTTTTATTGCTTTTAATAAAGAAATATTAAAAAGACAACTTAAAATTTCAAGCAGTATAAACGAAACACCTGATGTTGATTTTCGCTTCAAAATTTCCTAAGAATGCCTCATTTTTCTTTTGAAATTGATATTGGAGACGTAACCTAACTTTTAAATTATTTAATCTATGCCGTATCAATGTATCGCTAGGTGGAGATTTTTCCGCTGGTCGGTTAATACATTCGTCTTTAATTTCAGTTTTTATTGCTTTTAATAACAAAATATTAAAAAGACAAATTCAAATTTCAAGCAGTGTAAACGAAATACCTGATGTTGTTTTTCGCTTCAAGATTTTCTAAGAAATTCTCATTTATCTTCCTAAATTGATATTGGAGACGTATCCTAACTTTTAAATTTTTAAATCTATGCCGTATCGGTGTAACGCTAGGTGGAGATTTTACCGCTGGTCGATTAATACATTCGTCTTAGTTTTCAGTTTTTATTGCTTTTAATAAAGAAATATTAAAAAGACAACTTAAAATTTCAAGCAGTATAAACGAAACACCTGATGTTGATTTGCACTTCAAGATTTTCTTAGAATTTCTCATTTTCTTCTGAAATTGATATTAGAGACGTAACCTAACTTTTAAATTATTTAATCTATGCCGTATCAATGTATCGCTAGGTGGAGATTTTTCCGCTGGTCGGTTAATACATTCGTCTTTAATTTCAGTTTTTATTGCTTTTAATAACAAAATATTAAAAAGACAACTTTAAATATCCAGCAGTATAAACGAAATACCTGATGTTGATTTTCGCTTCAAGATTTCCTAGGGATGTCGCAATTTTCTTCTGAAATTGATATTAGTGACGTAACCTAACTTTTAAATTTTTAAAACTATGCCGTATCAGTGTAACGCTAGATGCTGATTTTTCAGTTGGTCGATTAATACATTCGTCTTAGTTTTTATTAATGATTGCTTTTAATAAAAAATATTAAAAAGACAACTTCATATTTCAAGCAGTATAAACGAAACACCTGATGTTGATTTGCGCTTCAAGATTTTGTAAGAAAGTCTCATTTTTCTTCCTAAATTGATATTAGAGACGTAACCTAACTCTTAAATTTGTAAATCTTTGTAGTATCAATGTAACGCTAGGTGGAAATTTTTCCGCTGGTCGATTAATACATTCGTCTTAGTTCTCAGTTTTGATTGCTTTTAATAAAAAAATATTGAAAAGACAACTTCAAATTTCAAGCAGTATAAATGAAACACCTGATGTTGTTTTTCGCTTCAAGATTTTCTTAGAAATTCTCATTTATCTTCCTAAATTGATATTAGAGACGAACCCTAACTTTTAAATTTTTAAATCTATGCGGTATCAGTGTAACGCTAGGTGGAGATTTTACCGCTGGTCGATTAATACATTCGTCTTAGTTTTCAGTTTTTATTGCTTTTAATAAAGAAATATTAAAAAGACAACTTAAAATTTCAAGCAGTATAAACGAAACACCTGATGTTGATTTTCGCTTCAAAATTTCCTAAGAATGCCTCATTTTTCTTTTGAAATTGATATTGGAGACGTAACCTAACTTTTAAATTATTTAATCTATGCCGTATCAATGTATCGCTAGGTGGAGATTTTTCCGCTGGTCGGTTAATACATTCGTCTTTAATTTCAGTTTTTATTGCTTTTAATAACAAAATATTAAAAAGACAACTTCAAATATCCAGCAGTATAAACGAAATACCTGATGTTGATTTTCGCTTCAAGATTTCCTACGGATGTCGCAATTTTCTTCTGAAATTGATATTAGTGACGTAACCTAACTTTTAAATTTTTAAAACTATGCCGTATCAGTGTAACGCTAGATGCTGATTTTTCAGTTGGTCGATTAATACATTCGTCTTAGTTTTTAATAATGATTGCTTTTAATAAAAAATATTAAAAAGACAACTTCATATTTCAAGCAGTATAAACGAAACACCTGATGTTGATTTGCGCTTCAAGATTTTGTAAGAAAGTCTCATTTTTCTTCCTAAATTGATATTAGAGACGTAACCTAACTCTTAAATTTTTAAATCTATGCAATATCAATGTAACGCTAGGTGGAGATTTTTCCGCTGGTCGATTAATACATTAGTCTCAAATTTCAGTTTTGATTGCTTTTAATAAAAAAATATTAAAAAAATAACTTCAAATTTCAAGCAGTATAAACGAAACACCTGATGTTGATTTGCGCTTCAAGATTTTGTAAGAAAGTCTCATTTTTCTTCCTAAATTGATATTAGAGACGTAACCTAACTCTTAAATTTTTAAATCTATGCAATATCAATGTAACGCTAGGTGGAGATTTTTCCGCTGGTCGATTAATACATTAGTCTTAAATTTCAGTTTTGATTGCTTTTAATAAAAAAATATTAAAAAAATATCTTCAAATTTTAAGCAGTATATACGAAACACCTGATGTTGATTTGCTCTTCAAGATTTTCTTAGAATGTCTCATTTTCTTCTAAAATTGATATTAGAGACGTAACCTACCTTTATAATTTTTAAACCTATGCAGTATCAATGTAACGCTAGGTGGAGATTTTTCCGCTGGTCGATTAATACATTCGTCTTATTTATTATTTTTGATTGCTTTTAATAAAAAAATATTGAAAAGACAACTTCAAATTTCAAGCGGTATAAATGAAACACCTGATGTTGTTTTTCGCTTCAAGATTTTCTAAGAAATTCTCATTTATCTTCCTAAATTGATATTAGAGACGTAACCTAACTTTTAAATTTTTAAATCTATGCGGTATCAGTGTAACGCTAGGTTGAGATTTTACCGCTGGTCGATTAATACATTCGTCTTAGTTTTCAGTTTTTATTCCTTTTAATAAAGAAATATTAAAAAGACAACTTCAAATTTCAAGCAGTATAAACGAAACACCTGATGTTGATTTTCGCTTCAAGATTTCCTAAGAATGCCTCATTTTTCTTTTGAAATTGATATTAGAGACGTAACCTAACTTTCAAATTATTTAATCTATGCCGTATCAATGTATCGCTAGGTGGAGATTTTTCCGCTGGTCGGTTAATACATTCGTCTTAGTTTTCATTTTTGATTGCTTTTAATAACAAAATATTAAAAAGACAACTTCAAATATCCAGCAGTATAAACGAAATACCTGATGTTGATTTTCGCTTCAAGATTTCCTAGGGATGTCGCAATTTTCTTCTGAAATTGATATTAGTGACGTAACCTAACTTTTAAACTTTTAAACTATGCCGTACCAATGTAACGCTAGGTGGAGATTTATCCGCTGGTCGATTAACACATTCGTCTTAGTTTTCAGTTTTGATTGCATTTAATAAAAAATATTAAAGAGATAACTTAATATTTCAAGCAGTATAAACGAAACACCTAATGTTGATTTTCGCTTCAAATTTTCTAAGAAAGTCTCATTTTCCTTCCTAAATTGATATTAGATACGTAACCTAACTTTTAAATTTTTAAATCTATGCGGTATCAGTGTAACGCTAGGTGGAGATTTTACCGCTGGTCGATTAATACATTCGTCTTAGTTTTCAGTTTTTATTGCTTTTAATAAAGAAATATTAAAAAGACAACTTAAAATTTCAAGCAGTATAAACGAAACACCTGATGTTGATTTTCGCTTCAAAATTTCCTAAGAATGCCTCATTTTTCTTTTGAAATTGATATTGGAGACGTAACCTAACTTTTAAATTATTTAATCTATGCCGTATCAATGTATCGCTAGGTGGAGATTTTTCCGCTGGTCGGTTAATACATTCGTCTTTAATTTCAGTTTTTATTGCTTTTAATAACAAAATATTAAAAAGACAAATTCAAATTTCAAGCAGTGTAAACGAAATACCTGATGTTGTTTTTCGCTTCAAGATTTTCTAAGAAATTCTCATTTATCTTCCTAAATTGATATTGGAGACGTATCCTAACTTTTAAATTTTTAAATCTATGCCGTATCGGTGTAACGCTAGGTGGAGATTTTACCGCTGGTCGATTAATACATTCGTCTTAGTTTTCAGTTTTTATTGCTTTTAATAAAGAAATATTAAAAAGACAACTTAAAATTTCAAGCAGTATAAACGAAACACCTGATGTTGATTTGCACTTCAAGATTTTCTTAGAATTTCTCATTTTCTTCTGAAATTGATATTAGAGACGTAACCTAACTTTTAAATTATTTAATCTATGCCGTATCAATGTATCGCTAGGTGGAGATTTTTCCGCTGGTCGGTTAATACATTCGTCTTTAATTTCAGTTTTTATTGCTTTTAATAACAAAATATTAAAAAGACAACTTTAAATATCCAGCAGTATAAACGAAATACCTGATGTTGATTTTCGCTTCAAGATTTCCTAGGGATGTCGCAATTTTCTTCTGAAATTGATATTAGTGACGTAACCTAACTTTTAAATTTTTAAAACTATGCCGTATCAGTGTAACGCTAGATGCTGATTTTTCAGTTGGTCGATTAATACATTCGTCTTAGTTTTTATTAATGATTGCTTTTAATAAAAAATATTAAAAAGACAACTTCATATTTCAAGCAGTATAAACGAAACACCTGATGTTGATTTGCGCTTCAAGATTTTGTAAGAAAGTCTCATTTTTCTTCCTAAATTGATATTAGAGACGTAACCTAACTCTTAAATTTTTAAATCTATGCAATATCAATGTAACGCTAGGTGGAGATTTTTCCGCTGGTCGATTAATACATTAGTCTCAAATTTCAGTTTTGATTGCTTTTAATAAAAAAATGTTAAAAAGACAATTTCAAATTTCGTGCAGTATATATGACACACCTGATGTTGATTTTCGCTTCAAGATTTCCAAAAAATATTTTATTTTTCCTGTAAAATGTATATAAGAGGTAACCTAACTTTTAAATTTTTAAATCAATGCCGTATCAATGTTACGTTAGGTGGAGATTTTTTTCGCTGGTCGATTAATACATTCGTCTTAGTTTTCATTTTTGATTGCTTTTAATAAAAAAATATTGAAAAGACAACTTCAAATTTCAAGCAGTATAAATGAAACACCTGATGTTGTTTTTCGCTTCAAGATTTTCTAAGAAATTCTCATTTATCTTCCTAAATTGATATTAGAGACGTATCCTAACTTTTAAATTTTTAAATCTATGCCGTATCAGTGTAACGCTAGATGCTGATTTTTCAGTTGGTCGATTAATACATTCGTCTTAGTTTTTATTTTTGATTGCTTTTAATGAAAAAATATTTAAAAGACAACTGCATATTTTATGCAGTATAAACGAAACACCTGATGTTGATTTGCGCTTCAAGATTTCCTTATTATGTCTAATTTTTGTTCTAAAATTGATATCAAAAACGTAATCTAACTTTTAAATTTTTTAATCTACGCCGTATCAATGTAACGCGAGGTGGAGATTTTTCCGCTGGTCGATTAATACATTCGTCCTAATTTCGATTTTTGATTGCTTTTAATAAAAAAATGTTAAAAAGACAATTTCAAATTTCGTGCAGTATATATGACACACCTGATGTTGATTTTCGCTTCAAGATTTCCAAAAAATATTTTATTTTTCCTGTAAAATGTATATAAGAGGTAACCTAACTTTTAAATTTTTAAATCAATGCCGTATCAATGTTACGTTAGGTGGAGATTTTTTTCGCTGGTCGATTAATACATTCGTCTTAGTTTCCAATTTTGATTGCTTTTAATAACGAAATATTAAAAAGACAACTTCAAATTTCAAGCAGCATAAACGAAACACCTGATGTTGATTTTCGCTTCAAGATTTTCTAAGAAAGTCTCATTATTCTTCCTAAATTGTTATTAGAGACGTAACGTAACTTTTAAATTTTTAAATCTATGCTGTATCAGTGTATCGCTTGATGGAAATTTTTCCGCTGGTCGGTTAATACATTCGTCTTAGTTTTTATTTTTGATTGCTTTTAGTAAAAAAAATTTAAAAGACAACATCAAATTTCATGCTGTATATAGAAAACATCTGATGTTGATTTACGCTTCAAGATTTCATAAGAATGTCTCATTTTTCTTCTAAAATTGATATTATAGACATAACCTAACTTTAAAATTTTTAAATCTGTGTCGTATTAATGTATCGCTATGTGGAGGTTTTTTCGCTGGTCGGTTAATACATTCGTCTTTAATTTCAGTTTTTATTGCTTTTAATAAAAAAATATTAATAACACAACTTCAAATTTCTAGCAGTATAAACGAAATACCTTATGTTAATTTTCGCTTCAAGATTTTCTAAGAAAGTCTCATTTTCTTCTAAAATTGATATTAGAGACGTAACCTAACTTTTAAATTTTTAAATCTATGCCGTATCAATGTTACGTTAGGTGGAGATTTTTTTCGCTGGTCGATTAATACATTCGTCTTAGTTTTCATTTTTTATTGCTTTTAATAAAAAAATATTGAAAAGACAACTTCAAATTTCAAGCAGTATAAATGAAACACCTGATGTTGTTTTTCGCTTCAAGATTACCTAATTTCGTCTAATTTTTGTTCTAAAATTGATATTAGAGACGTAATCTAACTTTTTAATTTTTAAATCTTTGCAGTATCAATGTAACGCTGTGTGGAGATTTTTCCATTAGTCCGATAATAAATTCGTCATAATTTTCTTTTATGACTTTTTTACTCCAAAATTATTTAATTAAAAATCTTACCTCATACAGTATATACGAAACACCTGATGTTGGTTTGCGCTTCAAGATTTTCTAAGAATGTCTCATTTTCTTCTGAAATTGATATTAGAGACATAATTCAACTTTTAAATTTTTAAATCTTTGCAGTATCAATGTAACGCTGTGTGGAGATTTTTCCATTAGTCCGATAATAAATTCGTCATAATTTTCTTTTATGACTTTTTTACTCCAAAATTATTTAATTAAAAATCTTACCTCATACAGTATATACGAAACACCTGATGTTGGTTTGCGCTTCAAGATTTTCTAAGAAAGTCTCATTTTCCTTCCTAAATTGATATTAGAGACGTACCCTAACTTTTAAATTTTTAACCTATGCCATATCAATGTAACGTGAGGTGGAGATTTTTCTGCTGGTCGATTAATACATTCGTCTTAGTTTTTATTAATGATTGCTTTTAATAAAAAATATTAAAAAGACAACTTCAAAATTCAAGCAGTATATACGAAACACCTGATGTTGGTTTGCGCTCCAAGAGTTTCTAAGAAAGTCTCATTTTATTCTGAAATTAATATTAGAGACGTAACCGAACTTTTAAATTTTTAAATCTATGCCGTATCAATGCAACGCTAGGTGGAGATTTTTCCGCTGGTCGATTATTACATTCGTCTTAGTTTTCATTTTTGATTGCTTTTAATAAAAAAATATTAAAAAGACAAATTCAAATTTCAAGCAGTGTAAACGAAATACCTGATGTTGTTTTTCGCTTCAAGATTTTCTAAGAAATTCTCATTTATCTTCCTAAATTGATATTGGAGACGTATCCTAACTTTTAAATTTTTAAATCTATGCCGTATCGGTGTAACGCTAGGTGGAGATTTTACCGCTGGTCGATTAATACATTCGTCTTAGTTTTCAGTTTTTATTGCTTTTAATAAAGAAATATTAAAAAGACAACTTAAAATTTCAAGCAGTATAAACGAAACACCTGATGTTGATTTGCACTTCAAGATTTTCTTAGAATGTCTCATTTTCTTCTGAAATTGATATTAGAGACGTAACCTAACTTTTAAATTATTTAATCTATGCCGTATCAATGTATCGCTAGGTGGAGATTTTTCCGCTGGTCGGTTAATACATTCGTCTTTAATTTCAGTTTTTATTGCTTTTAATAACAAAATATTAAAAAGACAACTTTAAATATCCAGCAGTATAAACGAAATACCTGATGTTGATTTTCGCTTCAAGATTTCCTAGGGATGTCGCAATTTTCTTCTGAAATTGATATTAGTGACGTAACCTAACTTTTAAATTTTTAAAACTATGCCGTATCAGTGTAACGCTAGATGCTGATTTTTCAGTTGGTCGATTAATACATTCGTCTTAGTTTTTATTAATGATTGCTTTTAATAAAAAATATTAAAAAGACAACTTCATATTTCAAGCAGTATAAACGAAACACCTGATGTTGATTTGCGCTTCAAGATTTTGTAAGAAAGTCTCATTTTTCTTCCTAAATTGATATTAGAGACGTAACCTAACTCTTAAATTTTTAAATCTATGCAATATCAATGTAACGCTAGGTGGAGATTTTTCCGCTGGTCGATTAATACATTAGTCTCAAATTTCAGTTTTGATTGCTTTTAATAAAAAAATGTTAAAAAGACAATTTCAAATTTCGTGCAGTATATATGACACACCTGATGTTGATTTTCGCTTCAAGATTTCCAAAAAATATTTTATTTTTCCTGTAAAATGTATATAAGAGGTAACCTAACTTTTAAATTTTTAAATCAATGCCTTATCAATGTTACGTTAGGTGGAGATTTTTTTCGCTGGTCGATTAATACATTCGTCTTAGTTTTCATTTTTGATTGCTTTTAATAAAAAAATATTGAAAAGACAACTTCAAATTTCAAGCAGTATAAATGAAACACCTGATGTTGTTTTTCGCTTCAAGATTTTCTAAGAAATTCTCATTTATCTTCCTAAATTGATATTAGAGACGTATCCTAACTTTTAAATTTTTAAATCTATGCCGTATCAGTGTAACGCTAGATGCTGATTTTTCAGTTGGTCGATTAATACATTCGTCTTAGTTTTTATTAATGATTGCTTTTAATAAAAAATATTAAAAAGACAACTTCATATTTCAAGCAGTATAAACGAAACACCTGATGTTGATTTGCGCTTCAAGATTTTGTAAGAAAGTCTCATTTTTCTTCCTAAATTGATATTAGAGACGTAACCTAACTCTTAAATTTTTAAATCTATGCAATATCAATGTAACGCTAGGTGGAGATTTTTCCGCTGGTCGATTAATACATTAGTCTCAAATTTCAGTTTTGATTGCTTTTAATAAAAAAATGTTAAAAAGACAATTTCAAATTTCGTGCAGTATATATGACACACCTGATGTTGATTTTCGCTTCAAGATTTCCAAAAAATATTTTATTTTTCCTGTAAAATGTATATAAGAGGTAACCTAACTTTTAAATTTTTAAATCAATGCCGTATCAATGTTACGTTAGGTGGAGATTTTTTTCGCTGGTCGATTAATACATTCGTCTTAGTTTTTATTAATGATTGCTTTTAATAAAAAATATTAAAAAGACAACTTCAAAATTCAAGCAGTATATACGAAACACCTGATGTTGGTTTGCGCTCCAAGAGTTTCTAAGAAAGTCTCATTTTATTCTGAAATTAATATTAGAGACGTAACCGAACTTTTAAATTTTTAAATCTATGCCGTATCAATGCAACGCTAGGTGGAGATTTTTCCGCTGGTCGATTATTACATTCGTCTTAGTTTTCATTTTTGATTGCTTTTAATAAAAAAATATTAAAAAGACAAATTCAAATTTCAAGCAGTGTAAACGAAATACCTGATGTTGTTTTTCGCTTCAAGATTTTCTAAGAAATTCTCATTTATCTTCCTAAATTGATATTGGAGACGTATCCTAACTTTTAAATTTTTAAATCTATGCCGTATCGGTGTAACGCTAGGTGGAGATTTTACCGCTGGTCGATTAATACATTCGTCTTAGTTTTCAGTTTTTATTGCTTTTAATAAAGAAATATTAAAAAGACAACTTAAAATTTCAAGCAGTATAAACGAAACACCTGATGTTGATTTGCACTTCAAGATTTTCTTAGAATTTCTCATTTTCTTCTGAAATTGATATTAGAGACGTAACCTAACTTTTAAATTATTTAATCTATGCCGTATCAATGTATCGCTAGGTGGAGATTTTTCCGCTGGTCGGTTAATACATTCGTCTTTAATTTCAGTTTTTATTGCTTTTAATAACAAAATATTAAAAAGACAACTTTAAATATCCAGCAGTATAAACGAAATACCTGATGTTGATTTTCGCTTCAAGATTTCCTAGGGATGTCGCAATTTTCTTCTGAAATTGATATTAGTGACGTAACCTAACTTTTAAATTTTTAAAACTATGCCGTATCAGTGTAACGCTAGATGCTGATTTTTCAGTTGGTCGATTAATACATTCGTCTTAGTTTTTATTAATGATTGCTTTTAATAAAAAATATTAAAAAGACAACTTCATATTTCAAGCAGTATAAACGAAACACCTGATGTTGATTTGCGCTTCAAGATTTTGTAAGAAAGTCTCATTTTTCTTCCTAAATTGATATTAGAGACGTAACCTAACTCTTAAATTTTTAAATCTATGCAATATCAATGTAACGCTAGGTGGAGATTTTTCCGCTGGTCGATTAATACATTAGTCTCAAATTTCAGTTTTGATTGCTTTTAATAAAAAAATGTTAAAAAGACAATTTCAAATTTCGTGCAGTATATATGACACACCTGATGTTGATTTTCGCTTCAAGATTTCCAAAAAATATTTTATTTTTCCTGTAAAATGTATATAAGAGGTAACCTAACTTTTAAATTTTTAAATCAATGCCGTATCAATGTTACGTTAGGTGGAGATTTTTTTCGCTGGTCGATTAATACATTCGTCTTAGTTTTCATTTTTGATTGCTTTTAATAAAAAAATATTGAAAAGACAACTTCAAATTTCAAGCAGTATAAATGAAACACCTGATGTTGTTTTTCGCTTCAAGATTTTCTAAGAAATTCTCATTTATCTTCCTAAATTGATATTAGAGACGTATCCTAACTTTTAAATTTTTAAATCTATGCCGTATCAGTGTAACGCTAGATGCTGATTTTTCAGTTGGTCGATTAATACATTCGTCTTAGTTTTTATTTTTGATTGCTTTTAATGAAAAAATATTTAAAAGACAACTGCATATTTTATGCAGTATAAACGAAACACCTGATGTTGATTTGCGCTTCAAGATTTCCTTATTATGTCTAATTTTTGTTCTAAAATTGATATCAAAAACGTAATCTAACTTTTAAATTTTTTAATCTACGCCGTATCAATGTAACGCGAGGTGGAGATTTTTCCGCTGGTCGATTAATACATTCGTCCTAATTTCGATTTTTGATTGCTTTTAATAAAAAAATGTTAAAAAGACAATTTCAAATTTCGTGCAGTATATATGACACACCTGATGTTGATTTTCGCTTCAAGATTTCCAAAAAATATTTTATTTTTCCTGTAAAATGTATATAAGAGGTAACCTAACTTTTAAATTTTTAAATCAATGCCGTATCAATGTTACGTTAGGTGGAGATTTTTTTCGCTGGTCGATTAATACATTCGTCTTAGTTTCCAATTTTGATTGCTTTTAATAACGAAATATTAAAAAGACAACTTCAAATTTCAAGCAGCATAAACGAAACACCTGATGTTGATTTTCGCTTCAAGATTTTCTAAGAAAGTCTCATTATTCTTCCTAAATTGTTATTAGAGACGTAACGTAACTTTTAAATTTTTAAATCTATGCTGTATCAGTGTATCGCTTGATGGAAATTTTTCCGCTGGTCGGTTAATACATTCGTCTTAGTTTTTATTTTTGATTGCTTTTAGTAAAAAAAATTTAAAAGACAACATCAAATTTCATGCTGTATATAGAAAACATCTGATGTTGATTTACGCTTCAAGATTTCATAAGAATGTCTCATTTTTCTTCTAAAATTGATATTATAGACATAACCTAACTTTAAAATTTTTAAATCTGTGTCGTATTAATGTATCGCTATGTGGAGGTTTTTTCGCTGGTCGGTTAATACATTCGTCTTTAATTTCAGTTTTTATTGCTTTTAATAAAAAAATATTAATAACACAACTTCAAATTTCTAGCAGTATAAACGAAATACCTTATGTTAATTTTCGCTTCAAGATTTTCTAAGAAAGTCTCATTTTCTTCTAAAATTGATATTAGAGACGTAACCTAACTTTTAAATTTTTAAATCTATGCCGTATCAATGTTACGTTAGGTGGAGATTTTTTTCGCTGGTCGATTAATACATTCGTCTTAGTTTTCATTTTTTATTGCTTTTAATAAAAAAATATTGAAAAGACAACTTCAAATTTCAAGCAGTATAAATGAAACACCTGATGTTGTTTTTCGCTTCAAGATTACCTAATTTCGTCTAATTTTTGTTCTAAAATTGATATTAGAGACGTAATCTAACTTTTTAATTTTTAAATCTTTGCAGTATCAATGTAACGCTGTGTGGAGATTTTTCCATTAGTCCGATAATAAATTCGTCATAATTTTCTTTTATGACTTTTTTACTCCAAAATTATTTAATTAAAAATCTTACCTCATACAGTATATACGAAACACCTGATGTTGGTTTGCGCTTCAAGATTTTCTAAGAATGTCTCATTTTCTTCTGAAATTGATATTAGAGACATAATTCAACTTTTAAATTTTTAAATCTTTGCAGTATCAATGTAACGCTGTGTGGAGATTTTTCCATTAGTCCGATAATAAATTCGTCATAATTTTCTTTTATGACTTTTTTACTCCAAAATTATTTAATTAAAAATCTTACCTCATACAGTATATACGAAACACCTGATGTTGGTTTGCGCTTCAAGATTTTCTAAGAAAGTCTCATTTTCCTTCCTAAATTGATATTAGAGACGTACCCTAACTTTTAAATTTTTAACCTATGCCATATCAATGTAACGTGAGGTGGAGATTTTTCTGCTGGTCGATTAATACATTCGTCTTAGTTTTTATTAATGATTGCTTTTAATAAAAAATATTAAAAAGACAACTTCAAAATTCAAGCAGTATATACGAAACACCTGATGTTGGTTTGCGCTCCAAGAGTTTCTAAGAAAGTCTCATTTTATTCTGAAATTAATATTAGAGACGTAACCGAACTTTTAAATTTTTAAATCTATGCCGTATCAATGCAACGCTAGGTGGAGATTTTTCCGCTGGTCGATTATTACATTCGTCTTAGTTTTCATTTTTGATTGCTTTTAATAAAAAAATATTAAAAAGACAAATTCAAATTTCAAGCAGTGTAAACGAAATACCTGATGTTGTTTTTCGCTTCAAGATTTTCTAAGAAATTCTCATTTATCTTCCTAAATTGATATTGGAGACGTATCCTAACTTTTAAATTTTTAAATCTATGCCGTATCGGTGTAACGCTAGGTGGAGATTTTACCGCTGGTCGATTAATACATTCGTCTTAGTTTTCAGTTTTTATTGCTTTTAATAAAGAAATATTAAAAAGACAACTTAAAATTTCAAGCAGTATAAACGAAACACCTGATGTTGATTTGCACTTCAAGATTTTCTTAGAATGTCTCATTTTCTTCTGAAATTGATATTAGAGACGTAACCTAACTTTTAAATTATTTAATCTATGCCGTATCAATGTATCGCTAGGTGGAGATTTTTCCGCTGGTCGGTTAATACATTCGTCTTTAATTTCAGTTTTTATTGCTTTTAATAACAAAATATTAAAAAGACAACTTTAAATATCCAGCAGTATAAACGAAATACCTGATGTTGATTTTCGCTTCAAGATTTCCTAGGGATGTCGCAATTTTCTTCTGAAATTGATATTAGTGACGTAACCTAACTTTTAAATTTTTAAAACTATGCCGTATCAGTGTAACGCTAGATGCTGATTTTTCAGTTGGTCGATTAATACATTCGTCTTAGTTTTTATTAATGATTGCTTTTAATAAAAAATATTAAAAAGACAACTTCATATTTCAAGCAGTATAAACGAAACACCTGATGTTGATTTGCGCTTCAAGATTTTGTAAGAAAGTCTCATTTTTCTTCCTAAATTGATATTAGAGACGTAACCTAACTCTTAAATTTTTAAATCTATGCAATATCAATGTAACGCTAGGTGGAGATTTTTCCGCTGGTCGATTAATACATTAGTCTCAAATTTCAGTTTTGATTGCTTTTAATAAAAAAATGTTAAAAAGACAATTTCAAATTTCGTGCAGTATATATGACACACCTGATGTTGATTTTCGCTTCAAGATTTCCAAAAAATATTTTATTTTTCCTGTAAAATGTATATAAGAGGTAACCTAACTTTTAAATTTTTAAATCAATGCCTTATCAATGTTACGTTAGGTGGAGATTTTTTTCGCTGGTCGATTAATACATTCGTCTTAGTTTTCATTTTTGATTGCTTTTAATAAAAAAATATTGAAAAGACAACTTCAAATTTCAAGCAGTATAAATGAAACACCTGATGTTGTTTTTCGCTTCAAGATTTTCTAAGAAATTCTCATTTATCTTCCTAAATTGATATTAGAGACGTATCCTAACTTTTAAATTTTTAAATCTATGCCGTATCAGTGTAACGCTAGATGCTGATTTTTCAGTTGGTCGATTAATACATTCGTCTTAGTTTTTATTAATGATTGCTTTTAATAAAAAATATTAAAAAGACAACTTCATATTTCAAGCAGTATAAACGAAACACCTGATGTTGATTTGCGCTTCAAGATTTTGTAAGAAAGTCTCATTTTTCTTCCTAAATTGATATTAGAGACGTAACCTAACTCTTAAATTTTTAAATCTATGCAATATCAATGTAACGCTAGGTGGAGATTTTTCCGCTGGTCGATTAATACATTAGTCTCAAATTTCAGTTTTGATTGCTTTTAATAAAAAAATGTTAAAAAGACAATTTCAAATTTCGTGCAGTATATATGACACACCTGATGTTGATTTTCGCTTCAAGATTTCCAAAAAATATTTTATTTTTCCTGTAAAATGTATATAAGAGGTAACCTAACTTTTAAATTTTTAAATCAATGCCGTATCAATGTTACGTTAGGTGGAGATTTTTTTCGCTGGTCGATTAATACATTCGTCTTAGTTTTTATTAATGATTGCTTTTAATAAAAAATATTAAAAAGACAACTTCAAAATTCAAGCAGTATATACGAAACACCTGATGTTGGTTTGCGCTCCAAGAGTTTCTAAGAAAGTCTCATTTTATTCTGAAATTAATATTAGAGACGTAACCGAACTTTTAAATTTTTAAATCTATGCCGTATCAATGCAACGCTAGGTGGAGATTTTTCCGCTGGTCGATTATTACATTCGTCTTAGTTTTCATTTTTGATTGCTTTTAATAAAAAAATATTAAAAAGACAAATTCAAATTTCAAGCAGTGTAAACGAAATACCTGATGTTGTTTTTCGCTTCAAGATTTTCTAAGAAATTCTCATTTATCTTCCTAAATTGATATTGGAGACGTATCCTAACTTTTAAATTTTTAAATCTATGCCGTATCGGTGTAACGCTAGGTGGAGATTTTACCGCTGGTCGATTAATACATTCGTCTTAGTTTTCAGTTTTTATTGCTTTTAATAAAGAAATATTAAAAAGACAACTTAAAATTTCAAGCAGTATAAACGAAACACCTGATGTTGATTTGCACTTCAAGATTTTCTTAGAATGTCTCATTTTCTTCTGAAATTGATATTAGAGACGTAACCTAACTTTTAAATTATTTAATCTATGCCGTATCAATGTATCGCTAGGTGGAGATTTTTCCGCTGGTCGGTTAATACATTCGTCTTTAATTTCAGTTTTTATTGCTTTTAATAACAAAATATTAAAAAGACAACTTTAAATATCCAGCAGTATAAACGAAATACCTGATGTTGATTTTCGCTTCAAGATTTCCTAGGGATGTCGCAATTTTCTTCTGAAATTGATATTAGTGACGTAACCTAACTTTTAAATTTTTAAAACTATGCCGTATCAGTGTAACGCTAGATGCTGATTTTTCAGTTGGTCGATTAATACATTCGTCTTAGTTTTTATTAATGATTGCTTTTAATAAAAAATATTAAAAAGACAACTTCATATTTCAAGCAGTATAAACGAAACACCTGATGTTGATTTGCGCTTCAAGATTTTGTAAGAAAGTCTCATTTTTCTTCCTAAATTGATATTAGAGACGTAACCTAACTCTTAAATTTTTAAATCTATGCAATATCAATGTAACGCTAGGTGGAGATTTTTCCGCTGGTCGATTAATACATTAGTCTCAAATTTCAGTTTTGATTGCTTTTAATAAAAAAATGTTAAAAAGACAATTTCAAATTTCGTGCAGTATATATGACACACCTGATGTTGATTTTCGCTTCAAGATTTCCAAAAAATATTTTATTTTTCCTGTAAAATGTATATAAGAGGTAACCTAACTTTTAAATTTTTAAATCAATGCCGTATCAATGTTACGTTAGGTGGAGATTTTTTTCGCTGGTCGATTAATACATTCGTCTTAGTTTTCATTTTTGATTGCTTTTAATAAAAAAATATTGAAAAGACAACTTCAAATTTCAAGCAGTATAAATGAAACACCTGATGTTGTTTTTCGCTTCAAGATTTTCTAAGAAATTCTCATTTATCTTCCTAAATTGATATTAGAGACGTATCCTAACTTTTAAATTTTTAAATCTATGCCGTATCAGTGTAACGCTAGATGCTGATTTTTCAGTTGGTCGATTAATACATTCGTCTTAGTTTTTATTTTTGATTGCTTTTAATGAAAAAATATTTAAAAGACAACTGCATATTTTATGCAGTATAAACGAAACACCTGATGTTGATTTGCGCTTCAAGATTTCCTTATTATGTCTAATTTTTGTTCTAAAATTGATATCAAAAACGTAATCTAACTTTTAAATTTTTTAATCTACGCCGTATCAATGTAACGCGAGGTGGAGATTTTTCCGCTGGTCGATTAATACATTCGTCCTAATTTCGATTTTTGATTGCTTTTAATAAAAAAATGTTAAAAAGACAATTTCAAATTTCGTGCAGTATATATGACACACCTGATGTTGATTTTCGCTTCAAGATTTCCAAAAAATATTTTATTTTTCCTGTAAAATGTATATAAGAGGTAACCTAACTTTTAAATTTTTAAATCAATGCCGTATCAATGTTACGTTAGGTGGAGATTTTTTTCGCTGGTCGATTAATACATTCGTCTTAGTTTTCATTTTTGATTGCTTTTAATAAAAAAATATTGAAAAGACAACTTCAAATTTCAAGCAGTATAAATGAAACACCTGATGTTGTTTTTCGCTTCAAGATTTTCTAAGAAATTCTCATTTATCTTCCTAAATTGATATTAGAGACGTATCCTAACTTTTAAATTTTTAAATCTATGCCGTATCAGTGTAACGCTAGATGCTGATTTTTCAGTTGGTCGATTAATACATTCGTCTTAGTTTCCAATTTTGATTGCTTTTAATAACAAAATATTAAAAAGACAACTTCAAATTTCAAGCAGCATAAACGAAACACCTGATGTTGATTTTCGCTTCAAGATTTTCTAAGAAAGTCTCATTATTCTTCCTAAATTGTTATTAGAGACGTAACGTAACTTTTAAATTTTTAAATCTATGCTGTATCAGTGTATCGCTTGATGGAAATTTTTCCGCTGGTCGGTTAATACATTCGTCTTAGTTTTTATTTTTGATTGCTTTTAGTAAAAAAAATTTAAAAGACAACATCAAATTTCATGCTGATATAGAAAACATCTGATGTTGATTTACGCTTCAAGATTTCATAAGAATGTCTCATTTTTCTTCTAAAATTGATATTATAGACATAACCTAACTTTAAAATTTTTAAATCTATGTCGTATTAATGTTACGTTAGGTGGAGATTTTTTTCGCTGGTCGGTTAATACATTCGTCTTTAATTTCAGTTTTTATTGCTTTTAATAAAAAAATATTAATAACACAACTTCAAATTTCTAGCAGTATAAACGAAATACCTTATGTTAATTTTCGCTTCAAGATTTTCTAAGAAAGTCTCATTTTCTTCTAAAATTGATATTAGAGACGTAACCTAACTTTTAAATTTTTAAATCTATGCCGTATCAATGTTACGTTAGGTGGAGATTTTTTTCGCTGGTCGATTAATACATTCGTCTTAGTTTTCATTTTTTATTGCTTTTAATAAAAAAATATTGAAAAGACAACTTCAAATTTCAAGCAGTATAAATGAAACACCTGATGTTGTTTTTCGCTTCAAGATTACCTAATTTCGTCTAATTTTTGTTCTAAAATTGATATTAGAGACGTAATCTAACTTTTTAATTTTTAAATCTTTGCAGTATCAATGTAACGCTGTGTGGAGATTTTTCCATTAGTCCGATAATAAATTCGTCATAATTTTCTTTTATGACTTTTTTACTCCAAAATTATTTAATTAAAAATCTTACCTCATACAGTATATACGAAACACCTGATGTTGGTTTGCGCTTCAAGATTTTCTAAGAATGTCTCATTTTCTTCTGAAATTGATATTAGAGACATAATTCAACTTTTAAATTTTTAAATCTTAGCAGTATCAATGTAACGCTGTGTGGAGATTTTTCCATTAGTCCGATAATAAATTCGTCATAATTTTCTTTTATGACTTTTTTACTCCAAAATTATTTAATTAAAAATCTTACCTCATACGGTATATACGAAACACCTGATGTTGGTTTGCGCTTCAAGATTTTCTAAGAAAGTCTCATTTTCCTTCCTAAATTGATATTAGAGACGTACCCTAACTTTTAAATTTTTAACCTATGCCATATCAATGTAACGTGAGGTGGAGATTTTTCTGCTGGTCGATTAATACATTCGTCTTAGTTTTTATTAATGATTGCTTTTAATAAAAAATATTAAAAAGACAACTTCAAAATTCAAGCAGTATATACGAAACACCTGATGTTGGTTTGCGCTCCAAGAGTTTCTAAGAAAGTCTCATTTTATTCTGAAATTAATATTAGAGACGTAACCGAACTTTTAAATTTTTAAATCTATGCCGTATCAATGCAACGCTAGGTGGAGATTTTTCCGCTGGTCGATTATTACATTCGTCTTAGTTTTCATTTTTGATTGCTTTTAATAAAAAAATATTAAAAAGACAAATTCAAATTTCAAGCAGTGTAAACGAAATACCTGATGTTGTTTTTCGCTTCAAGATTTTCTAAGAAATTCTCATTTATCTTCCTAAATTGATATTGGAGACGTATCCTAACTTTTAAATTTTTAAATCTATGCCGTATCGGTGTAACGCTAGGTGGAGATTTTACCGCTGGTCGATTAATACATTCGTCTTAGTTTTCAGTTTTTATTGCTTTTAATAAAGAAATATTAAAAAGACAACTTCAAATTTCAAGCAGTATAAATGAAACACCTGATGTTGTTTTTCGCTTCAAGATTACCTAATTTCGTCTAATTTTTGTTCTAAAATTGATATTAGAGACGTAATCTAACTTTTTAATTTTTAAATCTTTGCAGTATCAATGTAACGCTGTGTGGAGATTTTTCCATTAGTCCGATAATAAATTCGTCATAATTTTCTTTTATGACTTTTTTACTCCAAAATTATTTAATTAAAAATCTTACCTCATACAGTATATACGAAACACCTGATGTTGGTTTGCGCTTCAAGATTTTCTAAGAATGTCTCATTTTCTTCTGAAATTGATATTAGAGACATAATTCAACTTTTAAATTTTTTAAATCTTTGCAGTATCAATGTAACGCTGTGTGGAGATTTTTCCATTAGTCCGATAATAAATTCGTCATAATTTTCTTTTATGACTTTTTTACTCCAAAATTATTTAATTAAAAATCTTACCTCATACAGTATATACGAAACACCTGATGTTGGTTTGCGCTTCAAGATTTTCTAAGAAAATCTCATTTTCCTTCCTAAATTGATATTAGAGACGTACCCTAACTTTTAAATTTTTAACCTATGCCATATCAATGTAACGTGAGGTGGAGATTTTTCTGCTGGTCGATTAATACATTCGTCTTAGTTTTTATTAATGATTGCTTTTAATAAAAAATATTAAAAAGACAACTTCAAAATTCAAGCAGTATATACGAAACACCTGATGTTGGTTTGCGCTCCAAGAGTTTCTAAGAAAGTCTCATTTTATTCTGAAATTGATATTAGAGACGTAACCGAACTTTTAAATTTTTAAATCTATGCCGTATCAATGCAACGCTAGGTGGAGATTTTTCCGCTGGTCGATTATTACATTCGTCTTAGTTTTCATTTTTGATTGCTTTTAATAAAAAAATATTAAAAAGACAAATTCAAATTTCAAGCAGTGTAAACGAAATACCTGATGTTGTTTTTCGCTTCAAGTTTTTCTAAGAAATTCTCATTTATCTTCCTAAATTGATATTGGAGACGTATCCTAACTTTTAAATTTTTAAATCTATGCCGTATCGGTGTAACGCTAGGTGGAGATTTTACCGCTGGTCGATTAATACATTCGTCTTAGTTTTCAGTTTTTATTGCTTTTAATAAAGAAATATTAACCCTTAAATGGACGATTTTTTTTACACGTTTAAAAAAAATATATTTGTTAATAGACATGTATTCTAGCCCAGGAAAAATAATAAAAAAAATCTAGACATGAATTTACTATACTTTTTTTGCAATAATGTGAATGTTGTTTATAAACTACATTGCGCATTCATTGAGATTTTGCAAGTAAGGGTAAAATAAGAGTGGATATTGTTTTTGAAAAGTATTTATTTATGCTTCATTATGATATTTATAAAAACAATTGCTTCTTTTCGTATCACAAAGATACACGCCATTTTTGGCACATTTTTAATGTAAAGCCTGAACATTTTGGGAATTTGCACCTACTGCTGCTTATCCAGTCAAACTGCCCAATGACATGTCTGATCCAATCTGACGTCTTTCAAAGGAATTGCTTGAGCTGGTTCTCGAAACTTCTTCATTACAAGTTCTCTTTGTATAGTGCTCCCAGTAGGTCGACCACGATTAGCGCCATTTGCAGTAGTAGATTTGTTTCTGGGCTGCGTATAAGTTACTTTGTGCTACAATTTTCTTTTTTAGATCTGATGTAAAATAAAATGTAAAAAAAACATACGACGTGTTACAAGACCTCAATGCTTCTGTTATCCGAGTTTCTCCTCTAAAAATAAGGCTGTCTTCAGCAGTAACAAGGTTTCGTTTTCGCGAAACCAGAGGTCGTCTAGGAATCCCTTGTGATTTACTCTGGGGTGCTGCTTCTTCGGCTTCTAAAATAGGAGGGTCTGGCATATTTTCATCGTTGTCGATTACGAGAAGAGGATCAGCATCCACTTCATCAGGCTGGGCATTCTCACCGTCATCACTATTTTCAAGGTCTCGAAGAACATCTCGAGCGATTTGATAATAGTGACCTTCATCCTCTACTTCAGAGTCTCACTCTTCTAAGCCATATTCTGAATCAACAAGAGTTTCTAAATACTTTGTAATTTCGCTTTCTAGTAATCGCGGCATGGTAAAAACCAACAGAAAAATCCTTCACCAAACATGCATTTATTTAGCAGGCAATGCGCATTGTAGTTTTCCTACAACATACCAGATTTCGCCCTATTCGACTGTAGCATCAAGTGATTTTCAAAGTTTTACAACGTGAACATGTAATTGAAGATATAATCAAGCAAATAAAAATATATTATATACTTACATGATATTTTATCAAAGTCCAAACACAGCTACAAAACTTAGTTCCGCGCCAGTAGAGAAGTTTTTTCAAAATGACATTTGAAATTAAATTATTTTCAATGCTTATAAACATTAGATAGTGCTAACATTAAAAAATGTAACAAAATTAGTTTAGAAATAAGAACTAGTTGTCAAAATTAACAAAAAATTAAAAGAAGGTCAATTTTATCTGTGTTTTTTAGTATGTTGTTTAAAAACAACAACGTCCATTTAAGGGTTAAAAAGACAACTTCAAATTTCAAGCAGTATAAATGAAACACCTGATGTTGTTTTTCGCT